>NC_081320.1:8467058-8775882 GCF_026419965.1 Kogia breviceps
ATGAGGTTGCACCAGCCTGAGGCGCGCCGTGCGTTCTCCCGGGAATTTGTCCCTGGTTCACGGGACCCTGGCGGTGGCGGGCTGCACGGGCTCCCGGGAGGGGAGGTGTGGACAGTGACCTGTGTTCGCACACAGGCCTCTTGGTGGCGGCAGCAGCAGCCTTAGCGTCTCATGCCTGTCTCTGGTGTCCACGCTGATAGCCGCGGCTTGGCCCATCTCTGGAGCTCATTTAGGCGGTGCTCTGAATCCCCTCTCCTCGCGCACCCCGAAACAGTGGTCTCTTGCCTCTTCGGCAGCTCCAGACTTTTCCCCGGACTCCCTCCCGGCTAGCCCCTTCAGGCTGTGTTCACTCAGCCAATCCCAGTCCTCTCCCGGCTTCCCACCGAAGCACGAGCCTCAGCTCCCAGCCCCCGCCCGCCCCCGGCGGGTGAGCAGACGAGCCACTCGGGCTGGTGAGTGCCGGTCGGCACTGCTCCCCTGTGCGGGAATCTCTCCGCTTTGCCCTCTGCACCCCTGTTGCTGCGCTGTCCTCCGTGGCTCTGAAGCTTCCCCCAACCCCCGGCCACCCGCAGTTTCCGCCCACGAAGGGGCTTCCTACTTCTGTGGAAACCTTTTCTCCTTCACAGCTCTCTCCCACTGGAGCAGGTCCCGTCCCTATTCTTTCGTCTCTGTTTTTCCTTTTTTCTTTTGCCCTACCCAGGTACGTGGGGAGTTTCCTGCCTTTTGGGAGGTCTGAGGCCTTCTGTCAGCGTTTGGTAGGTGTTCTGTAGGAGTTGTTCCACGTGTAGATGTATTTCTGATGTATTTGTGGGGAAGAAGGCAAGATCTCCAGGTCTCACTCCTCTGCCATCTTGAAGGTCTCCTCATAACTCAATCTTTTATTTGCTTTCAAATTATATCACTGGACCTACCCAAATCTATACTAATAAACAGGGTAGGGGAGGAGTGGAGAAAAGAAAAAAGAGAAAGGAAGAAAGGAAAATGTATTGGGGACAAAAAATAAAAAGCTTTAAAAGCCAGTGTATATTATGAGAAAAAGCATGTGTTGAATAAGACAGCACAGAAACCGAAAATATATGTGCTCACCACTTAGAATATTCAGTTCAGCAATGCACAAAATGAAGGTTTATTCGGATAACATCAAATCCATTTTTCACATCTACAGTAAATATACAGGGCAGATAGAAAAACAAATTGAATGTCAAAAGGTCACTACCAGGGCTTCCCTGGTGGCACAGTGGTTGACAATATCCCTGCCAATGCAGGGGACACAGGTTCGAGCCCTGGTCTGGGAAGATCCCACATGCTGTGGAGCAACTGGGCCCATGAGCCACAACTACTGAGCCTGCGCGTCTGGAGCCTATGCTCCGCAACAAGAGAGGCCGTGATAGTGAGAGGCCCACACACCGCGATGAAGAGTAGCCCCCACTTGCCGCAACTATAGAGAGCCCTCGCACAGAAACGAAGACCCAACACAGCCAAAAATAAATTAATTATTTTTAAATTAAATACACAGTTTATTTTTAAAAAAAAAAAAAAGGTCATTACCAATCAAGAGTAGAATGCGACCGGGCAATGAAGCAGAGTAGATAGTCCAGGGCAAGCCCATCACATACAGAAATGTAACATTGATATATTGCAAAGGAATCCACATACATCAGTGGAGAAAGAAAGGTTAATAAGTGAATGGTGTGAATATCTTTTTTGGTGGTGTATTTCTTTCTGTACTTTAGACTTCTGAGGGGGACAGATTTCTAGTAGTGAAAATGCCAGATCAACATGATTAAACATTTGGGGATAATCTCTCACACTGAATTGCTTTCCAAAAAAAGTTTTAAGACAATATAAGTCACATCAGCAGTGTATATGGAATACCCATTTCACTGAACCTGAATTAGCATAAAAATAATATCTCACTGTTTCCGGCTGAATTTGCTTTGATAAAGAAATTAATGTCAATTAGTAGTGAACAGTAGTGAAACTGAACTTTTTTTTTTTTTTCGGTACGCGGGCCTCTCACTGCTGTGGCCTCTCCCATTGTGGAGCACAGGCTCCGGACGCGCAGGTTCAGTGGCCATGGCTCACGGGCCCAGCCGCTCCGCGGCATGTGGGATCTTGCCAGACCGGGGCACGAACCCTTGTCCCCTGCATCGGCAGGCGGACCCCCAACCACTGCACCACCAGGGAAGCCCAGAAATTGAACATTTTTGTATTTAACTTCTTTTGCCCATTTATCTGTTGGGGTCTGCCGACTTGGTTCAGAAAGGCAAGAGGGAGAGCCTCACAAACTATCACCCAGAGAAAACTTACTTGCAGGAACCACTCTCAGTAACAGCAAAGAAGAGTGCCTTTAGCCATGAAGCATAGCCCCTTCCCCACACCATCTCCCATATGAACCACCACAGATACACACCTTGTGTCCTTTCAGTGGTGAATAATAAAGAAGAAGCCAGCACACAGCATCCAAAGAAGAACATAAGAAAAAAAAGAGGGAAAGAGCAGCAAAATTATCAAGAGATGAATAACACTCACTAAAAACGTTATCAGGGAATACATGAATATTATGATCCAATATTTCACTATGAATTTAAAAATATATATGAAGCCATCATCTCCTTGAAGGAAGAAAACAAAGCAGACATGCAAAAACTCAATAATGTGATGGCAAGATAACAGGAAGAGATGAAATATGAAAAAGTCAGGAAAGAAGAAAAAAACTCACAGAAATTAAGATGAAAATGGTGAGAAATCAACAAAGAAAATATACGCTGGACCTCACTATAAGAAACTAGACAAGGTGAACACAAGCAGAAATAAAGTATTCTAAAACATTAGAGAGAAAATAATAGGAGACAGTCAAAGGAGAGCTATCATACTTTACACATAAAGTGAGTCACCAAAGAAGAAAACCAGCCTGGCACAATGGTTAAGAAAATGAAGTGTTTGACTTCATGTCAATGAAGTGAATGTGAATGTAGACAAGTTTCTTAACCTCTTTCTTTTTGGTTTCCCCATCATTAAAATGAGGATAATGTTAGTACCTACTCCATAGGGCTGTTAGGAAGTTTAAGTGGGTTAAAATTTGATAAGAGGCTGGAACAGATGCCTGGCATATTCCAAGCAATGTCCAAGTGTTTGTTAAAGTTAAAAATAGTAATAAATAAAACAATGGAGCAGAAGAAGTATTTTAAAGTATAATTCAAGGAAACTTGCCTGAAATAGAAGTCTTAGATATTCATGTTAAAGGGCACACTACATACCAGGGAATATCAACCACAGCAGCCAACGCTGAGACATAGCCTAGGACTTAATGGATTTAAAGATTAAAAAACAGAATCCTTTGGAGCAAAATGGCTGAATAAGATATCCCTTGATCATATCCCTGCCTCAACAACAATAATTTGGCATCCACCCACGGACAAAAGTGCCTTCATAGGAGCTTTGGGATCCAGGTAGGAGATTGTGAAGTCCAAGACCAAGGAGAGGTGTTTTGAGAAGGCAGGTCTACCCCATGCTGCTGACTTACCACAACCATGCTCCCCGCTACAGAAGCAGAAACAGCTCTGTGCCCCTGAGGACTTGACTACAGCCCTGCTTGGCTTGGTCCTGTCTCCAGCACCATATGCCAAAGGACCCAGGAGGAGCCATGCTCACCCGAGCATCAGGTAATAGACATACAGCCCTCGGTCCCAGCTGTGGACTCTGAATTGGCCCGTGAACCAGTTCCAGCCCCTCTTGGCCACAGTCTGGGAGTCCCTGGGGGTAAGCCCCCAAACTCAATCAGACTGTAGATTCTGAATAGGCCCTGTAATTGGGCTCCAGCCCACCCCAGCCACTGTCCACAGTCTTGCTGGCACAGGGATCCTGCAGAAGACATACCTGTCTATACCCCCAGAGATCCAGAAAGGGCCCCATACTTGCTTCTAACCCCCTCACAGCCTCTGTCTGCCAGCAGTCCTTAGGGTCCAGGGCCCCAGTGGGAGACACTCCAGTCTGAACCCCCGGAAGGGCCCTGTACTGGGCTCCAACCTCCACACAGCTTCAGTCCACCAGCAGACCTGCCAGCAAGGGACCCAGTAGTACACACTACTGTCTGTGCTCCAAGAGACTCTGAAAAGGACAATATACTCAGTTCCAGGCCCTCCCAGCCTCAGTCCACACCACTGAGCCCAACCTGCCCAGGGACCTGGTAGGAGACATACACATCTGTGCCTCCAGGGCCAGGTCTGCAGACCTCAAACATGGTTACAGAATCTCAAACAACCCTGCGGCCCCATTCCAGCCCCTATCAGCCATGGTCCAGGGCCAGTCCTGCCCACCTAGGGGTCCATACAGTGACCAGGCATCAGTCCTCCCAGGGATCTAGTGGGAGCCATACCCCCTGCACACCTAGTAATAGACCTGATGTCTAAGGACCCAACTATGGAACCTAAAGAGGATGCTTATCCCAGAACACCCTACTGAACAAGGTACTGGAGGCAGTCCCATTCACCCAGAGACCAGACAGGATCCACACCTGTCCCAGCCCCTGATAACAAGCCTGCCAACTGAAGATCCCACTACAGACCCAGCAACAGCCATATAACTGGGTCTAACCCAGCACAACTGAGATTTCAGAGGTAGTCCATCAGCCCAGGGAACAGACAGGAGGTTTTTACCTATGGAAACCAGCCTGTAAAGACTGAAAGAAGTGTATGCTTCTTCAAATGTACAGATACCAATGCAAGGCTACATGAATCATTAAGAATCAGGCAAAGATGACACCATCAAAGGAATTAATAAAGCTCCAGTAACTGACCCCAAAGAAAAGGAGACTTACAGATTACTTGAAAAAGAATTCAAAATAATCATCTTAAAGAAACTCAGTGAAATGCAAGAACACAGATAACTAAACAAAATCAGGAAAACAATGCAGGAACAAAATGAGTTTAATAAAGAAATAGAAACCATAAAAAAGAACCAAAACAGAAATCCTGAACCTGAAGAATACAATGTCAGAACTGAAAAATTCAATAGAGAGCCTCAACAACAGACTTGATCATGAAGCAGAATCAGAAAACTTAAGACAGATCATTTGAAATTAGCCGATTAGAAGAACAGAAAGGAAAAAGACTGAAAAAGAGTGAAGAAAACCTATATGAATCATGGGACACCTTTAAGCAAATGAATATTCACAACATAGGAGTCCCAGAAGAAAAAGACAGAAAGGGGCAGAAAGATTATTTAAAGAAATAATAGCTGAAAACTTCCCAAATCTAGAAAGAGATATGGACATCTAAGTAGAAGAATTTCAAAGGACCCCAAGGACCCTAAGCAAGACCAACCCAAAGAAGATCACTCTGAGACACACTATCATCAAAATGTAAAAATTCAAAGACAAAGAGGAAAGCAGCAAGAGAAAAATGACTTATCATGAACAAGGGAACCCCATAAGGCTATCAGCAGATTTCTCTGCAGAAAGTCTGCAGGCCATGAGGGAATGAGATGATATGAAATATTCAAAGTGCTAAAAGTAAAAAAACTGCCAACCAAGAAAACTACACCCAGAAAAACTGTCCTTCAGAAATGAAGGGGAGATAAAGAATTTCACAGACAAACAAAAGCTAAGGAAGTTCATCATCACTACATCTACCTTCCAGAAATGCTAAAGGGAGTAACAACTTAAAAATACATAAAAGTATAAAACTCACTGGTAAAGGTAATTATATAGTTCAATTCAGAATACCCAAATGCTGTAATCATGGTGTGTAAATCACTTTTATCTCTAGCACAGAAGTTAAACAATAATATTAAAAACAACTATAATAAGCTACAATAATAAATAAGCTACAATATGTATAAGCTATAATTATACACAATATATAAGCTACAATAATTTGTTAATGGATGCACAAGATAAAAAGATCAATAGCATAAAATGTGGGGAGGAGAGAGTAAAAGAGTAGTGGTTTTGTATGCAATTGAAAGTAAGTTGTTATCAGCTTAAAATAGACTGTTATATCTACAAGATGTTTTATGTAAGCCTTGTGGTAGCCACACATATACAAAAAATACAACAAAAACCTTTAGTAGTTACACAAAAAATAAAGGAATTAAAGCATACCACTACAAAAAATAAATCACAAAGGAAGACAGTAAGAGAAGAAGAAAGGAACAAAATAACTTAAAAAGTCATAAAATAACATAATGGTAATAGTAAGTCCTTATCTATCAATAGTTACATTAAATGTAAATGGACTAAATTCTCTGATCAAAAGACACGAGTGGCTGAATGAGATTAAAAAAACATCCAACAACATGCTGCCTATAGGAGACTCACTTTTGCTTTAAGGACACACATAGGTTGAAAGTGAAGGGATGAAAAAAGATGTTCCATGCAAATGGTAACCAAAGGAGAGCAGAAGTGGCTATATGTATATCAGATAAAATAGCCTTTCAATCAAAACTAGTCACAAGAGACAAAGAAGGTCGCTATATAAAAAGGGACCAAGTGATAAAGGGAACAAGTCATTAAGAGGATATAACAATTGTAGGTATATATGCACCCAACATTGAAGCACCTAAACATTTTAAGCAAATATTAATAGAACTGAAGGGAGAAATAGATAACAATGTAATAATAGTAGGGAACTTCAACACCCCACATTCAACAATGGTTACATCACCCAGACAGAAAGTAAACAAGGAAACACTGTACTTGAACTATTCCTTAGACCAAACGGACCTGAGACACATACAGAATATACCACCAACAGCACCAGAATTCACATTCTTCTCAATTGCATCTGAAACATTCTCCAGGATAGATCATATATTAAGTCACAACATAAGCCTTAGCAAATGTAAGGAAACTGAAATCATACCAAGTATCTTTTCCAACCATAATAGTATGAAACTAGAAATTAATCAAAGGAGGAAAATGGAAAATTCACAAATGTGTGGAAATTAACACACTCCTGAACAACAAATGAGTCAAAGAAGACATCAAAAGAGAAATCAGAAAATATCTTGAAACAAATAGAAATGGAAACACAGAACAAAAATATATCAAAACTTATGGAGTGCAGCAAAAGCCATTCTAAGAGGGAAGTGTATAGCAACAGCACCTACATTTAAAAGATAAAAAGAAAGATCACAGAAAAATGACCTAACTTGACACCTCAAGGAACTAAAGAACTAAATGAGTCCAAAGATGGCAGAAGTAACAAAGATCAGTGCAGAAATAAATGAAATATAGATGGGGAAAACAATAGAAAAGATCAACAAAACTAAGATGGTATTTTGAAAAGATAAAATTGACAAACCTTTAGCTAGACTAAGAAAAAAGAGCAAAGACTCAGTGATCATGTGTTGCCTGTGCCCTGGTCATTGATAGTGCAGGGAGAGGAGTTACTGAAAGACATTTTTCCATGTTTGAAGGGCCCAGTTGTCCCTTCCAAACCCTGGATCTTTCACACACTATCTTTTTTCTCCTGCCGTTCCCTTCAGAGCTCAGGCCTTTGCTGCCCCCTCTGTGATATGGTGACCAGGCTAGCGCCCAGATTGCAGGGGTTCACTTTGTCTTTGAAGTTAAGGAGTCTCTTGGCAGAAACCAGTCAATACATCTATATTTGGATCTCACACTGGAATGAGTTCAGATCGGTTCGGTGGGAGGTAGAAGCCCTGTGACAGTGCCTTTGCTTAGTAGACTTCACAGATGCAACATGGTGCCCCCAAGAGGCATGTCTGGTTCCCAGATAACAGGTCAGCCTTAGACCTGGAGATTGTGGAGGAAGTCCCATGAGTCAGTGACCTTGGAGTGACTTGGGATCTGGGATTGCTGGTATTTCTCCCCAAGATTCCTATTGTTCTTGGACACCAGTGGGGAAGAAAATGGACAGTGAGGTCTTCACGTGAAGAGCTCCCTGCTGCCTGCTCAGAGCATCACAGGGGAACTGTTCACTCAGCATGAGAGATCGGGGCAAAGCGCTGGGACTGCGGGCTTGGCGTCCCCTTTATCTGGCTCTGAGTCCTTACAGTAGTGCCCTTGGAGGGCCAGGGAAGGCTGGCCCTGGTCCCTCTGCTGTGCCTGGGTGACTTCAATAACCAAGAGTTTTCTTCTTGAGTTGGCAGCTGGTCATCATCATCATTTTCTCTCCATCCATCCATTCAATAAACCATATGGACACCCCCTCCCGAAAAGAGAGCAAAGACTCAAATAAAATTAGAAATGAAATCTAAATATGACACAATAGAAATACAAAGGATCATAACAGACTATTATAAATAATCACATGCCAACAAATTGGATAACCTAAAAGAATGGATAAATTCCTAGAAATATAGAAAGTACCAACACTGAATCATGAAGAAAAAGAAAATCTGGGCCAGGTGCCTGGAGGCATGTTGGCTGGGCCTTTGGCGGGCTTTTCAGGGATAAGGATGGCTATGGCCAGTGATTTCTGCCTACGCTACTATGTAGGGCACAAGGGCAGGTTTGGACACGAGTTTCTGGAGTTTGAGTTTTGGATGGACAGAAAACTTAGATATGCCAACAACAGCAATTATAAAAATGATGTCATGATCAGAAGGGAGGCTTATGTACACAAGAGTGTAATGGAAGAACTGAAGAGAATTACTGATGACAGTAAATTACAAAAGAAGATGATGCTTTGTGGCCTCCCTCTGACAGGGCTAGCCAGCAGGAGCTTGAAATTGTAATTGGAGATGAACACATTTCTTTTACCACATCAAAAATAGGTTCTCTTATTGATGTTAATCACTCAAAGGATCCTGAAGGCCTTTGAGTATTTTACTATTTGGTACAGGACCTGAAATGTTCAGTTTTTAGTCTTACTGGATTACATTTCAAGATTAAACCAATCTAAATTGTAAAAAAAAAAAAAAAAAGAAAATGTGAACAGATTAAGAATTAATACCAATCCTCCTCAAGCTCTTCCAAAAAACTGAAAAAGAGGGAGCACTGCCAAGCTCATTTTATGAGGCCAGCACTGCCCTTATACCAAAGCCAAATAATGACACTACAAGAAAAGTTTACTATAGACTAATATTACTAATGAATATGTAAGCAAAAATTCTCAACAAAATACTAGCAAACCAAATTCAACATCAACATCACATTAAAAGGTTCATACACCATGATCAAGTAGGATTTATCCCTGGGATGCAAAGATTGTTCAACATACACAAATTAATAAATGTGATACACCAAATCATGATTCTCTCAATAGATGTAGAAAAAGCATTTCACAAAATTCAACATTCTTTCATGATAAATGAACACAAAGTGAACTCTCAAGAAATTGGGTACAGAAGGAACATACCTCAACATAATAAAAACCATATATGACAAACTCACAGCTAACATACTCAGTGGTGAAAGGTTGAAAGCTTTCCCACTATGATCAGGAACAAAGAAAAGAGTTTCCAATCTCACTACTCCCATTCAGCATAGTACTGGAAGTCCTAGCAAGAGCAATCAGGCAAGAAAAATAAATAAATACATCCAAATCAGACAGGCAGAAGAAAAATAGTCTCTGTTTGCAGATAATATGATCTTAAAAACTCCACCAAAAAACCTGTTAGAACTAATAAACAAATTCAGTAAAGTTGCAGGATACAAAATCAACAGGCAAAAATCAATTGTGTTTCTATATACTAACAACAAATTATCTGAAAAAGATATAAAGAAAACAATTACTTATAATAGCATCAAAAATAATAAAATACTTAGAAATAAATTTAACCAAGATGTTGAAAGATCTGTACACTGATAAATTATAAGACATTGATAAAATAAATTGATGAAGACACAAATAAATGGAAAAATATCTGTTTGTGAATTAGAATAATTAATATTGTTAAATGTCTATATTATCCAAAGCCATCTATAGATTCAAGGCAATTCCTATTAAAATTCCAAAGGGGGCTTCCCTGGTGGCACAGTGGTTAAAAATCTGCCTGCCAATGCAGGTGACAGGGGTTCAAGCCCTGGTCCGGGAAGATCCCACATGCCGTGGAACAACTAAGCCTGTGCGCCACAACTACTGAGCCTGCGCTCTAGAGCCCATGAGCCACAACTACTGAGCCCGTGTGCCACAACTACTGAAGCCCGCGCACCTAGAGCCTGTGGTCCCAACAAGAGAAGCCACCACAATGAGAAGCCCATGCAGTGCAATGAAGAGTAGCCCCCACTCGCTGCAACTAGAGAAAGCCGGTGAGTAGCAACGAAGACCCAACACAGCCAAAAATTAAATAAATTAACTAATTAATTAATTTTTTAAAATTCCAAAGGCATTTTTCACAGAAATAGAAAAAACAATCCTAAAATTCATATGGAACCACATAAGACCCTGAATATCCAAAGCAATCCTGGGAAATAAGAACAAAGCTGGAGGCATCATGATTCCTGATTTCAAGCTCTATTACAACACAATAGTAATCAAAACAATATGGTACTGGCATAAAAGTGACACACAGACCAATGGAACTGAATAAAGAACCCAGAAATAAACCCATGCATATACAGTCAATTAATACCTGACAAGGGAGCCAAGAATCCTCAACAGAAAAATTATAGTCTCTTCAATAAATGGTGTTGGAAAAACTGAATATGCACATGCAGAAGAGTGAAATTGGACCCCTATATTATACCACTCACCAGATTAACTTGAAACAGATTAAAGACTTAAACATAAAACTTGAAACTGTAAAATACTAGAAGAAAACATAAGGGAAAAGCTCCTTGATACTGGATTTGGCAACAATTTTTTTGGATATGACGCCAATAGAGCAAGCAACAAAAGCAAAAATAAACAAGTGGGGCTACATCAAACTAAAAATCTTCTGCACAACAAAAGAAACAATCAGCAAAACAAAAGGCAACTTACAGAATGGAAGTAAATATTTACAAAACATCTATCGTAGAGGAAGTTAATATGCAAAATATATAAGGAACTCATACAACTTAGTAGCAAAATACAAACAATCCAATTAAAATGGACAAAGGATTTGAATAGATATTTTTCCAGAAAAGACATACAAATGGCCAACAGATACATGGGAAGGTGCTCAACATCACTAATTACCAGGGAAATGCAAAAGATATACACACGCATATATATATATTCCTAACAACCCATAAGGTAAACATCATTATCCCCATTCATAAATAAGAAAGCTAAAGCTCAGATTAGTTAAGTACCTTAACCACGATCACACAGCTAAGTGACAAATCCAAACCCAGGCCTGACTCCAAAGCCCAGGCTCTTGATTTTACTGCATTTTTGTTCATTGAACATAGGACAGTGCCTTATTCCTCTCTGTCTCCTCATCATTTAACACAACTAATAGCATAATATAATATAATATAATAATAATAATCTATTATTCCCATTTTACAGATGAGGAAAGGAAGCAGAAAGGTTAAATGACTTTCCCAAAGTTACACAGCTACTTAATCGACGGGGCAGCTAGCATGGCTCTAGAGCAGCGCTATCCAATACTAATTCAATAGTAGGTGAACCACATGTAAAATTTCCAATTTTCTAGTAGCCAAATCTTAGAAAAAACTTAATTTTATTAATATATTTGATGTAACCCATATGTTCATATTATCATTTTGACATATAATCTATATCAAAAACTATTCATGTCATAATTTACATTTTTTCCTCACTCAGTCTTTGAAACCCAGGGTGCATTTTATACTTACAGCACATCTCCAACTGGACTCATATTTCAGTGCTCAGTAGCACATGTGGTCAGTGGCTCCCATATTTAACAGAGCAGCTCCAAAGCTACACGTGGCACCAACTTAACAGCACACGAACTCTTCATTTTCCATTCTCCAGCATTGATTCCTGAAGTGTTATTTTATAAAATCAAAAAACAGAGTAACTTAGTTATATTATCTACCTCCACAGAAAACCCATCCTGGGGTTAGGGTTTCACGCTTATAAAAAGGTCGTATTTATGCGTGTCGTTGGATCATATTTTTTATGGTAATCTGTTCTCCCTATACTTTCTCTTCCCTACCCACTCCCTCCACATTCAAGCAGCCACTCTCCTTGCCCCAAAGAAGGCAGAGCAGAAAGATGAAACAGGCTGCAAGACATTCTGGCTTTTTCTTTTTAAGCCTAACCCCTGAGGAGAGGCGCTGGGGTTTACAGAGAAGGCAGATTTAAGAAGCAGGAGGTAGAGAGGGGTCATCCCAGATTAGGAGGAGGTTCCCCTTGGCTTTGGGGAGAGGAGGAGAGCATCCCAGGAGAGGGTGGGAACTGGCTCTGTGTCTTTGCAGCACCTTGGGAGGAAGGTGCAGGGTGAACGGGGGTGGGGCAGAGTCCGCAAACGACTCCCACATCCAAAGCCAGCATGGGAGCAGCAGAGAACTGCTCAACCTGGAGTGGCCGAGAGACAGGGACAATGGGTATTTACAGGGCGGTTTGCAGGAAGAGATGTCTAATTACTAGAGACCCCTCCCGATGCCTCAGCACTGCCTAGGATCTCCAAGCTGTGGGAAAAGCTCAGGAGGAGTCCCTGGGAATGACTGGGGTTAATTTCCCCCCAATCCACTGGGATAGAAGGGCACTGGAATCAAAAATTAAACTGAATTCTAGAAATCAAACAAAGTGTCTGGCTGGACTTGTTTTTGTGACCAGACATTCATATCTGCCACTTAGGTGGCCTCACTTGAGCCTGCCAGGGGCAGTGGGCAGTGTCCCCCTACGAACCACTACACCGGAGCCAGTTCATCTCCAGGGGATGGCTGTAACCCAGGAGGAACTGGAGTGCTGAGGGGTGTGGCCTCTCAGAAGTCACCGCTGACTTGGGGAACACCGGTGGCCTGGGATGAAACCGAGTTTCAAAGAATATCACAGAATACTTTTAAGTCCCGATCAGACACAAAGCAATCAGCAAAAAGGCCACTTGTTGGAGTTTGCTGAAATTAGTTTCCCTGACTCCCTGAGAAGACCCAGAAACAGAGGGGTGTAGAAGATGATTTTCAGGCCGCTATTTCAGACTCTGAGGAAAGAAGGACTATTTCAGCAGCGGCAGCAGCCAAAGCTCTATTAGACAGGACAGATGAAGACCATCACTGCAGCCAAGCCCTGGCTGCCACTGTAATAGGGAAGGACAAATCTGACTCCATGTTAGATCTGTTCCTTTTACTTTAACCCTTCGTGCTTTGTTGCTTGTGCTTAATCACGCTGGCTCTGCACCTTTTGTAAAAGAATGTTGCCTATAGCCTGAAGTATACAGGAGAGCCTACTCTCAGGGCTCTGACCTTTAAGAGTCCATTCATACAGAGATAAAAAGTTGCAGAACAGAGAATAACATTTGTCTTGTTGGAGGTTTACAGGAACATCCTGACCTGACCTATGTGGACAGTTGCAAGAACAAAGGAATCCAACACCAAGAAGTCTGCAATAACTAACCACACTCCTCCCTCACCTCGCCTTTAAAAGTGCTTTGCTGAAGCCCTTCAAGGAGTTAGGGGTTTTTTGGGCACAAGCCACCCATCTCCTTGTGTGTCCCTGCAGTAAACCTTTCTCTGCTCCAAACTCTGACATTTCGGTACTGTTTGGCCTCACTATGGATCAGGCACATGAACTTGCATTCAGTCACACCATCTTTAAAGACTTTAGGAAGATAGGCAGGAGCACTGTCCACAGATCTCTACAGGCCAGGTGCCAAGACAAGGAGACCCCCGCTACCTGCCCATCAGGCCTACTCCTTAACCTGCGGTCAGTGACTGCTAGGAGCCTGTGGGGGAGGAAGAGCCCAGACCCAGGGCAAGAATGGGGAAAGTGTTGCTCAGTCCTGGAGAAAAATCTTTTCCAAGGAAAAATGCCTGGAGTTCGGGGAAGGTCAACGTGCCTCTGTTTTACTCTGCTTATAAGTGAGATGAATATTTCACAGTAGTACACAGAGACTATGGAGAGAACCCACACTCATTAACAGGGAAGAAAGCCAAACTTCAGGGCACTGGGTAGCTCAGAGGAGCTCCAGAAAGTAGCATCACCACTCTGGTCCCATAGCAATCTAGGCTCTGTTGGTACCCTTTCCCCTCCCCAGTAAATAGTCAAAGAGAGTAGTTAAACAGAGAAGGAGGCAAGGACACTGGAAGGTGCTGGCTACACAACAGAGCAGCCACCACCCTGCTGTATGCCCCGTGAATACAAACATGAGCAGGGACCCACCCAACTCTGGGCGGGAAGCCAAGGGGAAGGATGGCTATGAGGAGGAGAAGTGTAGAGCTACAGCTTCAGGTCAGCATCACCTGCCATATTAAATCCCCCACGCTTCTTACATCTAAATCACAGATCCTGCTCCCGCCAGAGAGGGGAATCCATCTGAGGCTGCTGGAACATTCCTACATGGGGTGGAGCCTGCGCCGGAAGAAAGCAGAATTTCTAAGGCAGAAAGTCATCCCTGGAAGGGAAAGGGGAGAAGTCTACTCAGTGCCCAGGTTCATGAACTCAACTCCTGGGAGCCTGAGATTATGACCCACCCAGCCAAGTGCTGCCAACGTCCTGGGATCCCAGCACAAGCCAGTGTTCCAGCCCCACCCTCGTGCAGGTGAGAAGCCATTCCTTTCTAGAAACAGAGAGATCTGCTTCAGGAGATGTGGATGGCTGGGATCATGTCATGAGATAGTATGAGATATTGCACCCTACACACACACACACACACACACACACACCAGAATATTATTCAGCCCTTAAAAGGAAGGAAATTCTGACTCATGCTATGGCATGGATGAACCTTGAGAAAATTATGCTAAATAAAATAAGCCAGTCACAAAGTGACAAATATTGTATGACTCCACTTATATGGGGTACCTAGAGCAGTCAGATTCAGAGACAGAAAGTAGAATGTTAAGTGCTGAGGGCTGTGAGGAGGGACAAATGGGAAGTTGTTTAATGGGTACAGAGTTTCAATTTTCCATAATGGAGAGAGTTCTGGAGACCCGGTTGCACAACAAGGTAAATGTACTTGACACCTCCCACTGAATTTAGGGAATATACTTAACGCTTAGAAATGGTTACAATAGTAAATTTTATGTTATGTAAATTTCACAACAATTTTTAAAACTACTATTTTGACTACAGAGGTGTTTTGCACTGATGTGGTACATGGGGTGATGGTAATTCACAGGCCAAAAAGCCAATTATCTAGAAACCTCAAAGTGAGAAACAGCAGGACATTTCTTTCAGTTGCCAGTTCACTTCTCTGAGCAATGCTTCTTTAGCCCCTTGCTTGACAGTCTGTCTTCTCCACACAACAGAAGGCAAAATTATCTCCCGAGGAGACACCCTCCCTTCCCAAACTAGAGAGGGCCTGAGGAAACTCATACTGATAAATGCTTGAGACAAATGATGGAGAAGCAGCGAGGGGAAACTGATCAGGGAAAGATTGGAGAACTGCCTCTGAGCCCGAGTGAGGTTGAGAACCGCACATTTTCCAAACAAAAATCGCCTCAAGGATTTCTGGCCAGTTTTTGAGTGGGAGAGGTAGGCTCTGAAATGTTGGCATTTCTGGGACATTCTGATGGATTGAGGAGACAAGATCACATATTTAGGATCTGGGACACTCTTCCCAAATTCAGAACATGTGATCACTGAAATGGCATTAGAATGGCAGGCCACTCTCCCAGCATTTCATTCTAAGAAAAATTGTTTTTATCTGTAATTCGATTTGTATGCTTCACAGGGGTTGGAAAGATGGTAGTTGCTGAAAATGTAAGCTATGCAGCCAGACATGCTTCCCTCTATAACTAAGTTGCCAAGGAACACATAGGCCCAAATTACACCCCATTTATGGTCACTGGCACACCTTGGGGAGGTGGTGACATCTCACATTCTTTATCTTCATTGATTCATTGCCCACTAGGCTTAATCTTGTAAATTACTTTCAAAGGCATGGCATACATCCTAAATTACTTTTTTTCTTAGATTAGCATCAATCTTGCTTATCAATTGACATTTTCTCATATTCCCTGGAGATGTCCACCTCACCATCAGAGCAAAGCTGTAAGTTACCTAAGGCGGCGGCACTGACGAGCTCTGATAGGAGCCTCTCCCCAGCTCTGCTTTGGGGCACTAAGAATCTGAATCCACAAAGTGTGTCCTAACACACTCTGTGATTCAACCCCCTGCCTGGGTCTCCACCTGACCCCCTAGCCCGGGATTGCAAATGCCTCCTACCCAGTCCCAGGGCCCTTCTCCCAGGAGCCTTTGCAACACTGTTATGTAAACAGAGGAAACTTGCAAGCGCGTGTACCCTGCAGCTTCTCCCCCAGCCCCAAACAACCCCCAAAGAGTAATTCCTGCCTTGTTTGAAGCTAGAAATCCTTCTGTTGATTAGTAAAAATGAGCAGGAAGGCGGAGGTGGGGATGGGCTTTCTCAGACTTCTAACTACCCCTGCTCTGCATCACGTCACAGTCCCACAGGAGCTGCCTTCCCTGCTCTTCTCCGCTGCGTTTACTCAGTGTATCTGGCACTTGGCAATTTCATCAGCTCCCCAAAGAAACTCCCATCTCCTGCTTTCTGAGGAACCTTCTAGTCCTGGTTTCCCGAATCACAGTACTATTTCTCACTTATTTCCTGACCTCGTTCTCTACACCTGTTAAACTCTCTGATCTCATCCTTTCAATCAAAGGGGAAGTTCATTCAGCCTCCATAGAGGTTCCCTTGTGGCCTTGGCCCTCACAAGAGGCAGGTCCATCCCTCACGCGCATCTAGAAACACCGCCATCACTGATGGGGAGGCAGCAGAAAACCCACAAGAAGTGCGGGCATCCTCGCTACAGCTTCCAGCCAACCTGGGCCACAGAGCAGCTCTCCCTGGCCAAGAACTAAGAGTGCGCTGACACGCCTGGGGCCATGTCTCCAGAGGTTTCCCAAGTTAGGAAACACATCCCACTGAGGCCACTTCCCTAGGTCATACACTTATGCCTGGTTGCCAGGCTGTCAAATTCCCCATTAACATCCATGAACTGTGCCCTTGCACCACATGAATAATACAAAAGATACGGTGAGCCCTGCCCTAGTGCTAAGGCTAGGGATGATCTGAAGTTATTAAGACATAAAGTACACTGTTTCTTTTCCAACCCAGGTACCTGGAGGGAGTTTTCCTTTCAGTTTCCTTGAATTCCAAGTAATTACACTGTCGCCCTCCTTAATGGGGAAGGCAGGAAGTTCCACGAGCTCTGTTCTCTCTGCAAATGCATGGAATCTGAAACAGGAAGAGATATGCCACCACACGCTAGTAAGTGGTATCTGTGCATTACTATTCATTCTCCCAAGACCGTGAACTTGCTCTTCTGTGGTGCTAAGCATCTTCCAAGTGTTTACTGCTTTTCCCTGCGCCTTGTCAATTCCCACCAATAAAAGACCCCTGGAGGTGGAAGACACCAGAGAATTGAGGAGCCATTGGGATTTGAACTGATGACTCTTCTGTTCATTAGAGGATACTTAGCTCCACCAAATGGTATTCATCGACCCTGGAAAAATGATACCCTGTGCTCAGACTTATTCTTTTGTTCCCAGGGTCCAATCACTGTAAACAGAGTTTTGACAAGCCCAGAGGCTAATGAGGGGCCCAACAGTGCCCAGAGCCCTGCGGGTTCCCTGTTGAACGCTGGGACAAGAGGCAGCATGGGCTCATCTGCTCACTGCTGATGGGCTTCAGTCAACGTTCACTTGGCAAACACACGCCTCCCCAGGACCTGAGCATCAGCACTAATGAGAAGAACTCAGCGTGGGCACGTTCCGAAGGCCACCTCTCAAAAGTGCGGTCGCGGGAGCAGCAGCTGCACCTGGGAGCTGGCCAGGGATGCACATTCCCCGGCCCCACCTGGATCTGCCGAGTCAGAATATGCACTTCAACAAGACCCCCAGGGCATGCGTGAGCAGCTTGAAGCTAAAAAAGCGCTCATGTACCAATGTGCGTAGCAGCACTATTCACAACCGCCAAGGCATGGAAGCAACCTAAGTGCCCACTGACAGAGGAACGGATAAAGAAGATGTGGCGCATGTATGCAATGGAATATTCCTCAGCCATAAAAAAGAATGAAATAATGCCATTTGCAGCAACATGGATGGATCTAGAGATTATCATACGAAGTGAAGTAAGCCAGACAAAGACAAATATCATACGATATCACTTATACGTGGAATCTAAAAAAAAAAAAAAGATACAAATGAACTTATTTACAAAACAGAAATAGACTCATAACATAGAAGACAAACGTATAGTGACCAAAGGGGGAAGTGGGGGAGGCATAAATTAGGAGTTTGGGATTAAAATATGTACATTACTGTATATAAAATAGATAACCAACAAGGACCTACCATACAGCACAGGGAACTATACTCAATATCTTGTAATAACCTATAATGGAAAAGAATCTAAAAGCTAATATATATATATATACATATACACATGTATACATATATACACATATATGTGTATAAAACTGAATCACTTTGCCGTATACCCGAAACTAACACACCATTGGAAATCAACTATATTTCAATTTAAAAAAATTTTTTTAAGCACTGGTGTAGTGTTCCAGGTGATGGTGGGCTAAATCGCACCCTCAGAGCCGGTAGTCTGGAATCCGAAAAATCAGTCATAGCAGGAAATTTCTTTCACGTGGCAGAGGGGATCTCTGAGTAATGCTCCTCCAGCCTCTCAAGAGTACCATCCCTGCCTATCGCCACTCATGACGCAAAAAGAATCCTGAACCATGAGCTGGGATGGAGGGAAGGATGGGCAAATGGCGGGAGAGGTCTGTGGGCCTTGCCTGGGCCATAGAAGGCCTCAGTCTTGTCTATTTCTAAAGGGTTTCAGGTGACACTGGGACAATGAAAGCAGGCGCTTCCTCCAAAACAGAAATGCCCAGTTTCCTTCATCCCACCGTTACCAACCTGGGTTCTCCGACTCTTTAATCAACAGAAATTGATAAAAGAGCCCAGAGAAATTCAGGCAAGGCTTTATTGGGACTCCTGCTGCAGCACAAGGCCATGAAAACAAGTAGCAGGTTCCCTTGCTAAGCAGTGAGGGTGGAGGCGGGTCAGTTGGTGGGGCTGGAGGGGGGGCTTAGGTGGTGTGCCCACCCCCGTGGTGGTGCTGGGCGCAGGGATCGTGCTCAGGACGCTGCTTTTGCTCCCAGGCCCTCAGAAGTGGCAGCTGGGTTTTGGCTTTTTTTGTATCTTATTGTTCATAATTTGCCCCGACTACCCATGCATGCAGTTATTTTTAGTCCCTTATAGTTCCTTTGTATTCTGTTGCTGGAGGAGACGTTTGTCCAGCAGCACGCACTTCAGCAAATGGTCCCAGGTCCCCACCTGTCTCACCACGACCACCTTGCCGGACAGACGGGGGGGATGATCGAGGTTTGTCCTGACAGGCCTCACACTCTGAATGCCAAAGCCTTTGCCCAGAATTTTCTACTCTTATCTGTTCTCCAGATTAGGAAAGAGAACAGGGCAGACATTTCCTCTGGCTAATACAGCCTCACTTGTGCAGAAAGCAAATCACCATTAAGAGAGGCTCTTTGGAGAGTCTGAGGAGTGTAGCACTGTGCCTGAGAGACTCTGGCTCAGTCCAGACACAGCCTCAGGCACTGCGGGACACAGAGCCCAGCCTCCCTGCAAGATGAAATGCTCAGGACACGCCCTTTACAGTTTTATAATAGCTGCTCTTCGGCTGGGGCTCAACAGCAAAAGATGCACTGAGACCATCCAGGACCCCTGGGAGGAGGTGTGCTGGCAGGCAGCAGAGCAGGCAGGGGAACTGCTGGTCGTGGGCTGGCCTCACTTTCCAGGACTAGAGGAGGGACAGAAGGGCCCGGGTGTACCCCGTCCTCTTCTGCAGAACCCACACGCCACGGAGCATGGCCTGAAAGTCAGGGGCTGAACTGCAGCTTCTCCCATGTTAAATTACTCCCTGGCCTCTCACCTTCCCAGAGAATGTCCCACATGAGCTGAGCAGAGGCGCAGCAAGAAAGGTGGCCCTGCCAGCTGGGTTTTTCTCTCTCCACTAGCAAAAGTGGGGGCAGTGAGCCCCTTCTGTATTTGGGGGTTTCAAGAACCCAGAATTGAAGCCAAGCACCTGCTGTTAAAAGATTTCAAAGCACTTTACGAGAAGCCAGAGCACTGGTCTTCAGAAACACCAGGGATCCTGTTAAAAATGTTCCTCCCTAGAGGAACATCCTGTTCCTCCCTAGACCCTGAAAATCAGAATCTCTGGGACTGTGGTCAAGATATTTGTATTTTAATCAAGATTCCTAGGTAGTGAAAGGTTTTGCAAAGTGAAAGCCTAACTGCATATTCCCAGACTCCCCTCTACTGTGCAAAATCAGCCTGCAAGGTGGAGCCCACGTCTCCCAGGCCAATATGATGAGCAACTAAATTTGAGAACAAATGCTCAAGAGTGAGCATTTAAACCCATTTTAGACAGGCTGACTTAGGAAAGAACTGAGTCATTCTCCTTGTATCCACATAAGTAGCTGGTCTCTCTCTACAAGAGACACAAACTCTCTCACATGCACAGACGGGGTTGCTTTGAAATGTAGATATTATTATTATTATTCAGGTATAGTGAGGCCAACAGATCAGGAGACAGCTAACATTGAAAAGATAGTTTACAAGGAGACCTTCAAGATGGCGGAGGAGTAAGCCGTGGAGATCACCTTCCTCCCCACAAATACATCAACATGTGGAACAACTCCTACAGAACACCTACTGAATGCTGGCAGAAGACCTCAGACTTCCCAAAAGGCAAGAAACTCCCCACGTACCTGGGTAGGACAAAGGAAAAAAGGAAAAAACAGAGACAAAAGAATAGGGACGGGACCTGCACCTCTGGGATGGAGCTGTGAAGGAGGAAAGGTTCCCACACACTAGGAAGGCCCTTCACTGGCAGAGATGGGGGGTCGCGGGGGGGAAGCTTCAGAGCCGCGGAGGAGACCACAGCCACAGGGGTGCAGAGGGCAAAGCAGAGAGATTCCCGCACGGAGGATCGGTGCCGACCGGCACTCACCAGCCCGAGAGGCTTGTCTGCTCACCCGCCGGGGCGGGCGGGGCCTGGGAGCTGAGGCTCAGGCTTCCGAGGTCGGATCCCAGGGAGAGGACTGGGGTTGGCTCCGTGAACACAGCCTGAAGGGGGTTAGTGCACCACGGCTAGCCGGGAGGGAGTCCGGGAAAAGTCTGGAGCTGCCGAAGAGGCAAGAGACCATTGTTTCGGGGTGTGCGAGGAGAGGGGATTCAGAGCACCGACTAAATGAGCTCCAGAGACAGGCGCGAGCCACGGCTATCAGCTCGGACCCCAGAGACGGGTGTGAGACGCTAAGGCTGCTGCTGCCGCCACCAAGAAGCCTGTGTGCGAGCACAGGTCACTCTCCACACCTCCCTTCCCGGGAGCCTGTGCAGCCCGCCACTGCCAGGGTCCCTTGAACCAGGGACAACTTCCCCGGGAGAACGCACGGCGCGCCTCAGGCTGGTACAATGTCATGTTGGCCTCTGCGGCTACAGGCTCACCCCACATTCCAATTATAACTACCATACCCCTCCCTACCCGTGACCTGAGTGAGACAGAGCCCCCAAATCAGCTGCTACTTTACCCCTGTCCTGTCTGAGCCAACAACAGACACCCTCAGGTGACCTACATGCAGAGGCAGGGCCAAATCCAAAGCTGAACCCCAGGAGCTGTGCGAACAAAGAAAAGAAAGGGAAATCTCTCCCAGAAGCCTCAGAAACAGCAGATGAAATCTCCACAATCAACTTGATGTACCCTGCCTCTGTGGAATACCTGAATAGACAACAAATCATCCCAAAATTGAGGCAGTGGACTTTGGGAGCAACTGTAGACATGGGGTTTGCTTTCTGCATCTAATTTGTTCCTGGTTTTATGTTTATCTTAGTTTAGTCATGTGTTGAAGGCCCCCACACAGGGCCACACAGGGAAGCCCCAGGTTTGGTCAGGAAGCAGAGAGAACAGGGGGAAAACATGGGCAAGTCTTTCTTGTGGATCCTGCAGAAAGAAATGGGTGAGGCAGAGTAAGCAGGCTTAGGATGGCTAGTTTGAATGATATCAGCAGGTGCTGGAGGGTAGGGGCTGTCCTGAGCTGCCTGGTACCTGGCCCTGGGGTGACCGGGGCAGGGGACAGTGCTTAGGGTATGAGAGCCTGGATTGAGAGTGTGGGCTGGATTAGTTAGTTTGCACATACAAGGTGCCTTCCGTCACGGGGGAGTCTTTTACTGTCTTTAGGAATCAGCTAAACTGGGAGGCGCGGTCTGTCCAGGGTCAGCAAGACCCCCAAATGTCAAAGCATCAGAAAAAAAGGCAGGATTCATGCCAGGTGGAGGAGCAAAGGTGAATGGAGACTAAAGACTACTGGGAAGAGGAGAACACAGCAACCGCCTGGTCAGGAAGAGGCCGCTAGGAATCAAGACCCACTGCCGACTACGTGCAAGAAGGCAGCTCGCTCGCGGTCCTCCCCCGACACGTTTTCTGCCTACCTGCTTCGGGCCTTGGCACTCAGATCCTTTAAGAAAGCTGTCGTGCCCTCTCGTCTGGCATTGAAGGACACCGTGCAGACAGGATATGGGACCTCCAGAGCCCTCTGAAGGAGAAGCTCCTTGGATTCCTCTGGAACATCCCCCACCACGAAGTAATAAATGGATTCAACCTGCAGAACAGTGACACCAACAGTTTATTTCCCTGATGCACCCCAGCCGTGGACCAGAGTCATCAGCAATATACTCTCTATACACCTGCCTCCTTAAAAAAAATAAGCGGGCAGAAAGAAGAGCAGCACTGCTCAATGTTTCCTGACGACGCGCTGGGGCCAAAGTCAGGAAGTAAGATATTCAAGGCCCGGTGCTAAGAAGTGTTACGGTTGGTGGATTTGGAGAAGAGCTTCCTCTGAGACCACGAATAAATTATGCAGGTCAGGAGCGGCTATTCTCAAGTCCACGAATGAAGGAAGTGTCGGCCCGGCCGCCGTGGACAGGAAGCTTACCAGCAATTCCCTATGGCGGTGCCAGAATTCTGCGATGCCGGCTCAGTCTGAGGCTGCGTGTGGGAAGGAGGGCATATTCCCAGCTGGTCTCACCTCCGGGACACACACTCGCCTGGGAGGTGAGGCTGTCCTGACTTCACACGGCCAGTCAGGAGCCAGGCCAGGCGTCAGGAAACACACCACACACACACACACACACACACACACACACGCCAGCTTTAAACCAGGAACCTGGGAGATGCATACCTCACCCAGGTAAGAGACGATGCCAAAGTGGTCCCTGCTTAATTTAAAGATGTCGATGCCATCCACTGGGCCCCACCCTTAACCACACTGCTCTAAGGGCCTCCCCTGCCACTGAAGAGTTCTGTAACCTCGGGCAAGTGGCTTAGGTTCAGTTTCTTCACTTGTGAAAAGGGAGATTATGCAGTTGACTTCAGGACTGAGCTTCAACAAGATGGCATACACTTATGTATGTGGATAAATCACAGAAAGTAAAACCACAGGTAGAGCCAGGAACACATATCACCTAAACCTGCCCCTAAAAGCCCCCTAAGTGATTGTCTGCACAGATAACTGGGGCAGAAACCCCCAGCAAATATACTGTGTTTTAAAAAATATTTATACATTTGGCTGCGCCGGGTCTCAGTTGTGGCATGCAAACTCTTAGTTGCGGCATGCATGTGGGATCTAGTTCCCTGACCAGGGATCAAACGTGGGCCCCTGCATTGGGAGAGGGGAGTCTTAGCCACTGGACCACCAGGGGAGACCCTGTATTGTGTTTTAAGGGATAAACAGATGTCACCAGCCCTTTAGGATTCATGAGCTTCTAATCACACATCCCCTGTTAGCTGAAGGTAAACAGTCAATTAGTCAATTACCTCACCTCGACTTCAAAGCTGGGACTTAAAGCTACCCGGACCAGAGAGAGGTGGGCTGAAGGTCAGCTCCCAGCTGCTTAGGACACCCGGTCTGTGGCCGCTGGGGGCAGGCTGTGCCCAAAAAGGCAGGTGGGGAGAGGGTGGCAGAGGGGCCAGGCTGGGAGTTAGGAGAAGGCCAGGGTGGGAGCTGAGCCCAGCCTACTTCAGCAGCATTCCTCCCCAGGCTGAGCACAAAGAGCCTTCCTGCCCCCACGACTCTCTCTCTCAGGCTCTTCATCACAAAGTCCCTGATTTTCAGAAGTACCTCGTGGGAGGTAAAGACTGAGGAAGGTTGTACATTTCTCCCAGTCAGTCACCTGAGAAGGAGAAAAAAACACTGACAGGAGGAAGAAAGTGTTCTCCAGATTCCTAACTATACAACTAATACTGTTCTTCCAGAAAATGCATTCTATGTTGTTCTCTTCCCAGTGTTAGACATTACCTCCTGTAAGACGTCTTGAATAGGCTCCACTGAGCTGCAGTTACTAGTTTCCCAGCTGTGTCGCTGCCCAAGTTTCGCATGAGGACAGCTTCATCCTCTCAGAGGGTCTAAGAACACACATGGCTCAAGACAGGGGAACAGACCCAGGGAGTATATTCTAGGGTTTGGTAGATCAACAGGGAAGTGAGTGAGGACAAACAACTCTGGCTGGTCTGTCGGCAGCTTCTGACTCCCTCTGTCTCCACCCCATGCTGTGTAAACACAGCTTCTTTGCTCTGGCAATAACCCAAGAGCCTGAAATCCTCACGCAGAGATGTTTTTTCCCTCCAGACTTCAGCAAACTAGAAATTGCTATAGCCAGCAGTGAGTCAGGATTTCCTTTCCTTCATTAATTAAGGCTATGGGGTTATTCACTATTCACTAAGGTCCTTACTCAGCTTCTTAGTTGCCTGTGTTTTCAGTCAACTCTCAGTTATCCGTGCTCCAGATTTCCAGGGATATGCTTTCCCAGAGACCAGCTACCTCACCGCCATCTGCACACTGCCTTTCTGCTCACATAATGACATTTAGAAAAACAGAAAGGACAATAAATATGCTACCTACTACTACCCCCCCAAATTTAGCAAAATGCCTTTGAAAGTGAAATGGCTTTGAGGTCGTCTGCTATTGGGGATGATGATAAGCTAACATAAATTTGAATCCTTGTTATCATGCCCAGTTTACAGATGAAGAAACTGAGGCCTGGACAGGTTATTTGACCCGGGTGAGCAGCCAGTGAACCCAGCTTGCCTGGCCTCACGAACTTCTGTCCTTGATTTTTTCAGCCACTGCGCTCTGTCAGCTCATCATGGCAAGACTGGTCCTCACGTGTTAGAGATGATGGTGAATCCCAGAGCTGGAAAGGCGAGATCATGCGACAAGAAGGTGGCCAGGGTTGGGCACTGTTTTCATCTCTTTGGTCCCCACACCATCCAAGGCTCCTACCCCCAATGTCACTACCACTGACCAAAAGTTGGGTCCAGGAGGTTGTCTGGCTCAAGGGAATTACCCCCATGGGCATCCTCACTCCTTAACCAGTACCTCTGTGCTCCTTGAGGGCAAGGGGACCTGGAGCAGCTTCTTCACGGACCAGCATCACCTTAAATGCTGATTTGTACCGAATTTGATAACACCAGACATAGAAAATATTTGGGTTCCATGCAGCTACTTAACCATGACTCAAAAACTCTTGCCACTTCATACTACGTAAAATAGGTTGGAGCCTTTATGTTTTCACCTGATATGTCTTATTCTGTCAGGCCACATGTTCTGCAGCTTCCCAAGGTAACCTGCAATCCACCTGACCAAGGAGGCCTTGCCATCTTCCCAGCCATGGGTTTTGGGGAAAAGAAGAACCAAACTGGGAGCAGCTGCTTCCACTCTGCCCGCCGTCCGCTCCAGCCTGTCAGAAGCTCCCAAGGCCTCTGGGTGTAAACATTCCCACTTTGCAAGGAAACAAAAATGAAAGTCAACCAGAACAGCAGTGAGAGGTCCAGCAAATTCTGTCTTATCCTTCATATAACTTTGACCATTACAACAGTGCTGACCAACTCCAGAGCTCGGATCTAACTTCCAGATCTTCCCTGTGCCTGTGGCCGCCCTCCCTGGTTCAGCCCATATGGATTTTCTGACTGCCGCCCCCCCCCACCAAGGTGGTGACTGCCCCTTGCTGTTGATCCAGCTCCCTTCTCAGATTCCTCCTAACACCGTTGACCACCACCAACGTTCCGGCCTCCTGGGCTTCAGGATCCCTATTCCAACCCAACATCCCCATCGCAGGCATACAAGGCTCAGCAAATTCACCCACCTGGTCCCATGCAGGCCACCTCCCTTCAATTCAAGAAAACTCAAATCCGTACCATAGCTTGGGGATGGGAATCTCTTGGATCCATGTCTAACCCCCAACCTCAAGAATGTCGACATTATTTCCTTTCTACTCCTTCACTGTTCAACAAACATTTGCCAAGTCCATGCTAGGTACTGCCATTGCTAGGCAATGCTAAGGCAAAGATGAAAAGGTGTGACGCCTGTCTGAGCCGCAGCAAAGGAAGGAAACGAAACGCCAGGGTCGTGACTGATGTGGCCGGGCCTTCTGCTCGCTGTGGTGAAGGTTCCTTATGGAATCATGTGGCTCTGCCTCGAATTCACCCACTTAGTCTCTCAGTGACCATGACTTTTTTTTAAAAAAAAAAGTAAACAAATTTGTGCCTATCAGGTAGATGGAAGAGAGGATGAGAGAACACAAAGAGAAATACAGGTGCCTTTGAAAGCAGAAGGCAGGTCCCTCCCTTAGGCAGCTGGGAATTGGGGCTTTGGATAAAGCCCCAAAATCTCTTTCCTTAGGACCCTTCTCATCCTGGGTCAGCAGGCCATCCAGGGCCTCCTGACACAGCACCCCTCCTCAAAAAGGCCAGGGAAGCTACCAACTTCCAAAAGACGCATCCAGAGACCAGAGGGCGCTGCAGAGCAGAAACCCTGTGCCAGACACATGCCTGGGCTCTGAAGGCAACACCAGCCCCTCTAAACATCTCTTCAATACTCCAAGGGCTGCCCTTCCCATGAACAAGGTTCTTTTTTACAGGATACACCAGTAATTCATCCACCAATAGTGCTCTTCATGTGCCACTATGAGACACACGATTTAAACAGACCCCACACTCTGCCCGGGCTCTTCCTGGACCCGAAGGCTCACGCTCTGTCATCTGTCTCTGGTAAATCTTCCCGGACCACCCATGGTTACAAAGACCAGTCCTGGAGATCCACTGGCCTCTGGGCATCCTCCTCCATCGTAACCAAGCACATCGGTCAGCCCTCCCTCTTCACGTGGACCGGGTACAAAGACCCACTTCCCTGTTAATCTTTGGACACAAGACAATAGCCACTTTCTTGGTTCCTCTCAGGATCCACTCACGGAGGGAGATGAAAACTCAAAGCAGATTATCATGAGCAGGAAAAGACTGGGGTTTTAGATTTACTGTTCAAAACATTTCTTAAGCCTTAAATCCTTTCTGTTCATAGCAAACTGCAGCCACATGGATCAACTGGAAACTCACTGGGGTGGACATGAGGGGCTCAGGGCAGAGCAGCAGGTCTTTATGGGAACCGTTTCTCTCCCCACCCCTAACGCATGCTTTTCTGGGGTTGTTTTTGGCCGCTCCACAAGATATGCAGGATCTTAGTTCCCCAACCAGGGATCAGACCCATGCCCCCTGCAGTGGAAGCGTGGAGTCTTAATCACTGGACTGCCAGGGAAGTCCCCATGCATGCTTTTCTTTACTCCTCATAAGACACAGAGCATGCCATTTTTATATGTGAGGCAGTTGCATTTACTAAACTTTTCCTCAGGACCACCGCCAGATATAAGCTCTGGGTGGAGAATACCATGGTCTGAATATGTTTAGCATCTTTCATACCCCTGGTCTCTTCTCAAGAGTTTTCGTGTGACATTTGATGACCAGTGCCTGGAAGCTTCTTTCTTGGTTATTCCTCTTCTACAGAACTTCCCTGGAACTCACTAAATTGTTACACATTTCCTGGGCTAGGGAAAAACCCCCCAGAGAAAGGAGACATACAAACCAGAGGGAAGTGAAATAGAAAGTCAAGGTCACCAGGAAATCTTGCAGTCAGGTCGGGTTGCCAGAGCCACCTATGACCGGGGAGCCAGGTAAACAGACAAAGAAGGAGAGTACCCATGTACGCGCACACGTGCGCGCGCGCACACATCCGAGAGCCTGTGAAATAATTCCATTTCTTGAATGCTTATCAAGGTGTTCAGACATTTGAAATTTTACAGATGTTAAAACAAACTTAAAAGGCCAAAGAACAAAGTTGCTTGCATTTCATTCTTCTTTAATGGGAAACATTTGTTCCTCTGGCTTTCTGAGGATAAACAGTATGTTTCCAATTTCAAACCATCACCCTCAGTATCAATAAACACAGTCCGGTGACCACTGGGAGCTCTCCTTTCAAGGTGCCAGCACATGGCCACCTTGCCCAAGAAAGGACTTCTTAATGCAGCAGAGTAAAGCTTGAAACCTGCAGAATCCCCGGGATTCCAGAGTGGAAGAAGCTATTATGTATTAATTAATAGTAATCAATTAGTAAGGATTAGTTCAGCATCTGTATCCCACAAGAAAGCAGACCTATCCCTACCTGGGAGTAAGGCTGGCCTAAGGACCTCATGTGCCCAGAGTACTTCCTCTCTAACCTGTCACTACCCTTAACAGTCCCACCATTACAGCTGCTCACAAAAACACACACTCTTGTGGCTAAAAGAGATATAAAACACCACCAGTTAATCACTTCCTTCAGGTAAAGCTTTATATCCAAAAGGTCCCTATCAAAAAGCTTATGTGAATGCATCAGCATTCAAGAACACATGACACACTGACTGAGATACACTTCACCTTGGAAAGCACATGATGGACCCATCAGTGAAGAAGAGGAACTGGGAAAGATTCAGAGCATGGATGCTGGGAAACCCTGTTTCCTCATCCTCAAGGTTCAGGGATGAGTCTTCCAACCTCTCCTCCCATAAGAGACGGGTTTATCTAATTGTCAGGAGAGCAAGAGCGGAATTGAAGCATTAGAGATGCACACTCGCAGCCTCACTCCCTTTCCTTTCTCGATGCCCGGGGGCTGTGAGCAGCACGTGGCCCTCCTGGCAGTGGCTAAATGAGGGTCGGCCCTGCGGCCCCATGACGCCCCCCAGGGGAAGCCCAGCCAGGCTCAGGTGTTAGAGTCTCATTTTGGTTGGTCCAGCCCTGCCATCACCAGAGATGCCCTTTTGATCCCCATCTGGGGCCTGTCACCTATTTATCAATTGGGTCCAAATTCAGAGGTGAACAGGATTACGAGTGCTGGGGCTCTTGAACACCAAGGATGCAGTCTCTGTGGGATGCAATTGGAAGGGCCCAAGCTCAGCTGGAAGGCAGTATGCAGATACTGAGTGTGAAGGAATAAGCGCAAAGGCCCCTTCCTGACGTGGGAGCAGACATGGACACACACTTACCGATTCGTCTTTCCCCGCCTCCAGCAGAGCGTCTAAGCGGCGAGTCTGTCTCAGAGCCAGCTCAAAAGGCGATTTCTCAACCCAGCTGATGGCAGCGGCTATGGATCGTGCCGTCACAGGAACAGCACCTTCCTGCCATTTCACAGGCTCTTGAGAAACCCTGAAAGGGACCGTATGGGGCTGTCACTGGCAGTGGTCAATGTAGCTGTCACCCCTCAGACTCACAGCTACGAGCAGCAAGACACCCAATGTCACCAGAGCTGAGAGAAAGAAAACACAGCTCCCAGCCCTCTCAAAGGTACCGAGAAAACAGGCGAGCTGTTTAAGGCAGGTTTCCAAAGCACTATGACCTTCCATAAGCTGTACTGACTGGGAAAAACAACATTTACAGGATAATTTTAAAATCTCAAAAATTCAAACATTAACAATTGCATTAAAATTACTGAGGAACGTGCACAGGGAACTGCACTCAATATCCTGTAATAAGCTATAATGGAAAAGAATCTAAAAAGGAATATATATATATATATACATATATAAAACTGAATCACTTTGCTGTATACCTGAAACTAACACCACATTGTAAATCAACTATATTTCAATAAAAAATTTTTACTGTCAAAAAACTTATTGAGGAAAGTTATTTTCATAAATAGGAAGGTTTAGATGCAACTGTCTTCTGTGAATAGTTAAGTTTATAAGGATTCACAGCTTTAAGATTTGCAAATCAGCAACAATTTTGTTACTCCACAATTTTATTTCTAATTCTTTTATTACATTGTTTTCATTGTTCTGAAAGATTCCCATCAGTTACCTTTTTTGGATCAAAAATAGTATTGTTTTGAGTTCAGCAGAGCATAAGTTTTTAAATCCTGGGACATTTTGATTCAATCATTTAATTTGAGCTTAGAAACGTGATGGAATACCCCAAAGAAACAGGGCCACTTGAGTTTATCTCTGTGTTTATAATTAAACGAATTTTATGAATCACTTATGAATGTATAATTATAAGAATTATGTGAATCCTGGACTAAATGAATCAGCCTGATTTGCCCCTCCTAGCCCACCTCCAGATACAGAGGCTGCCTTACCTCTGTGTGGCCCTTTGGGTAGAGAATCTGGCTGAGTGGCATCTATGCTACACATTTCCAAGGAAGCTAAAGCACTGCAGACTTAATCACTTAGTTCCTTCAATAATATCACTGTGACAGAAATAGAAACCTGGGATAGAACATAATTAGGCAGCATCCTCATAGGTGTCATCTGTTTAGCTGAAAATATTTTACTTAAAAAAGAAAAACTCGGGCTTCCCTGGTGGCGCAGTGGTTGAGAATCCGCCTGCCGATGCAGGAGACACGGGTTCGTGCCCTGGTCCGGGAAGATCCCGCATGCCGCGGAGCAACTAGGCCCGTGGGCCACGGCCGCTGAGCCTGCGCGTCCGGAGCCTGTGCTCCGCAACGGGAGAGGCCACAACAGTGAGAGGCCCGCATACTGCAAAAAAAAAAAAAAAAAAAAAAAAAAAGAAAAACTCGATTAGATAGATGTCCCTCTCATCCAGATGTTTTCTGTCAGGGAAGTACAGCCACTGTTCCACATGAGAAGTCAGTGCTGAAGTCCAAATTCTCTTGAATCCAAGAATCTGTAAAAAATTGATTGTGAAAACTCTGAAATATGGGAAAGTCTATAAAGCCAGCCACCTGTTGTTCTGATTAAAGGGGGTCAACTTACAGGGAAAATCAATTTGAGCTGCAAACTCAATCTGAAAAGCAGTGAAATTTGTGACATTGGAATTCATTATTGAACCTAAAGTCTAAAACGTGTGAAGGAATTTTAATTTTAAGAATTTATATCCTTATATTTTGACCTTGCCATACCATACACTGAAGGAAAGAATGTTTTAAAGTCTCTAATAATTTGAAAACTAAGATGCCATATACAAAGCAGATAAAAGTTTTTAAGATTTACTCATTGTGGGTCTTCTGCTAGAATGATATATTCTAGGAAATTACAAGATTATAGCTCCTCCCTCCCCACAGATCTAACTGTGTCAGTTATGCTCCTTAACTCCAAATACATGAAAATTGCTCATGAAGTTTCAGGGGAATACTCCTTTCCTATGGGAACTCACCATATGATATTGAACTTGGCTATGTGAGCCACCTGCTCCTGGAGGACCATGATTAGAGCATCTTGGCACAGCTTGATCTCCTCCTCCAGCATGCCGCCAAAATCCAGCACTATGGTGATGCACTGTTCCAAGATGACACCAAATATCTGCCCGCTGTTGCTGGTGAGCCAGTCCATCCGCTGCTTGTAGCTCTCCACAGCTTGTGTTAAGTGTTCCACATACTGATAGATCAGTTCTGATTTGGCTGTCAACTTAATGAAAATAAAAGTAACAAAATAAAATAAAATTAATAAAAGCACACCAAATCAAGTCATTTGAACCACATTGCAACCAGGAACAATAGGGCCCAATGAGTCATGGGCTATGCCATCAAGAACTGTACATTAATAACAGTTTCATAGATGATCCTTCAAACTCCACATAATCCAGGAGGAAGTCTTCCAATCTTTCAAATGAAAAACCCTTGGATAATTCCCCATAGAAGAAAACATGGTGATGAAATCTATTCAAAAATATAGCACTCTTTTTAAAAAAATGTGTTTCCAGATTGTGTTTAATCTTTCTAGTTACAGAAATATTTTTATTTGAAAATGCTCAGGGGTACCTTAAGAAATTAGGTAGAAGAAAAGAGAGATCAGCAAAGGCAGAGGGGAAAAATGTTCCTAAAGGAACTAGAAAAAGATGAACAAACAAAACACGGAGTTAGTAATCAGAGCAGAAATAAATGAAATAGAGACTAAAGAAGCAATAGAAAATCACAATGAAACTAAGAGTTGGTTCTTTGAAAAGATAAACAAAACTGATAAAACTTTAGCCAGACTCATAGAGAAAAAGAGAGAGTGCCCAAATCAATAAAACCTGTAATGAAAAAGAAAAACTTACAACTAACACTACAGAAATACAAAGGATCATAAGAGATTGCTATGAACAACTACACACCAATAAAATGAACAACCTAGAAGAAATGCACGAATCTCCCAGATGGAACCAGGAAGAAATAGAAAATATGAACAGGCCAATTATCAGTAATAAAATTGAATCAGTAATATAAAAATAAAACCCAACAACTCCCCCAAAACAAAAGTGTAGAACCAGATAGCTTCACAGGTGAATTCTACCAAACATTTAGAGAAAAGTTAACACCTATCTTTCTCAACCTATTCCAAAAAAATTGCAAAGGAAAGAACACTTCCAAACGCATTCTACCAGGCAAGCATCACCCTGATACCAAAACCAGATTATCACAAAAAGAGAAAATTACAGGCTTATGACTGATTAACATAGATGCAAAAATCTTCAACAAAATATTAGCAAACCAAATCAAAAAAATACATTAAAAGGATCATATATCATGATCAAGTGGGATTTATCCCAGAGATGCAAGGATGGTTCAGTACCTGCAAATCAATAAATGCTATACACCACTTTAACAAACTGAAGAATAAAAATCATATGATCATCTCAATGGATGCAGAAAAAGCTTCTGACAAAACTTAACATCCACTTATGATAGAAAAAAAAAACTCTCCACAAAGTGGATACAGAGGAAACATACCTCGACAAAATAAATGCCATATATGATAAACCTATAGCTAACAGTGTACTTGATGGTGAAAAGCTGAAAGCATTTCCTCTAAGATCAGGAACAAGACCAGGATGCCTGCTCTTGCCACTTTAATTCAACGTAGTATTGTAAGTCTTAGCCAGAGCAATCAGACATAAAAGAAATAAAGGGAATTCAAATTGAAAGGGAAGAAGTAAAACTGTCACTATTTGCAAATGACATGATACTATACATAGAAAATCCTAAAGACATCACCAAAAAACTACCAGAGTTCATCAATGAATTCAGGACACAAAATTAGTATACAAAAATTTGTTGTAGTTCTATACACTAACAATGAACTACCAGAAAGAGAAATTAAGAAAACAATCCCATTTACTATCACATCAAAAAGAATAAAATACCTAGGAATAAATCTAAGGAGGTAAAAGTAAAAGACCTGTACTCAGAAAACTATTAAGACACTAGTGAAAGAAATTAAAGATGACACAAACAGATGAAAGATATTCTGTGTTCATGGACTGGAAGAATTAATATTGTTAAAATGACCATACTACCCAAGGCAACCTATATATTTAATGCCAGCTTTATCAAAATACCAATGGCATTTTTCACAGAACTAGAACAAATAATTCTAAAATTTGTATGAAAACACAAAAGACCGCGAATAGCCAAATCAATCTTTAGAAAGAAGAACAGAGCTGGCAATAACCAAAAAATGAACAACCCAATCCAAAAATGGGCAGAGGACGTAAATAGACATTTCTCCAAAGAAGATATACAGATTGTCAACAAACACATGAAAGAATGCTCAACATCATTAATCATTTGAGAAATGCAAATCAAAACTACAATGAGATATCATCTCACTCCGGTCAGAATGGCCATCATCAAAAAATCTAGAAACAATAAATGCTAGAGAGGGTGTGGGGAAAAGGGAACACTCTCGCACTGTTAGTGGGAATGTAAATTGATACAGCCACTATGGAGAACAGTACGGAGGTTCCTTAAAAAACTACAAATAGAACTACCCTGAGCAGTATACCCTGAGAAAACCATAATCCAAAAAGAGTCATGTACCACAATGTTCACTGCAGCTCTATTTACAATAGCCAGGACATGGACGCAACCTAAGTGTCCATCAACAGACGAATGGATAAAGAAGATGTGGCACATATATACAATGGAATATTACTCAGCCATAAAAAGAAATGAAATTGAGTCATTTGTGGTGAGGTGGATGGACCTAGAGTCTGTTATACAGAGTGAAGCAAGTCAGAAGGAGAAAAACAAATACCGCATGCTAACACATATATATGGAATCTAAGAAAAAGAAAAAAAAAAGGTCATGAAGAACCTAGGGGTAAGACAGGAATAAAGACACAGACCTACTAGAGCATGGACTTGAGGATATGGGGACGGGGAGGGGTAGGTTGTGACGAAGTTAAAGAGTGGCATGGACATATATACACTACCAAGTATAAAGTGGATAGCTAGTGGGAAGCAGCCATGTAGCACAGGGAGATCAGCTAGGTGGTTTGTGATCGCCTAGAGGGGTGGGATAGAAAGGGAGGGAGACGCAGGAGGGAAGAGATATGGGAACATGTGTACATGTATAACTGATTCACTTTGTTATAAAGCAGAAACTAACACACCATTGTAAAGCAGTTATACTCCAATAAAGATGTTTAAAAAATAAAAATAAAAGTGAAAATAAAAAAAGAACAGAGCTGGAGGTATCATGTTCCCTGACTTCAGACTATACTACAAAGCCAGCAATCAAAACAATATGGTACTGGCACAAAAACAGACACGTAGATCAATGACGCAGAACAGACAGCCCAGAAATAAACCCCATACATTTATGGTCAATTAATTTATGACAAAATAGGCAAGAATATACAATTGGGAAAAGACATTCTCTTCAATAAGTGGTGCTAGGAAAACTAGACAGCTACTTGTAAAAGAATAAAATTAGAATATTTTCTCACACCACATACAAAAATAACCTCAAAATGAATTAAAGACCTAAATGTAATACTGGAAACCATAAAACTCCTAGGGGAAAACATAGGCAGAACACTGACATAAATCGCAGCAATATCTATTTGAATCTGTCTCCTAAGGCAAAGGAAACAAAAGCAAAGGTGAACAAATGGGACCTAATTAAACTGGAAAGCTTTTGCACAGCATATGAAACCACTGGCAAAATAAAAAGATAACCTTCTGAATGGGAGAAAATATTTACAAATGATATGACTGATAAGGGATTAATATCCAAAATATATAGTCATACAAATCAATATCAAAAACCAAACAACTCACTCTCCGCCCCGGGTCGCCGCAGCCTCCGACGCTTTCAGGCCTAGCAGCTTGAAGGAAAAAAAAAAAAAAAAAAAACAGAAAAAGATAAAAAAGGAAAAAATACCCGGAAACGCTTTTAAATCTTTAAAAAAGAATGAAAGAAAGAAAAAGAGCGAATCCTCCTCAGAGAACCCACGGGGAAGTCACTTTGGCACGCTTCTGGCCTGCCCCACGCTGCGGCCGCCGCCGCCCCCGGGCGTCCGTCGGTCCCCGCCTGTCGGTCCGGCGGTGAGCCGCTCGAACGCCCGCGTCCACGCACCTCCGCACGCCGCCCGGCCGCGCCACGTACCCACACCCCGCGCGCTGGCCTGCGCGCTGCACGTGTCCGCGCTGCCCTTCGCCTGCCCGGCGTGGGTGGCGCCTGCGCGCTCGGGCAGCCCGGGGCCTTGCCGAGTCGGCACCGACAAATATTTGGTTACCCTCTTCCCCGGGCTGGGCTGCCGTAATCTTAAACCACCGGGAGCCCGAGGTCTATATTTATAGAGACACGCACGTTCTGGAGGCCGCCGTGGGCACTACGGGGTGGCCTCTGGAAGAACTTTTGTAATTTGGAGGACAGTCCCCGTTTTAATTTTTTTCATTTTTTGAAATTGGGAGCTTCCAGACCAGGACAGCTGAAAATTGCAAACTCCCAGGGAGGGCCGTATTGTTTTTGAGAACCTTTTGTCTGCGGTTTGGCAGTCTCCTCCGAGCCGCCCCCAGACTCCTCTCCGGCCCTCCCCTCGGAGCCGACTCCAGCTTCTCTGAGCTTCACTGCCACCTGTGAGCCACGGCACGGGCCACGGCTCCCAGCGGAAACCCCCTTTGTCCTGTGTGGCCCCTGTAAGAAGTCCTCCTGGCGGGGCTCAGAGTGGTGGGGAGATTAAAGCTGCAGCCAGCAGCTACCCCATGGCCTCCCTGTACGTGGGTGACCTGCACTCGGACGTCACCGAGGCCGTGCTGAACGAAAAGTTCAGTCCTGCAGGGCCTGTGCTGTCCAGCTGGGTCTGCCGCGATACGCTCACCGGCCGCTCCCTGGGTTATGCGTACGTCAAACTTCCGGTAGCCGGCTGACACTGAGCGGGCTTTGGATACCCTGAACTTTGATGTGATTAATAAGAGAAAGCCAACTCGTAACATGGGGTCTCAGAGGGATCCCTCTTTGAGAAAATCTGGCATGGGAAACGTCTTCATCAAAAACCTGGACAAATCTATAGATAACAAGGCAGTTTATGATACTTTTTCTGCTTTTGGAAACATTCTGTCCCGCAAGGTGGTGTGTGCTGGGAACGGCTCTAAGGGTTACGTCTTTGTCCACTTCGAGACCCAGGAGGCTGCCTACAAGGCCATCGAGAAGATGAACTGCAGGCTCCTCAATGACCACAAAGTGTGTGTGGGCAAATTCAAGTCTCGAAGAGAGCGGGAAGCTGAGCTTGGAGCCAAAGCCAAGGAATTCACCAGTGTTTATATCAAAAACTCTGGGGCAGAGGTGGAAGATGAGAGTCTGAAAGACCTGTTCAGCCAGTTTGGTAAGTGTCAAGGTGACGAGAGATCCCAGTGGGAAATCCAAAGGCTTTGGCTTTGTGAGTTACGAAAAGCACGAGGATGCCAATAAGGCCGTGGAAGAGATGAATGGAAAAGAAATCGGTGGGAAAGTCATTTTCGTCGGCCGTGCACAGAAGAAGGTGGAACAGCAGGCCGAGTTAAAGCGAAAATCTGAACAGCTGAAACAGGAGAGAATTAGTCGCTATCAGGGGGTGAATCTCTACATTAAGAACTTGGATGACGCCATTGATGATGAGAAGTTAAGGAAAAAGTTCTCTCCTTTTGGATCAATCAGCAGTGCTAAGGTGATGCTGGAGGATGGGAGAAGCAAAGGGTTTGCCTTTGTCTGCTTCTCATCCCCCGAAGAGGCAACCAAAGCAGTCACAGAGATGAACAGACTCGTCATGGGCTCCAAGCCACTGCATGTCGCCCTGGCCCAGAGAAAGGAAGAGAGAAAGGCTCACCGGACCTACCAGTATGTGCATTGGGTTGTCGGGATTAGAGCGCTCCCTGCCAACGCCATCTTAAATCAGTTCCAGCCTGCAACTGGGGGCTACTTTGTGCCAGCAGTTCCACAGGCTCAGGGAAGACCTCCGTATTACCTAGCCAGTTAGCACAGATGAGGCCTAATCCACGCTGGCAGCAAGGTGGGAGACCTCAAGGCTTCCAGGGAATGCCAAGTGCTATACGCCAGTCTGGGCGTCGTCCAGCCCTTCACCATGTGGCTCCAGCTGGTAATGCTCCGGCCTCTTACGGCCTCCCTACTACCACTCAGAGTCAGGTCTGAGTGCCCAGACCGCTTGGCTATGGATTTTGGTGGGGCTGGTGCCGCCCAGCAAGGGCTGACTGACAGCTGCCAGTCTGGAGGTGTTTCCGCAGCTGGGCAGAACCTAGCACCTCGTGCTGCTGTTGCTGCCACTGCTGCTCGGGCTGTTGCACCTTACAAGTACGCCTCCAGTGTCCGCAGCTCTCACCCTGCTATCCAGCCCCTGTAGGCACCCCAGCCGGTGGTCCATGCACAGGGGCACGAGCCGCTGACCTCCTCCATGCTGGCCGCAGCACCCGCCCCCCCCACCCCCAGCAACAGAAGCAGATGCTGGGTGAACGTTTGTTCCTGCTCATCCAGACGATGCACTCAAACCTGGCCGGGAAGATTATGGGGGTGCTGCTGGAGATTGACAGCTCGGAGCTGCTGCACATGCTGGAGTCGGCGAGTCTCTCCGCTCCAAGGTGGATGAAGCTGTGGCGGCCTACAGGCTCATCATGCCAAGAAAGAAGGTGCCCAGAAGGTGGGCACTGTTGCTGCTGCTACCTCTTAGACAAGGACAAACCGATTCAAAAGCCAAATAACCCCTCATGGAATTCAGCTCAAGGTTTGAAGATGCCCTAGCTTGTCCTATGGACCTCAACACCAAGAACCACAAATTGCAAATTTAATAGGTCATTTTGTATCAAAAGGTCAATTATGAAGCGCCTAGAATTTTTCAATTGAAAGATTATATTCTCTGGGTTCTGATATGGAGACAGTGTTAACTTTTTATTTCTATTGTGAGTTTTTTCTTTTTTTTGCGGTACACGGGCCTCTCACTGTTGTGGCCTCTCCCGTTGCAGGGCACAGGCTCCGGACGCACAGGCTCAGCGGCCATGGCTCACGGGCCCAGCCGCTCCGCGGCACATGGGATCTTCCCGGACCGGGGCACGAACCCATGTCCCCTGCATTGGCAGGCGGACTCTCAAACACTGCGCCACCAGGGAAGCCCTCTATTGTGAGTTTTGATTTTTTTCCCCCAGAAATTGATTTTATTTGATGTACCCAAGTCTTAAATTTCTCAATAAAGAGAAAAATCTCCATTAAAAACAGAAAAACTCAATTGAAAAAATGGGCAGAAGATCTAAATAGACATTTTCCCAAAGAAGACTTACAGATGGTCAACAGGCACATGAAAAGATGCTCAACGTCACTAATCATCAGAGAAATGCAAATCAAAACCACAATGAGATATCAGCTCACACCTGTCAGAATGGCTATCATCAAAAAGACCACAAATAACAAATGCTCAGGAAATGGAGAAAACGGAACCCTCCTACACTGTTGGTAGGAATGTAATTGGTGCAGCCCCTATGAAAAACAGTATGGAAGTTCTTCAAGAAACTAAAAATAGAACTGGCATATAATCCAGCAATTCTCCTGAGTATATATCCAAAGAAAATGAAAACACTAATTCGTAGGTATACCTGCAGCCCAATGTTCATAGCAGCGTTATTTACAGTGGCCAGATAATGGAAGATATGGAAGCAACATAAGTATCCATCAACATATGAATGGATAAAGGAGATGTGATATATATATATATATATATATACATATATCACACAATAGAATGGAATATTACCCAGATAGAATTTTACTCAGCCATAAATAGAATATTACTCAGCCATAACAAATAATGAAAGCTTGCCATTTGCAACAACATGGATGGATCTGGAGGATATTATGCTCAGTGAAATAAGACAGAGAAAGACAAATATTGTGTAAATCACATGTGGAATCTGAAAAATAAAACAAATGAATATAACAAAAAATGCATCTATATCATATTTGCATCTGGCGTTGAATTGTATCGTTTCATAAATGACATCAAATTTGTATTCAACCTAGAGATTATCATACTAAGTGAAGCCAGACAAGAAAGACAAATATCATATGATATCACTTATATGTGGAATTTTTAAAAATGATACAAATGGACTTATTTACAGAGCAGAAACAGACTCAACAGACTTTGAGAACAAACTTACGGTTACCAAAGGGGAAAGGTGACAGGGGGAGGATAAATCAGGTGTTTGGGATTAACACATACACACTACTATATATAAAATCAACAAGGACCTACTGTATAACACAGGGAACTCTACTAAATAATCTGTAATAACATATGGGAAAAGAATCTGAAAAAGAATGGATATGTGTATATGTATAACTAGATCACTTTGTACACCTGAAACTAACACAACAATGTCAATCAACAATGTACTCTAATAAAAAATAAAAATTAAATTTAAAAAATTTGCATTCAACAAATCTAGATAAAATTTAGATACTCCAGAGAAAACTGGGTTGGGCTGAGGGAGAAATTAGGTAGAAGAAAAGAGAGATCAGCAAAGGCAGATGAAAAAAAAACTCTCGCTGAAACATTTGCCTAAGCATAATAGGGCAAAGATATTTCTGAAAATGCTTCTAAACATGCCAGCATATGTGCCTGGCTTCCTCTAAGGGACGCCACCCCACTACCCATCCTCCCGCGCACAGCCTTTGTCCTTTGTCCTCTTGTCTCTCAGGCCAGGCTCCCCTGTACCTGGACCGCTTGATCGCCCAGAGCTGCCACCAACACCCTAGGGGCTGCCTCTGAAAGGTGACTTACAAATAAAGCATCGTTCACACAGGTCAGGCAAGATCGTGCAAGGCAAAGCTTTCAGGGTGTAGGGAGGCAGGAGACAGACAAAAGGAATAAGAAAAAAGTGTGCCCTATGCTGTGAAGAGTCAGACATTAGAAGATCTGGTACTTAAAAAAACAACAACTTTTAACAATCTTCACAACACCCCCAAACACCTAAATGGTTAAGGAAGATGTGTCCCCGGAACACACCATGTAATTCTACGCTTTCATGCTGTCCCCTCTGCCTTCAACTCCTTTCGTTCTCATCCCAGCCCCCTCCCCGCGCCCCCGTGTCGGCAGAATTCCTAACTCCCTCGCCAGAGTTTCACGGCACTTACTACAAACCTCTACCATAACACAGAAACCAGAGTGGGGCCATGTCATAGGGGCCGTGCGGGTGGAATTAGATGGCAAAGACAGACGTTTTCAATACTGCCACATTGACTTTGAGGTGGTTCAGATAAAAAAGCTGCGTGGTGCCACCAAAATAAAATAAAATAAAAATAAAAGTAATGTACATTTTTTTAAATGTTAAGAAATAACCATCCAGGTGGTACATGAATGTACAGTGACATGAGAAAGTATCCATGAAGCAACATGATGGGATGTGTGTCTCTGGAGCTCCCTGTGGTGGCCGGGGTGTGCACAGCGCCTGATGTGTTAAGGGCACGCAGGGATCACGTGTTGAATTGCTGGGAATGAAGGACTCCAGTAAGAGGTGCCGCTCAATCTCTGTCCACTACTACCTGCATCAGGGGTCCTCTATTCCTAGAGCATCTACCAGATAACAGCAGCTTGCGCTTGCCTTTCAGCTCACTTCTGTCATACTGCTTTGTTTCTTTATTTTCCAGGCAAAACAAAGTGTTGATATGCAAAGGTTTTCACCTCTGGTCAAGACCTTTCTGCTCTCATCTCTAACGGGTCAAGTGCTTCTCTCCCCAGTTCCTGGGCCATGACATTCACCACTGTCTACACACAGTCAGAAGAAATCCTCCAGCCCTGATAAGGCCTTGGCCTGCCTGCCTCTCCATGTAGACCTCAGCAGCGTGTCCCAGGACCTGGCCACCGAGGGAACTCCGACTTACATTGTACACTCTGCCATCTTCCGTTGTGTAGATCCGTGGAAACAGGCCGTCTGCATGCCGGGAAGCCACAAGTCTCCCCAGAGACGTCACATAATCTGCATGTTTATAAAGAAAAGCAGTCAAAATGGTACATTATCAACGCTTATTTTTATTTCAAAGTGCTAGTCTCTGACATCAGATTATATCCCCAGGGACACCAATAATCCGTGATGCTTAGTATTCTGTTCTAGATAATGAAGTATTTCTAGGTGCTATGATAAATGTGACTGTTTATGACATGTGAAATCCTGTAATGCATGAATGAATGGGGAGGAAGAACAGGGTTTGTTTCTTGTCTCCTGGTTCTTTTGTCCAGAATGATTAAGGCAGAGGTCAAAAAGATGACAGAAACTGTGTTTAATTCCGGAAGTCTTCTATTCAGGACTTGGGCTTAGTTTTCAGAATTTTAAAAATTAAACTTAGATATTAACTACTGTTCTCTCGAGTGGGGAATTCATGAATAAATGAGTGAGATGAAGCAAGCAGGGAATAGAGTCAGAACACTCATGCAGGATGTCAAGACCACTTTCTTCTCAGAGCATATGCTCAGCTGTTCAACATCCATCCCATGAACACTCATTGAGCACCCGCTATGTGCTAGACACAGTGCTTACAGAATGGGAGTACAGTGCTTCCTGAAACATATGTTTACTCCTTCGCAGAACTAACGGAAGGTTTCAAGGACTAATTATGACTTGGCAGGACAGAGATGAGGTTAAGGCTTCATGGAGCTGTTTTACTGTGATAATTATTTTATTGTTGCTCTTATTGTTAGTATTATTAAGTCCCAAAGGTGGTAGAGAGAGTGGTGGTACGCTTCGATCCAACACTTCCTTTCCTTTGCCTTTCTAGGGAGGCAGGATCACAGCCTACTTGGGAAAGGCAGAAGGGGCAAAGCTGAATTTCAGAGACCAGATTTGGTCCCAAATCACCGGGAATGATAAAATTCACAAGTCTTGAAGTTCAATGTCCATAATAGTAAAGAGCAAAGAATGGATACTTCAATCCCATCAGCAATAACCTCACTCAATAAATCTCTCAATCTTTAAAATCTTCATTTCTAAGATTTCAACATCTTGACAGACATTTACAGAGCAGCTTCAAATCACCAGCAGCATTCTCTCTTTACCTAAGACATTTATCTGGAGTCAGGAGAGAGGGCTATTTTCTGAGAATTGAAGAAGATGAATCTATATAAGGCTCCATAGCTGTATTGCCAATTAAAATTAAAGCATTGTGAATTCCCCATCCAATAATGGTGAAGTAGATTTTATTGGCTAACTCTCACACAGAAAAAAATTATAAGCCCTGGACAAAATATTAAAATAGCTACTTGAAGGCACTAGAGAGCAATCAAGAACAGGCAGAAACTGGAGTAGCATTAATCCTTGAAAAAAGGAAATTGGTGAGATTTGCATTCATTTAATAAGGGAGGCAGAGTTTGGAGTTTGAGTCCAACCAAGTTAACTGCTTGCTAGAATAGAAATCAGCTCTCCACCCATCAACTGGTAAGTGGATAAACAAACTGTGGAATATCCATACAATTCATCTCCTGATTTTATTTGGCCATAAAATGAATAAAGTTCTGGTACATGCTACAACATGGATGAATCTTAAAAACATCACATTAAGTGAAAGATGTCAGGGACTTCCCTGGTGGCGCAGTGGTTAAGAATCCGCCTGCCAATGCAGGGGACATGGGTTCAAGCCCTGGTCTGGGAAGATCCCCCATGCCGCGGAGCAACTAAGCCCGTGCACCACAACAACTGAACCTGTGCCCTAGAGCCTGCCAGCCACAACTACTGAGCTCATGTGCCACAACTACTGAAGCCCACGCACCAAGAGCCCGTGCTCCACAACAAGAGAAGCCACCGTAATGAGAAGACCATGCACCGCAACAAAGAGTAGCCCCCACTCGCCACAACTAGAGAAAGCCCACACATAGCAACGAAAACCCAACTCAGCCAAAAATTAATTAATTAATTAATTTTTAAAAAGTGAAAGATGTCAGTCACAAAACACCACATATTATATGAATCCATTTATATAAAATGTCCAGAACAAGAAAATCTATAGAGACAGAAAGTAGACTGCTTTGGGCTGGGGCCTGATGGGCAGCGTGCATAGCTAAGAAGTACACGGTTTCTTTCTGCAGTGATGAAAATGTTCTAAAGTTGACTGTGATGATGGTTGCACATATCTGTAAATATTGAATTGTACACTTTAAATGGGTGAACTGTATAGTATGTGAATTACATCTCAATAAAGCTGTTATTTTTTAAAAAGCAGATATGAGAATCCAGCTGTTTTCTATTGGGACAAATATTAAAGGGACTTGCAAAAATGTAAAACAGTGCCACTCTTCTCACTACCATCTTTATTTTTAAAAACATATTTTTCTTAAAAATGTTATGTTAACATATAACGGGTTTGTTACTTTTAAATGAATTAATAAATATTTTTAAGGGTTTTAGTTTTAACTTCCAATATGATAAATATCAACAGATGTAAAATGCATAAATTCTTCTAAGAGATTAAAAATGAGGACGTGATATGAAAGTGTATAAAGGAGATGTAATGAACTGAATAAAGAAACATTAGGGTAAAAACATTTACATACTAATATAGGTAATCAATTCTAATGACAGTGGATTTCTCATCAGAAATCACAGAGGCCAGAAGGAAGTTGCACAATGTCTTTTAAGTGCTAAAAGAAAAGAACTGTCAATCCCAAATCTTATATCTGGTGAAATTATTCTTCAGGAATGAAGGAGAAATAAAGATATTGTCAGACAAAGAAAAAACAATGTTGCCAGCAGAGCTATTCTTACAGAATAAAGGAAGTTCTATAAACAGGAAGGAGATGATAAAAGAAAGAACCTTGAAACATCAGGAAGGAAGAACACAGTAAGCATAAATATGGGTAAATAAAACAGACTTTCTCTTCTTGAATTTTCTAAATTGCTTGATGGTTGAATCAAAAAGTATAGTACAGCCTAATGTGATTCTCAATGTATGAAGAAAACTAATAAAGCATATTATAAATGAGGAGATTAAAGGGACATAAAGGGAAATAGTTACCATTCTTCATTCAAACTGATAAAATGCTGACACCAGTAGACTTTGGTAAGTTACATATTTATAATGTAATACCTAGCACAACCACTAAAAGAGCTGTGTGAAGAGATACATTCAAAAAATACTAAAGATAAATTTTTTTAAATTCTGAAAAATGTTTAAGTAACCCAAAGATAGGCAAGAAAAAGAAATAAATGGAAAACAGAGGAAAAAAACAGAAAACAAAAAATAAAATGTCAGACAAACTCTAACATATAAATAATTACATTAAATATAATTGGTCTAGATACAACAATTAAAAGAGATTGGCAAAGAGGACTTAAAGGGCTTCCCTGGTGGCGCAGTGGTTGGGAGTCAGCCTGCCGATGCAGGGGTCGCGGGTTCGTGCCCCGGTCCGGGAAGGTCCCACGTGCCGCGGAGCGGCTGGGCCCGTGAGCCATGGCCGCTGGGCCTGCGCGTCCGGAGCCTGTGCTCCGCAACGGGAGAGGCCACAGCGGTGAGAGGCCCGTGTACCGCAAAAAAAAAAAAAAAAAAAAAAAAAAAAAAAGAGGACTTAAAAACTCACCCAATAATACAGTGTCTATAAAAACTTGCTTCAAATATAATAATATATAAGTTAAAAGTAAAAGGACAAAAAAGATAAGTCATGTAAATATTTTAAAAAAGAAAGCAGGATTGGCCATATTAATGTTAAAAAAGTAAACTACAGAGGAAAGAATATTACTAAGGATAGAGGAGAACATTATATAATTATAAAAGTGTCAATCCACCAGGAAGACTTTGCAATTCTAAATGTACATGCACCAAACAATAGAGCTGCAAATATGTAAAGTAAAAACTGATAGAACTGAAAGTAGAAACAGACAAATTCACAATTATAGTTGGAGATTTCAATATCACTCCTGTCAACAATTGATAGAATAACTAAACAGAAAATCAGCAAGAATAATCAACTACACCATCATAAACAGGATCTAATTGGCATTTATTTTTTAAAATACTCCATACAACAACAGAAGAATACACATTCAAGTACCACAGAATATATACCAAGGTAAACCATATCCAGGGCTAGAAAACAAACCTCGAAAAATTTAAAAGGATTGAAGCTGCATATGTTCTCTGTCCACAGTGGAAACAAACTAGAAATCAATAGCAAAAAGTAAGAGAAAAATCTCCAAACTCTTGGAAACTTAATAACATGATTCTAAAAAAAAAATCCTTGAATCAAAGAAGTCTCAACAGAAATGAAAAATACTTTCTTAACTGAAATGATATACAATGAAATGAATTGGTAATGAAATGAAATGATAATACAACATATGAAAATTTGAGGGACACAGCTCAAGCAGTCTCAAGAGAGAAATTTATAGCACTAAATCCTGACATAAGAAGAGCTGAAAAGTCCCAGATCAATAATCTAAAGCTCCCACCTGAAGAAACTAGAAAAAGAAGAGCAAAATAAATTCCAAAGCATGCAGAAGGAAATAATAAAGATCAAGGCAGAAATCAATGAAATTAAACAAAGAAAAACAGAAAATCAATTAAATTAAAAACTGGTATTTTAATAAGCTCAATAAAATTAACAAACTTTGTCAGCAAAACTGACAAAGATAAAAAGAGAGAAGACATGAATTACTGATACCAGGAATGAAACAGGGACTATCGCTTAAAACCCTACAGACATCAAAAGAATAATGGAATACTACAGACAACTCTGCACACATAAATTAAACAACTTAGATGAAATGAATCAATTCCTCAAAAAACGCAAACTACCACAACTCACTCAATACAAAATAGATCATTTGAATAGTCCTATACCTTATTAAGGAAAGAAATTTGTAATTTAAAAACTTCTAGAAAAAGAAATCCCCAGGCTTGGATAGGTTCTCTGGATAATTCTACTGAACAGAAAGAATTAAATTCTATACAATATTTTCCAGAATATAGAAGATAAGGGAACATTTCCCAACTCATTTTATGAAGCCAGCATTACCCTGATAACCAAAACCTGACAAAGGCAGTATAAAAAAAGAGAAACTACAGACCAATATCCTTCATGAACACAGATGCAAAACTCCTTAAAACAAAATTAGCAAGTAGAATTCAGCGATATATAGTATAAAAAGAATTATAGAACATGATGGAGTCATGTTATTCCAGGATACAAGGCTGGTTCAATATTCAAAAATCAATATAATCAACCAAATTAACAGGCTAGGGAAGAAAAGGCACATGAACCTTTCAACGACACAGAAAAAGCATTTGACAAAATCTAACACCCATTCATGACAAAAAATCTCAGAAAACTAGAATACATAATGAACATTTAAGACACCAATCTAATTAGAAAACAATCAAAAGACATGAAGAAACATTTATCTTGCCAAAGATGATATATAGCAAATAAGCACATGAAAAAGTAGTCAACAAAACTAGACATTAGGGAAATACAGATTGAAACCACAGTGAAATATCACTACACAACTGTTAAAACAGCTAACATTTTTAAATGGTGACAATACCAAATGCTGATATAATGTGGAAAAACTGGATCCCTCATATATTACTAATGTGAATAGTACAACTCTGGAAAACAGTTTGGCAAGTTTCTTAACAAAACAAAATAAAAACAAAACATACACTTAACATACCACCTAGCAATTGCATTCCTGGGCATTTATCCCAGAGAAGTGAAACTTTATGCTCACATAAAAACCTGTAAACAATTATTCATAGAAGCTTTACTTGTAATATCACCAAACTAGAAACAACCTAGATGTCTTTTAATGGGTGACTGGTTAAACAAACAGTGGTACATCCATACCATAGAATACTACTCTGTAATGAAAAGAAACAAACTATTGATACATGAACCTGAAAGAAACAATACCAAGTGAAAAAGCTGCCAATCCCAAAAGGTCATGTACTATATGATTCCATATATATAAACAGTCTCTAAATGAGACAATTATAGATGTGAAAAACAGACCGGTGGTTGCCAGGAGTTAAGGATTTGGGGAGATAGAGTATCTGTATGCCTATAAAGGGGTACCACAAGGGAGATCTTTGTGGTGATAAACGGTTCTGTATCTTGATTATGGTGGTGGTTACACATTATGTATTCTAGACAGAAGTCCTTTGTCACATACGTGTTTCAGAGTTATATATTCCTAGTCTGTAACTTCTTTTTTCATCCTTTTAACAGAGTTTCTCAGTGCGCAGGTGATGAGATCCAATTTATGTTTTTTCTTGTATAGATCTTGCTAAGTCTCAGAGTTTTTCTCCCCCCTTTTCTTCCTGAAACGTTTATGATTTTACACCCTACATTTAGCCTGTGATTAATTTATTTTTTGTATAAGGTTGATTTTTTTGGACTATGGATACCCAATTTCTCCATCACCTTTTATTGAAAAGACTATCCATTCTCTTTTGAATTGCTTTCCTATCTTTGTTAAAATTTAGCTGGTTGTACTTATATGGGGCTACTTCTGGGTCCTCTGTTTTGTTCTATTTATCTGTATGTCTGTCTCTCCACCAAACCCCATACACAAATTTAAACAGGAAATAAAATTACATAGAATTAGTCACACAGTGTATCAATGTCAAATTCCTGGATTTGGTATTATACTATGATTTTATAAGACGTAACCAGTGGGAGAATTGGATGAAGGGTATGTGGGATCTGTCTATATTATCTTTGCAACTTCCTGTGAATATATCACTTCAGAATTTTAAAAATGTCAATCAATCAATCATCCAAAAGAAAGAGAAAAAAATAAAGACAATATCAGATGAACAAAAACTGAGAAAAATCTGTCACCAGCAGACCAGCACTACAAGAAATGCTTAAAAGAAATTCTTTAGGAGAAAACACCAGATAGAATTTCAAATCTTACAGGAAGGATGAATATTATAAACAGTAAATATGTGGATTTTAAGGTGCTTTTTTTCCCCACTCAATTTCTTTAAAAGACAAATGACTTTTTAAAGCAATAATTATAACACTGGATTGTGAGGTTTATGATATATGTAAAAATAAAATATACTAAAACAATAACACCAAGGACAGGTGTGGGGGATAAGTGGAGCTATACTGTTATAAGATTCTTACATTTTACATGAAGTAGTGCAAAGCTAACTTTTACCAGACCGTGACAAGTTACGGATATAATCACTAGAGCAACCGCTGAAAATGCAATGCAAAAAGGTATACCTTGGGCTTCCCTGGTGGCGCAGTGGTTAAGAATCTGCCTGCCAATGCAGGGGACACAGGTTCAAACCCTGGTCCGGGAGGACCCCACATGCCGCAGAGCAACTAAGTCCGTGCACCACAACTACTGAGCCCACACGCCACAACTACTGAAACTGTGTGCCACAACTACTGAAGCCTGCGTGCCTAGAGCCAATGCTCCACAACAAGAGAAGCCACTGCAATGAGAAGCCCGTGCACCACAACGAAGACCCAACACAGCCAAGAATAAGATAAATAAAATTTTTTTTAAAACAACTTTATTTTTTTAAAAACGGTATACCTTAAAATCCTATTGCAATTCAAATGGAAAACAAAAATGGAATTAAATGAAATACAAAAATATTCAATGTACCCAAAAGAGGTCAGGAAAGGAGAAACAGAGGGGAAAGAAAGTGATGGGACAAATGGAAAACAAACAGTAAATGGTAAACCTAAATCTAACTAAGTCAATACATTAGATGTAGAGACCCAAACTACAATTAAAAGACAGATTATGAGACTGGGTTAAAGGGGCACTCTTTAAAGACAGAGAGTACAGATAATTTGAAAGTGAAGAGTCTAAACATATATGCCATGTAAAAATGAAGCACAAGGAAGCTGTAGTGGTTATATTAATATTAGACAAAGTAAATGTCAAAACAAGGACTACCATGTGATATAAAGATGGACATTTCAAAATTATTAAAATTTGCTAATTCATCAGACAGATATGAAAATCTTAAATGTGTATGCATTTAGAGCTTCAAACTACACGAACAAAACTGACAGAACTGAAGGGAGAAATGGACAAATTCACTAGAAAAAAAAACACTGAAGACATAGAACATCTCTACAATACTATCAAGCATCTTGACCTAATTAAACTTTATAGATACCACCTAATAACTGCAGAATACACATTCTTTTCAAGCATGTATGAAATGTGCAGCAAGATACACACTGGGCCATAAGTTAAATGTCAGTCAATTTAAAAGACTAATAGATGTTCTCTGACCTCAGTAGAAGTGAATTAGAAATCCAACTACAAAAAAGATATCTTTAAAAGTCCTAACATATTTGGAAATTAAATGCATTTCTTAAAAAATATGAATGTAAGAAAAAAGATTATGAATCTCAGAAATCTAAGAATATGAATCTAAGAAAAAGAGGAAATAAATACTTTAAACTCAATAATAATGAAAACACCACCTATCAAGATGTCTGCGATTCAGCCTAAGCAATGCTTAGAGGAATACTTATAATTTTAAATACCTATATGAGAAGAGAAGAAAGATTTAAAATCGATTATCTACGTTTCCACCTTAAAATAGAAAAAGAAATGCAAGTTAAACTCAAAGTAAGTAGAAGGAAATAAATAATAAAGATCAAAGCAGATATCAATGAAATAGAAAACAATGGATAGAAAAAAAAAAAAATCAACAAACCCAAACTTTGATTCTTTGAAAAGAGGTATGATATACCCCTAACAAGACTTATCAAGAAAAGTGAGAGAAAACACATTATCAATATCAAGAACGAAAGAGGGAACATCACTACTGATTCTACAGGTATTTAAAAAATGTTAAGGGAATATTTTGAACAATGTTTTGTCAATATCTTAGAAAACATTCATGAAAGGGACAAATTTCTTGAAAAACACAACTTTCCAAAACTGACATGATGAAACAGAAAACCTGAATAGTTCTATGTCAATTACAGAAATTGAATTTCTTATGAAACTTTTCCTATAAACTCCAGGCTCAGATAAGTTTCGCTGGTGAGGTCTATCAAACATTTAAAGTTGAAATAGTACTAATCATATACAAACACCACCAGAACATAGAGGAGAAGGGAATACTTCCAAATCACTTTATGAGGCCACCATAATCCTGATGCCAAAACCTAACAAGGACATGAAAAGAAAATTACGGAGCAATATCCTTCATGATCTTAAATGGAAAAATCCTTGACAAAATATAAAGAATTGCTATTTTGCTAGTATTAATGACTGAATTATAATTATTTGAAACATGAGATAAAACTGCTTTCAGTTTGTTTCTTTATAAAGGAATCCCACAGACCCTGACTCTGGCAGACTCCCCCACATCTAAAAGGTATTTACATGGTACAGGGTAGGCTGTACTAGCCTTTGTGGAAGGATAAATAAGAAAGCACAGCTTGAGCCCTGAAGAGCAAGGCCTTGCCGTTAGGATGGGCCCCCAGATCAGTCTGTAACACCCACATCCCCTAGATCTTCCTTATTACCAGCATGGAACAAAGCTGTCAAGGGAACTGGTGAAAAATGTGAAAAACACAGTATTAATGGCTGCTCACAAAATATGTTTAATTGATTAATTAATTGACAAATTCAGAATAAAATCCTCGTAATGAAAATTGCCCTGATTGAAGGCATGTTTCCCTCAGGCGGGGTGTTACTGAAATGTGGGTCAGCACAGTCCCAATGCATGGGCAATCACACAGTGTAAGACACTCAGTGTCCCTGGTCCCCAGGCCCTACATTTCAGTAGCGACTCAAGTCAACATGTCATTAAAAAAAAAAAAACCCTCACACATTTCCATACTCCCTGTTGGAGGGCAGTACTCCTGGGAGTTGAAAACTAACATTCTAACCAAGACATTTAAGAAAATACTGGACCATTTACAGGCAGGTCACAACAGGAAAATAGCATGTTCTCCCTGAAACCACACACAGCTATCGTTCTAATCAACAGCCTCCAAAAGGGTTTGCATATGCCAGGGGGTGAGCAAGACATCTGCGGGGTACAAGGGGTATAAATCCTATTTATTTTTTATTTCATCTTTAAAAGAAGAAAGAATGAAATTAAGCATTATTAATATTTAATATGTGGATTGATGATTGTACATCTAAATAACATATTGATACATATATTGGGGGTCCGTGCACAAACCTTTTCTACCCATAAGGATGTGAGATCAAAATAAACTCAGAGACCTGTGCTGTTGAGGGACCTTCAGAACTGATGCGACCTCCTCAAAGGCTAAAGGGCAGCGTGCTGGTTGGGTTTTCCAGCCAGTGTTGCTTTGTGAGTATTATACCTTCACAACGTGGAAATCCGATCTGTGACAAAATCTGTTTCAAGGTCAATTGATTGCTCTTAAGCCCATGCAGTTGAAGCCATTCCTCAGAAGAGATGAGACTCTGCTTGGCCGAGTCTGTTCCGGTGTGGCTCAGTCCCCCTTGCCACCGCAGCTGCTGCTCAGAGATGGTGGAAGATGAGCCTGGTACCTCCATCTCTGAACTAGGATCGAAGGCATAGGGACCTCCTGTAAGGGCAATTGTCAACATCAGACTTCCCGAAAACTTGGAAACAATCTAACATCAACCAAGGATTGGTTTAATATAAATTACAGTGTAACTATTCAGTGGAATTCTATCCGGTAAAAATTATAAGACGAACTGTATATTTGTTGGCAAAGAAGATATTTACATGTATGGCATCCATAAGGTATCCAGAAGGTATCCATAAAACTCAATATCTACATGTGTATACCCACAGACCCTCAAAAAAACATGTAGAAAGATATATGCCAATTTTTACAGTAGTTTTCTCTGTATGGTGGAAGCATGTGTAGTCTACGCCTTTTCTATATTGTTTAAACTTTTACACTACTTAAACAGTTCTAAAACAAGATTTAATTTTATAATCAGAAAAATACAAAACTCTTCCATTTTGGAAAATAAACATTCGCTCCTGAACCTTCATGACACATCAGTATTCCAGTTATAACCACACCTGACCTTTCTCTTCCAAAGAGGATAAAGAGGATAAAACGCTGAAAGGAAACAAACTTTTTCTCAGGTGGAGTGGCAAACTGGGAGCTATGGACATGGGGGGAACCGGACAGAGGCTCAGCCCTTATAGAATACAGGGACTCACCTTCCCATGTTTCATTCTCTGGGACTTCACTCGAAAGTTGTACTTGAACGTTCTGGCTCATGTAGTCAGCTGTTCTGGGACCAACCAGACTCAATGCAATATACAACACGCTGAACTGATCCTGACCTGCCTAAACATAGCTGGTGTACACACAGGGTAGGAGGAGCCTGACTGTAATGTAATCTTAATCCACTCACTGCAACCTCAGGCAGGGCCTGATGACTTGGAGAAAGAGTAGAAACCTCTGCTTCCCTCTGTATCTAGAATGTGCAATGCATATAAATGTGTTTCCCTGGAATGTAACATTTTTCAACAATGGAAAAACTTTTCCCATTTCTAAAACTCTAACCTTATTTTCTGAAAGTATCAGTGTTATGACATGCAAATTCAGTCAAACAGAAATCAAGCAGGAGCTTCCCTGGTGGCGCAGTGGTTGAGAGTCCGCCTGCCGATCCAGGGGACGCGGGTTCGTGCCCCGGTCCGGGAAGATCCCACATGCCGCGGAGCGGCTGGGCCCGTGAGCCGTGGCCGCTGAGCCTGCGCGTCCGGAGCCTGTGCTCCGCAACGGGAGAGGCCACAGCAGTGAGAGGCCCGCGGACCGCAAAAAAAAATGAAATCAATCGGACCCACGCTGGGGAGGTTTTGTGAAAAGAAGTTAGAAGTATTATTAGCATAGCAAACATTTATTTAACTTGATGTTCTGTGTAGTATATACTTTTCCTTACAATAACCTTATGAGGTAGGTAGTACTATTATTCCCATCTTACAGATGAGGAAACCAAGACAGAGTGCTTAACTAATTTGCCCAGTTCTCACAGCTGGTGGGGGGTGTAGCTGAGGTTCTAACCCACTCCAGAGTCTATGTTCTGTGAACTTTACAGTAATAAAACCAACTGCAGCAACTTCCATTTCTTGGCCAGGAACTGAGCTTTTTAAAGACACTACCCACAAATTCTTCATCATGGTATCCTTTACCCACTGCTATCACCCCACTTACCTTTGAGGAATTGGAAGCTTCAAGAATTTAAAGAACTTGTTCAGGACCCATAGCCAGTAAAGCTGAAGCAGAAGTCAAAGCCATCTCTTAACCACTCTGCCATGGTGATAAGTGACCTCCAGCCTGGTCCTACGGTACAAGCTTACGGATTCCTTCCAGTAAGACTGCTGTCCATCAGGGCTCCTGGGTCCTCACTGAAGACAGAGCACTAACCTTTATTATCAGAGCTCAGGCTCAATAAGCTTCCTGGCTTATCATTTTCAAGTTTTTAAAGATAATGATTTCTATATTAAGGTTTATGGGAATTTGTATTGTCCATATATGCTGAATTCCAAAGGTACACAAACCCATGCTGTTGGTGAAGATCCTTCTACAAGGGCTCAATTTGATGACAATGTTCCAAGAGTATCTGGAGAGCATCGTGTAGGAGTGGGAAAATTTAGAATGAAAACTCCGTGTAGGTCCATTCTGCCATTTTAGGCAAGCGATTCCTCCTCTCTACATTGGTAATACACCCTAACTCCTAGGTCCACACCCTAACTCCTTTATACTACTGCATGTTTGTGAACTAATACATGGATGTTTTCAAACTAAAAAAAAAAAAAAAAAAAAAAAAAAGGTCATTACCCTTTAGTACTTTGTTTCATATACCCACTTTTTCTCCAAGCCTCTTTTTACCCACCGGGTCCCAGAGCTATGAAGTTTGGACTCCTCCTCCTCCTCCTTTAGAATCACAGAACGTGAAAAGAGCAAGGAAGGCAGACTAATATGCTTCTCTACTCTCTTTTTGAGATCTGTCCAACAGAGACTGCCAGCTGAAGAACTTTTAAATTTGCCCAGTGGTTCCTACAGAAACAAGAAAAAGGAAGTCCCAGAATATTTTTCACTATTTCACCATTTCCAGTTAATCTTTCTCCTTCTCAAACACATTCATCCACCTCCTGTAGTCTACTTACTAGAGGAAGCTACACGCCCTAGATTAAAAAGGGAGCACAGCTACATAAACTGTCCTGCTAAGACTACTAAAGTGCATTTGGAACCTTAAAGAAGATTTCAGAAGAGTCATAGCTTTTGTTTTTAAGCCAAAGGGACGTGTTCTCAATTCCAAACAAAAGGCAACTGAATCCTCCAGCTAAGGTGTATGCCCCAGTCCCTTTTGCATTCGAACGATTTTTTTTTAAAATAAAAGGTTTTTTTAAGTGTGGTTGGCTCTACTGGATCAGAGAACCTACATGAGTCATTGTAATTCAGATTTTGATTCTTCAGGCTTTTTAGCTTGAGAATACCCATTTTGTTGGAAATGAAAGCTTGGAAAATTGAACTTATCCAGAGAAAACAAAGAAGGAAGGAGAGAAAGGGCACCTCCAACAGAAGGGATCATTTACTCAGATGGGATAAGAGCTACTCTGTCAGAGCAAGGAAGCCTTCGAGAGCAAAACTGTCAAGTAAACTGACAAAGCAACCCTTCCACACAGCCATCCTGCTTTCCTACCTCTAGGCTGCCCTCAGGTCGTTCTCCTGCATGGGATCTTAGCCTTGAAGGCCCATTTCCAACCCTGCTCCTTCATTAAGACTCTTCAGATCCTCTCACCAACCTTCTGCATCCTGCCCCTGGGAAAGGTCTAGTTTTTGCTTTGATACTTCACCCATATGGCCTTGGCCACTTCAGGTTTGTCCTCCCTAGATTGAAAGAAGGTTCAATGACTACAGGGACAAACTCCATGAATGTCCTCAGCAAAGTGCCTGATATACATCAGGTACTTTGTACAGGTGTTGAGTTGAATTAAATTGATCACTCAGAATTACTGAGAATCCTGATCTTCAAACAAGGCCAAGATTCTCAGGGCAGGAAACAGCTGTCTCTTTAAACAGACATTTCCCAGATATTACTATGCTATTATTATTACTATTATAATTCAGTTTCTTCTTCTGAGGTTATTACAATATAGAGAAACTCAGAAGTTAGAAACAACAAATCCCAGTTGAGCACTTCCCTAAGTTTTAAAAGCTATCCCAAGAGCCAAAGTTTGGGGAAATAGAAAGGGGTTTCCTAAATAGAAAGAGGAAGTATAAATGGAAAAAAGAAAAAAAAAAGAAGTGAAATTCTGAGCTGAAGGCAGGGTCGGGCAGGCAGAATTTGGGGAAAAAAATATAAAGTTGATTAAGCTGGCACAGTCCAAAAGGTCCCAACCAAGGTAACTAGGGGCTCCATGTACAGCCAGCCTGGGGCTGCTAGGGTCTGCCGGTTATAGGCGGCCAAGAGCTGCCCTAGGGCTATCCTGCGGTGAGCCCCTGTGGAAGTCCTGACGCCTTAAGAGAGCAGGTCATGAGGTGCTCTTACGGTCAGAGGTTGAGGGACCGTGCATGACTTAATTATGCATTAATTCAGCTTCAATATTTGGAAAACTCTACCTGCTTCACCTTATTACTACTGCTGCTTATTACTGCTGGCCGACAGTACAGACAAAACTTTTCTAAGCTGGTTCTCTACCAGAGCGACCGAGCTTTCCCTGGGAGTGAGGTATGGTGCAAAGAGCTCTGAAATAGGAGGGGTCGGTTCCTTGTTTCTGGGTCTGACCCTCGTAGGAATTAGTTAAGTGAGTCAGAGCAAGTCGCTGCGCTTTTCTGGGCATCTGTAAGCGGGGGCTAGTCCAGCTCGGAAACTGTATGATTCCCAAGGTTTCCCTACGCAGCTTGCTGGAAACCTCGGCACCTCAGAGGTTCTGACGTGAGGGGATAGCACCCCACACTTACTAGGCAACCTGTCAGATGAAAGACAAGGCGATTCCTGTTCAGCAGCCACCCTGCCATGCTCGGGGCGCCGTCTGGCCTGAGAGGACGAGCGAGCCACGCATCCCGTTGGTTGATAAAGCGCGCGCAGAGTCCGCGCTTGGCGCGATAGGATTCCAGACTTTCGATATCTCTGTGACCCGAGCGCGACCTGTTGACCACTGCGTCGCCGCGGTTGCTCGGACACCGCCAATCAAGGCGCGGCTTCCCAAGCCGGCCCCCGTAGAGGCGGAGCCAGAGGAGAGGTGGGTGGGGCTCCCAGGCGGTTCCCCCGTGGGGCGGCGCGGGACTGGGTACCGGGCCCAGCTGAGACAGACGGATTGGAAGGACGGTGAGCTGCGGTTTTGCAAATTCGAAACTGGCGGGGGGGGGGGGGCCTTCAGTTACCAAAATTCCTCATATCTTGGGATATAAAAGTATTCCTACAGGCATTATTTTCTCTTACTTTATTTGTACCTTAACGAGTAAGCAAAGAGCTCAGAATATGTGCCTGTGATATTTCAGTCACTCGGAAATAAAATTGTGCTTGTGACTGAAAAGCGTCTTTAAATCCTTAAGAGGAGATCCCACAGGCAAGAATTATTGTACTATATGTATTGGGATATTAAACTGTGTCTTAGATTTTAAAACTCAAAAAGTGACCAGATTATTTGTAGACTCAAAGATATAATAAAACATAGTTAATATTAGAACTGAATAATTCTGTCCTCGACAGAAAAGTCTACTTCATCTACAGGGGGTTACTTTTCCTACATTCTTTTAATGCCTTTATAACTTTAAAAGTACAGAAAGGTTTGATCTCAGATCATAAATCATTACGCAAAGGTAGTAGATTGTGTACCATTGGCCCTGCAAATGACATCTGCCAACCACACCCCCAAAAAACAAAAACTCAGCAGTACTGAAGATTCTGTTCAGAAGGCCAGTAGCACAGAGGCCATGCCCACGCCCACGTTTGCCAATGCCACCTTAATCCCTGCTGTCCACACCCTGCCAGACTCATATTCCTGAGTCAGGTGGGTGAGATGGAGCACACAGCATCCGCTGAGCCAAACCCACTGCCTCATGCTGTCACACCAGGCGCCCCTGTCTCCACCTTCACCCCATGCCTTCTCCCTTCCCTGGGACACTTGCCAATTATATGCAAGTCACTGCAGATGACTCTATGCTTCTGTCATTTATGTTTATGTGCCCATAAGCGTGAATTCTTAGGAAATGTTAAATATTAATTATTTAAATTGTAGACAGATAAGTGAGCAGAAGTTTAGGTCATTTTGAAGTATTGCAAAGCTGATATGGACTTCAGTTCAGCCAGCCACAGGATGGTTCACCTCATTTTTGTTTGCTGGTCTGGCATAAGAATACCTTTAGCACAGTTGTGATATGCCATTGGACTGAACTGTCACACGTTTGTTTTGAATTTACATTTTACAGATATTTTGTATCCTACCATCAAACTCAGTAATTGACATTTATTGTTTCACTCCCATCCTTAAAGTAATGTCTAACCTGAGTTTATCATTCAGGACCCATATTGTACTTTCAGCCTCTTTGTCCACAACTCAAACCCTCCAGCAGGGAGACTAATCTGGCCCCTGCCTTTGTCCACACGTGCCTTTACTCCAACACCCCCTTCACCTGAATTACCACAACTTGGGAGCCACAGACCTGCCCAGGGCCTACAGGGAGAGCTCAAGCTCCTCTGTCTTCACTTGGTCCTTAGGGACACACCAGCCCCAATCATTTCTTTCCACCTGTCCAGACTCACAGCATCAATTGTCAGTACCACACTCCTGGCACTGCGTCCTGCCTGTGACAGCCCTTACATTGTTATTTGACCTTTGTGCTGGTTACTTTTCAGGTTGAATGGTTTTTCCTTTTCCGGGCTTATGATCATGATTAGAATCTCTGTGGGTGAGGGGTAGGGATGATGATAAATGAGAAAAAGGCGGAAAAGCAATTTTCCTGAGCCCACCACAAAACCTGGAACCAGAGAAAAACTAGAATGTTAATTCAAGAGAATTGTATGTATGTATGAGAAAGAGTCTGAGAGAGAATTAACACAGTAGCATTCCCAAATAGAAAGGAGGAAGTGGGGAGTGAAGCACCTGGATCAGGCAGCAGTTGCTCTTGACCCTTGGTTGGCCCTGTTGGTCCAGGGAGTTTGGCTGCCCAGGGGCTGCCTGAGATAGTTGGGGTGGGCAAAGGCCAAACAGACATTTGTACATATTGTGATGTTCTTCAGTTCACTATTCTTTGTTTGAGGAGTGAATGTAGGCTTGCTGCTCTCAACCTAACATCTTCCATGAGGAACAGAGCTTCTAAGGATAACTCTTCTGCCCTTGACAATTACTATGTTCTCTGTTACTCGACATTTAAAAATAATAGCTAGAATTTCTTGAACGCCAGACAATGCTCTAAGCACTTTAAATATATCACTACATTCAATACTCACAAAAACTCCAGGAGGGAAATACCATGATTATCCCCATTTGACAGACAAGGAAACTGAGACATAAGATCAAGCAACTTCTCCAAGGCTACTCAGCAAGTAAAGGGTGGCTGGAGAATTTGAACCCAGGCAGCCTGCCTCAACACCCCACCCTCGTGATTACGTGCTGTGATGATCAATTGTTGGCTTTAGCTTTCTCCAAAAGAAATGTTCTGCTGTCTCAGCTGTACAGTATTCATTTAGAACTGGATATTAATCCAGTTCTAAATGAACTGTTTCACAATGAAAACCTCACTGGACTTGAATGGGCTTTTAACAGAACACATTTCAATTTTAAATGGCATAAAGCAGGTCCATTTTCTAATTGCCTCTGCCTTCCACACTTCCTGTTAATCAACCCCTTTGCAACTCATCGTGGCTTTTCAATGAACTGGACGCCTTTGAGTCTACAGTCATATCCCAATAGCTGAATTAAGACTTGAACACCAATATTTTATCTAAGCAGGAAGTCCCAAACACTTGAAAATTTTAAATCACTCTTCAAAATAGATACTTACACCAAAAGCTGGCAAAACCAACACTCCAGGGATGAGATTTTGATCATATGGAAGCGATATTCAGGAATGGGCCTGAATCTTGCCTTGGCTGAGTCATCCTCGTCTTGTGGTTCCTAAGGAGAGGAGTAGACAAACTGGAAATGGCAATGGGAGATAAGACATTTCCTCATTTTAGGGCCCTCTAACCCTAGGGCAGGGTGACCTGGCAACACTTTGTGTGCACAAGACTTGGGCACAAGGCTAGGGCCTCTCTCTCCTTCTAAGCTCGGCTCCCTCTACTAGCGTCTTGCCAATCCTGGAGGGGCCAATGTGTGGTGGGAGGAGGAGAGAAGAGGGTCTGCCCACCAGAAGAGGTAAGCCCTGGTTTTGCTGCCCTCTTCTCCCCTTTGCGAAAGAGCTAAGTGCCAGAGGGAGAAACACACCTGGTGGACAGCTTCACACTCTAACCTTGGCACCAGCAGCATCCTGAAATCTGATCCAATTAGATCAATACTCACACTTTTTGAGGAGTGAAGGGAAGAGAGGAAGAGGATAACATTAAACGAATTACAACATTCTCACTGATGAATCTAATTGTGAAAATCCCAGGTAAAATACCAGTAATTTGAATTTAATAGAATATTTTTTAAATCAGTTTTTAAAAAATTGTAAAAGTACATACTTTTCTGCCAAGCCATTCCACTCGGTTTCCTTGAGAATATGTAAAAGTGTTTTTATAATAGCAAAATAATGGAAATCATCTAAATGTCCATCAGTAAGGAAGTAGTTGAAATTATGGTATATTCTCATTGTAATATAGTAATTTAAAAAAATAAGTTTATTTGTAGTAATGTAGAAAGATCTCCAAGGTATGTTATTGAGTTATTCTTTAATCAAGTTACAGAACAAATGCAAACACTTTATGTTAATACGCACATACACACACACACACACAATTATATTGATGCAGTCATATGTTTGCTTCCACTCACAGCTCATTGGCCAGAGCAAGTCACATGACCCCACCTCATTACTAGGAGATGCGGAACTTTGGGAAGCACAGGATAATCACTGGGCAGTGAGAATTTCTCTCTGCCATATGAACCAAGGCTCGGGCTTTTGGAGAACAGCAGTCAGAAAGAGTTGCAGGCAAACACACTCTGCTTTCCACTGTGCTACATGGAAATAAGTAGAGAAGAGGCTGCCTGGTGGAATGTGGCAGCAAGAGCACGTGGAGTATATGGAAAGTCAGAAAACACACACACACACACATCCACACACACACACACGGTCCAGCTAAATTTATATACTAAGAGTTTCTTACTCAAATAGAAATGCTGTCACAGAGACAGCGTTTATAATATTATATGCCAAGGGCTTTTGTAAAATGCTAATATAATAATGATCATTTGAAGATTATATGTTCTAAAAGTGTCTATTAAAGACACCATTATGTTGCCATAAGCCCCAATTCAAATGCCCTTCAAGCTTCTCTAGGAATTTAGTGCTATGGAAAAGTGTGCCTCTTGCCGGGTTGTTTTTTGTTTGTTTGTGGGGTTTTTTTGGCTATGCCTTAGGCTCACCTAAAGTATCTTTCTGAGGTTATTGGCCTCCCTCCCATCTTTCACCTCTCAACTGTTATAATTCTACTCTGGTCTCAACATTTTTGAAAGTGTGTATGGGAAGGACCTTTAACTGTAGCTCAGTGCCTTTCAAGAAGTGAGAAGAGCATAAATAAAATCTCAAACAGAAAAATGGAGGCATCTTTGTACGATGCCCTCCAAAGCACGCGTGGTTGCTGGGAGGGGCTGAGCAGGAATTGCAAGATGAAGTGGGGAACAGTGACTGCTCTGCCTCTGGGAATGGGCCAATGGGCACTCAGATTTCAGAGCTCAGAAGTCCTGGGGAGAAAGACATCTGCCTTTCTCTTTACTTGAGGCTCTTTCCCGCAGCTGCCTGCCCTGCTGGAGGTGGAGAATCCCTCTGTGACTGAGGCTTCCATGGGGCAAGCTGAGTCCCCCAGGCCTCACTCACCCAGAGCTTCCCACAAGAGGGAGCCCCTGATACCATCTCTTTGCTCAAGTTGGCAGGAGTTTGCCCCCACCTTCCAAGCCCTAGAGCCTGCTCTCCCCCTCACCCCACTCAGTTTCACACATGTCCTTCCTCCTGATGGATAAATTAACCTGGTTCTTGAATCATTCACAGATAATGGACAGAGAAGTACTGATTTTTAACTGCAGTGAAATTTTAAGCAAAACTTCAGAAAGTCATTACCTGAATGCCACTTTTGGCTTCAAAAGAATACAAATTAGTAGATTTCTTCCTTCTATTGAAAACTTTTCCATCTTCTTGATGAAGGCCAAGTGCTAATGCAAAGCTGCAAGCCTGTCTTTAAGACCCCAACTACATTTCCTGAAAGAACAGGACAAGGAGTAAATGATGACTAATGTGAAAAACTGTGAAAGAATAAATTTATTTACATAAGAGAAGCAAAAAGGTGATTGTGTCTCCCTTTACCGAAAGGTACCTGTTAATTGTATAAAATTAGGTGCCCAGTATTTGGGACATATTGCTCTTTATTCCCTCATCTGTTTAGATACACATGGGTATCTCAGTGATTGCATAATTGATTATTGTAATCAACGGCCCTTCATTTTAAATAGAACTTCCAATTTGGAGGCTTATAAACCAAACGTCAGAAAACTGATAAATATAAAATAATTTCTAAAAAAAAAATAAAATAAAATAATTTATGCCCCTGGGCCACACCTATCCTATCCAAAGTGTACCAAAAGGAGGTTTGTAGAGTATAGGAATCAGAGATGATGGGCCAAGGGCCCCATGCACTGAATAAAGACACCTACTAGCTGTGTGACCTTGGTCAGGTTAATTACACTCTCTGATCATTTTTCTCATGTGTCATGTCTCATTTGACAGGGATCATAAAACATACATGCCTTCATACCTCCCAGGGTGATGTAAGATACAAATGTGAAAGAAAACAAACTACCCTTCTTAAATTCTATATATCAAAATAACATCATGTATCTGAACTCAGCTCTCTAGGACAGGAATTGGATGAACTTTCATGTGTGCATATGAGGTGGGCCTTTAACTGCAGCTCATTGCCTTTCAAGAAAGGAAGTCTCAGTGGGAGACAGAGTCAGGAGACTTCTTTCTGGGCCCAGAGCGATGAACATGGCTGCAGAGGAGATAGCAAATTGTGAACAACGTATAAGCTTGTAGATTGTGAGAACCCTGAATGTACTGACCCAAAGGGCAAAGCACAGGGAAATACACCTGGAAGGAAATTAGCACCTGGAGGAAAAGGGCTGCAGAGAGATAATAAGGAAGTTCAGGGAAGGGGCTGGTCAGTCTGGGTTTCCTATAGGTGTCCGTCAAGGCCGCTAGGACAGCCATGGAACAGACTTGGAAGGAGCCTGGCTGTGAACCAGAGGATGGAATGCAAACAGACTAAAGGAGGTCCCACAGCCTGACAAGAAGGGTGAAGTCAGTCAAATCGATGGACACCAGCAGTGGGCCCCCAGTGAAGGCAACTCTGCCAGGGCTGCCCTGGACGGCACACTCCCAGCAGCTCAGAAACCACTCTTGCTGTGGCCAGGTCTCCGTGTGCCCTTGAACCTACCCAAGGTGCTGGTCCAGAGGGCAACAGAGGAAGCAAACATCACCAGTATCCATGCTCGGGGCCCAGTCACTGACAAAATCCTCCTCCCATCCCAACCCAGATTTGATTTTTTTTTTTTTTTTCTGGTACGCGGGCCTCTCACTGTCGTGGCCTCTCCCGTTGCAGAGCATAGGCTCCGGACGCGCAGGCTCAGCGGCCATGGCTCACGGGCCCAGCCGCTCCGCGGCACGTGAGATCCTCCCGGACCGGGGCACGAACCCGCGTCCCCTGCACTGGTAGGCGGACTCGCAACCACTGCGCCACCAGGGAAGGCCCAGATTTGACTTTTTTAAACTGGGTAATGGATATAGGATTTTACCCTGAGTGCAAACAGGCCTTTATATTTACTGTTTGTCCTCCTGAAATAGTCTTTCCCCAGATAGTGAAATATAAGCTATAAATTAATGAAATATAAATGTTAAAAGTGTTACCGACCTGGGTCCTTGGACTCTTTTTTTTTTTTATTAATTTTTTTTGGAGTATAGTTGCTTTACAATGTTGTATTAGTTTCTGCTGTACAGCAAAGTGAATCTCTTATACATACACATATATCCCTCTTTTTTGGATTTCCTTCCCATTTAGGTCACCACAGAGCACTGAATAGAATTCTCTGTGCTATACCGTTGGTTCTCATTAGTTGTCTAATTTATACATAGTAGTGTATATATGTCAATCCCAATCTCCCAATTCATCCCTCCCCCTTCCTCCCCCCCCCCACCCCGTATCTATATTGGACTCTTTAATCAATAGAAATTATAAGAGGCCAGACGAGGAATTCAAGCAAAGCTTTACTGGGACTCGTGCTGTAGCACCAGGGAGCAAAAACAAGGAACAGGTGCCCTTGCTCGCTCCCTGGGGTCGGGGGGGAGGGGTGAGCTGGTCCCTTAAATGGGGGCGAGAGTGGGGGTGGATCTGTGGGGGCCAGAGGGGGGGCTTAGGTGCTCTGCCCACCCCCTCGGGGGTGCCGTGCGCAGGGATCATGCGCAGGACCCTGCTTTTGCTCCCAGCTCCTCAGAAGCGGCAGTTGATTGGTGGCCTTCTTGTATCTTGTTGTTCGTAATTCGCCCCAACTGCGCATGTGTGCGGTTATTTTTAGTCCGTTATCGTTTCTTTGTATTCTGTTGCTGCAGGAGACATTTGTCCAGGTGCAAGCACTGCAGCAAAGGGTCCCAGGTCCCAGATCACAGCCTGTCTCAAAAGAAAAAAGTTCTTATTTCTGTGAAACTTAGGATGAACGCTTTGGAAGTCCTAGATGGAGGTGAGTCGCTAAGTAACATTGCTATGGAGTTCGGCATGGGTAAAACCCACCCTGGGAGAAAGTGACTGGGGGAAGGGACAAGCAGTTCTACAAATCTAGAAGTACTCAGCTTGCCAATCTTTAAGCTCTGTTTCCACTTCACAGAGAGTGAAACTGGAAATCGTTGTCTGTGACATATTTTGAGTGTGATTTTTGAAAAAAGAGAAGTAACTCTCAACAGTGGACAAATATTCAAAGGAAATAGCCTTGCCCCTAACAAAAAGATAAAATCATGACTCTCATTCAGATATAAAAATGAACACACGTTAAGATTCTATTAAACTCATCAAATGAAAGAACCAGGCGGAAGTTATAAGTGCTTCAAAGAAAGAAAAAATTTTTAATTACATGGAGTAATTTTGAATTGAATATACAAATAGACTGGCTCTTCCACAGGAGAGGGGGAAGCCCATCTCTACCAGATGGGACAGAATTTGCATGTCTAGCAGTTACCCACACTATAGATTTACAGAATCAATCTGATAAGGCAGAAAAGTACACTATAGACAACACATCATTTTCCATTGAGGTACAAATAGTTTTTCTACAGTCCTATACCAAAAGATTGATTTTACATCTCGACATGAGCCAAATTAAAATGAGGTATCTAAGATCTGTGTATCGTTTTATGTTTCCAACATTTTCAATTAACTGGTTAATAATTAGCCCCAGTTACTTGAATAAGAGAGTCTTGGGTATGATAGATTTTCTTTCCCTGGATGAAAGGACTTAAAGAAAAGTTTCTATATTTCCTAGTTAAAAAACTAGTTAAACAAACAGAAATTGATTATCTTTTCCAAACGTTGTAACCTGACAGTTCTTCTTTTTATGCAAGAGAATAAGCAAACCCTTGGTATGCCTTCAACAGGATTTGTAGCCATCGGTGAAAGAATGCTGTCCAGTCGTCCAAAAAGCAATTTACATGAGAAATCAGAAAACTAATCTTTTCTGATGTTTAATTTCACTTAGATAAATACTTTTTGAAGTTTAATTTCCCTTAAAATTGCATTTTTATTGCAAATTTGGTCTTTTAATAGTTAAATTCACACAGCCAGGCACTGTGCTGTAGGCAGATAACTAATCAAGATAAGCACAGTTTTTCCCTTAGGAAACTTGCGCCTAAATTACCACGTCATCAATAAAGACTAAACATGTAACAAGTGAAGGTTTATAATGGTGTAAAATTATAATCAACTTGAGTTGCAAACAAGAGGCCTTGGTAAATAAATTGTGGTCTACACAAACAAGCCATTGAAAACGGTGTGTAGAGTCACATTTAATGACTCGGAAAGGTTGAAACACTATCATAAGCGAAAACAAAAAGACCTCAGCGTAATATATTGTGTGCACCAAGTAAAAGTACTAGAAGGAAGTAGAATTCATTGTAGGTCAGCAGAGGTTATCTCCAAATGGTATGATAATGGGGAATTTTCATTTTCTTCCTTTTCCTGTTTGTGGTTTCTAGATTTTCTATAATAAATATGTGCTATTTTAGAATTTGAAAAACTAATAACCATTTCCCCCCTAAATGAAAGAAAATACATTCCTAACGTCATTTACAATAAGAAAATCTGACGCTAGTCAATTATTTTCTTTAAGAATATATATGTGATTGCTTGTCTGTGCATAAATTATCTCTGGAAGGAGACCAAGACTGCAATATCGTCTGGCTCCAGGGAGGGGGAATGAGTGGTTAGGGACACCAGTGGAAAGCAGATTTTTCACTAACTATTGTTTTATATCTTATGACTGTTATACCATATAAATGTGTAGCCTAGTCAAAAAATTAAAGCTTGAAAATTAAGAATTTAATCAGTATTAGCTGAAACTAAGCTTTAGAAACCTTAATCAAGTCCCTGTGTTGATGTCATTGGCAAACCTTCAATGCCTGGGACCACGACCAATACACCCAGTAAGGACTTTTCCCAACTCACTCACTACGAAGTAACACGTAAGAGGACCACACATTCCTAAAGCTCGGTCATGGCTACTCTTCCCAGGAACCTGATGGCTGGGGGTAGAATATTGAATCTAATATGGTCTACTGTGGTGTAAGGGCTACAGTTGGCAAAGCAACCTGTCAGTTAATTCTGCTTGCTACACAGTTGTTGATTCACTGGGTAGAGAGAAGAAGGGGTGAAGGAAAGTCATTGATTTAATTGACTGGGTAAAATATGTTGACCTCAATGATCAAAATTGAGCATAGCCTTAGCATCATCACTCTGATGGCCATACCAGATCTTTCTGTGTGTGGTGTTTCTCTATGAGTCCTGGGATGCCCTGAGCCCCCCTTTCATGGACCACCCTTTGGGATGCATGTCACTGTTCTGTACCGTCTGCCTAAGGCTCCATTCAGCTGCTCCTCTCGTGAAGCTTATTCTCACTGCTCTGCTCTTGGGCCATTCAGGCTACTTGGCGCTCCTGTGGCACCGTGACTCGAGCACTGCATTCTCACATTGAACTGACTGCTGGGGTCCTCTCCCCCAGGCCCACTCACCTTTCCCTTTGAATGTAGCACTTAGCCATGTCTAAACATAAAAGAAACCAATATATTTTTAAATGCATCAAAGAATAGCCAATAGCAATGTTTTTCAAACTGGACTCCCAACCCTATATTCCTTAAATTTCTTTTGGAATATCTATGAATGTTCTATGGAAATTTCTTAATTTTGTTTTCATTTCCATTATTCACCTTCTTTAAAAATGTATAGCTATATTCTTGATGAATTCATGAATATTTGAATGACGTCCTGCTAACCGGTGGGATTTGAGTGACCATATTTACATGTGTTTATTGATGTGTTGGTGTCAGAAATTAAATGCCTCAAATAATTAGACAAGAACTGGGAGGATACCATGCATATGAGATGATGCATTCTGCCCAGTAAAGGCCAAATCACTGTCAAAGCTACCTCTATGTGAGAAGCTTTCACTGTAGTTTGATAGAGACCAGTGGTGGGGAAAAAGTCATCATGTCACATCCAGCAGTGGAGACTGCACCGGGGACAGGCAGCGGTATTCTCATGCACAACAGCACCATATCCCAGGAGATGTCAACTTGAATTAATACTGGGTTTGGTCACTTTTTCATGCTTATTTTATAAATTTCTTTGGGTTTTACAATTATATGTGTGCTGTAAGCCCAAGGAGTTTACTACTAGCTTATGTTGTTGCATATTTAAGAAATATCACACTGTGAGGCAATAGTGGCTGTTTCCTTTTCCTTCAAGTGAGTCCACATATTCCTCAAGAAACTTTGGCTTTTAAGAGTCTGTCTTTGACAGAAAACAAACTTATGGTTACCAAAAGGGAAAGCGGTGGTGGGGGGAGGGGGATGAAGGAGAAATTAGGAGTTTGAGATTAACAGATGCATATACTAATACATATAAAATAGCTAACCAACAGGGACCTACTGTACAGCACAGGGAACTATATTCAATATCTTGTAACAACCTGCAATGGAAAAGAATCTGAAAAAGAATAGATATAAATATAATATATGTAATATATTATATATAATATAAATGTTTATAAATATGTTTTTACATATACGTATGTGTATATATATATAACTGAATCACTCTGCTGTACCTGAAACTAACACAACATTGTAAATCAACTATACTTCAATTTTTTTTTTTTAAGTGTCTGTCTTTGGACTTATCTACCATATGCACTAACGCTCTAAAAGTTAGTGACTGTTTGGTTTGCTTGCTTCCTATACCACCTACTATAGTACTTAGCAAATGTCTATAATCATTATGATGACAGGCAATAAGTGCTATGTTAGTATTGCCCTTTTCCAGCATCTGGACACAATGGCAAGTTTCACGTTGATGTTTTTCAGTGAACCTATCTTCAAGTCCAACCTCGTCAAAACTATTCCAGAGCATCATTATCCTTTGCAAAATTTCTTGTGTTGGTTGGGAAAATCTTAACTGGTGTCTTGGCCCTTGGTGATAATTATTCCAATAAATACTCTCTAAGAAAAACTTTTATGGTGCATACTTTTTACGGGTATATGTGTAGGCAGATGGGTCCCCTCATTCGCTATTCTCAGCACATACATTATTTCACTAAGGGCCTCATGCATTCCTGCTGCCTACCAGCATGTGGTACCAAGCCTGGTGGACCCAACAGACAAAACCAAAGAAAATCAAATAATGATTTAGTGAAGGAGGAGGAATAGCTCAAGAAACTCCAAAAACAGATCTAACTACTAGTTCAAGTTCCTTTAATAGGTTAGTTATATGCCTCACTTTAGCAGCTAAAGAAAGAATGTTCTAGATTTTTGATAAGAATTTGATGAATTTGCTCATGTATGATAGTTCAGAATACATCTTCTTAGATGTTCTACTGCTTAAAGTAGGTATGGTTAAGGTGGCATTCTTTTGTACTTAGCAATTTTCGGCTCCTTATTAATCTTGTCATATTCATTCTTGATGATATTATCATCACCTTTACATGGGTGTGAACCACATGCTCACATGTTCTAAGCCCAAGTCAGAACAGAGAAACATAACTCTTTACTCTTTTTCTCAAGACAAGAAGCAGTTGGCAGTTTCAGACTCCTGAAACTTAGATCCAGTACCATTTGGTGTAAACCCAAGGAAAGGTGAACTGAAATGAATACTCTTCATGGCCAAAAAAACTTACTTACATTTGCTTTCATCACTAAAATCTTAATAAAGATAAGTAAGCTCCCAAACTTTCCCTGTTTAGGCAATCTGACCCACTTCTCTGTGTTTATGCCTCTCCATCCCCAAAGCTGCTATACTCAAGAAAGATACAACTGTCATCATTTAAGCAAAGCAGTGAAAATTAAAGCTAGCTTGAAGCCATGTATGGTCATCACAGTTGTGTGAAAATGCACTAAAATTAGATTTACGGGACCAGAACAACCTTTAGATATGATCACTTCTCCCAATCAAACTTGTGCTTCCGGGTAGTATGGATTATTAAGGTGGAGCAGTGACAGCTGAACAAGTTTAGGAGAAAGAAACAGATTAATCCTGTAGAGGTCACTTGTGACATTTATGCATAATTTCCATAAAACAGCAGTTCTCAAAGTGTGATCGGTGGACCCCTAAGGGTCCCTGAGACCTTTTTAGGGGATCTACAATTTAAAACGATTTTTATAGTAATATTAAGATATTATTTTTCTTCATCACTGTATTGACATTCTGTTTTTTGGGGGTGGGGTGATTTTTAAAATTTAATATTTGCATCTTTAAGATTTTGAAATTGAATTTTTGGTATAGTAGAAGTATGGGTCTCTGTCTACTTCTCTCTTCCTCTCTCCCGCTCTCCCAACAAATTGTTAGCTATTTGCCCTTAAAGTATTTATTGAGAAATATATCTATTTCCTACTGATGTGAAATACAACCTTCAACGTATACTAAATTTCTAAAAATGCATGTTTGAGTTTTCTGTTTACTGTATGCCATCAGTAAGCTGTTTTAATAAGTGTAGTTTTACAGTATGTCCAGTATCTCATTAGTCAAGTCCTTCTTCACTATCTTTTTATGTGTTAGTTTCTGCTTTATAACAAAGTGAATCAGTAATACAAATACGTATGTTCCCATATCTCTTCCCTCTTGTGTCTCCATCCCTCCCACCCTCCCAATCCCACCACTCTAGGTGGTCACAAAGCACCAAGCTGATCTCCCTGTGCTATGCGGCTGCTTCCCACTAGCTATCTATTTTTCATTTGGTAGTGTATATACCTCCATGCCACTCTCTCACTTTGTCACAGCTTACCCTTCCCCCTCCCCATATCCTCAAGTCCATTCTCTAGTAGATCTGTGTCTTTATTCCCATCTTACCCCTAGGTTCTTCATGACTTTTTTTTTTCTTAGAGTCCATATATATGTGTTAGCATACAGTATTTGTCTTTCTCTTTCTGACTTGCTTCACTCTGTATGACAGAGTCTAGGTCCATACACCTCACTACAAATAGCTCAATTTTGTTTCCTTTTATGGCTGAGTAATATTCCATTGTATATATGTGCCACATCCTTATCCATTCATCAGATGATGGACACTTAGTTTGCTTCCATCTCCTGGCTATTGTAAATAGAGCTGCAATGAACATTTTAGTACATGACTCTTTTTGAATTATGGTTTTCTCAGGGTATATGCCCAATAGTGGGATTGCTGGGTCGTATGGTAGTTCTACTTGTAGTTTTTTAAGCAACCTCCATACAGTTCTCCATAGTGGCTGTATCAATTTACATTGCCACCAGCAGTGCAAGAGGGTTCCCTTTTCTCCACACCCTCTCCAACATTTATTGTTTCTAGAGTTTTTGATGATGGCCATTCTGGCCAGTGTGAGGTGATATCTCATTGTAGTTTTGACTTGCATTTCTCTAATGGTTAATGATATTGAGCATTCTTTCATGTGTTTGTTGGCAATCTGTATATCTTCTTTGGAGAAATGTCTCTTTAGGTCTTCTGCCCATTTTTGGATTGGGTTGTTTGTTTTTCTGTTATTGAGCTGCATGAGCTGCTTGTAAATTTTGTAGATTAATCCTTTGTCAGTTGCTTCATTTGCAAATATTTTGGTCCATTCTGAGGGTTGTCTTTGGTCTTGTTTATGGTTTCCTTTGCTGTGCAAAAGCTTTCAAGTTTCATTAGGTCCCATTTGCTTATTTTTGTTTTTATTTCCATTTCTCTAGGAGGTGGGCCAAAAAGGATCTTGCTGTGATTTATGTCATAGAGTGTTCTGCCTATGTTTTCCTCTAAGAGTTTGATAGTTTCTGGCCTTACATTTAGGTCTTTAATCCATTTTGAGCTTATTTTTGTGTATGGTGTTAGGGAGTGTTCTAATCTCATACTTTTACATGTACCTGTCCAGTTTTCCCAGCACCACTTATTGAAGAGGTTGTCTTTTCTCCACTCTATATTCTTGCCTCCTTTATCAAAGATAAGGTGACCATATGTGCGTGGGTTTATCTCTGGGCTTTCTATCCTGTTCCATTGATCTATATTTCTGTTTTTGTGCCAGTACGATACTATCTTGATTACTGTAGCTTTGTAGTATAGTCTGAAGTCAGGGGGCCTGATTCCTCCAGCTCCGTTTTTCGGTCTCAAGATTGCTTTGGCTATGCGGGGTCTTTTGTGTTTCCATACCAATTGTGAAATTTTTTGTTCTAGTTCTGTAAAAAATGCCATTGGTAGTTTGATAGGGATTGCATTGAATCTGTAGATTGCTTTGGGTAATAGAGTCATTTTCACAATGTTGATTCTTCCAATCCAAGAACATGGTATGTCTCTCCATCTATTTGTATCACCTTTAATTTCTTTCATCATTGTCTTATAATTTTCTGCATACAGGTCTTTTGTCTCCTTAGGTAGGTTTATTCCTAGATATTTTATTCTTTTTGTTGCAATGGTAAATGGGAGTGTTTTCTTAATTTCACTTTCAGATTTTTCATCATTAGTGTATAGGAATGCCAGAGATTTCTGTGCATTTATTTTGTATCCGTCTACTTTACCAAATTCATTGATTAGCTCTAGTAGTTTTCTGGTAGCATCTTTAGGATTCTCTATGTATAGTATCATGTCATCTGCAAACAGTGACAGCTTTACTTCTTCTTTTCTGATTTGGATTCCTTTTATTTCTTTTTCTTCTCTGATTGATGTGGCTAAAACTTCCAAAACAATGTTGAATAAGAGTGGTGAGAGTGGGCAACCTTGTCTTGTTCCTGATCTTAGTGGAAATGGTTTCAGTTTTTCACCATTGAGGACGATGTTGGCTGTGTGTTTGTCACATATGGCCTTTATTATGTTGAGGAAAGTTCCCTCTATGCCTACTTTCTGGAGGGTTTTTATCATAAATGGGTGTTGAATTTTGTCGAAAGCTTTCTCTGCATCTATTCAGATGATCATATGGTTTTTCTCCTTCAGTTTGTTAATATGGCGTATCACATTGATTGATTTGTGTATATTGAAGAATCCTTGCATTCCTGGAATAAACCCCACTTGATCATGGTGTATGATCCTTTTAATGTGCTGCTGGATTCTGTTTGCTAGTATTTTGTTGAGGATTTTTGTGTCTATGTTCATCAGTGATATTGGCCTGTAGTTTTCTTTCTTTGTGACATATCTTTGTCTGGTTTTGGTATCAGGGTGATGGTGGCCTTGTAGAATGAGTTTGGAAGTGTTCCTCCCTCTGCTACATTTTGGAAGAGTTTGAGAAGAATAGGTGTTAGCTTTTCTCTAAATGTTTGATAGAATTCGCCTGTGAAGCCATTTGGTCCAGGGCTTTTGTTTGTTGGAAGATTTTTTTTAATCACAGTTTCAATTTCAGTGCTTGTGATTGGTCTGTTCATATTTTCTATTTCTTCCTGAATCAGTCTTGGCAGGTTGTGCATTTCTAAGAATTTGTCCATTTCTTCCCAGTTGTCCATTTTATTGGCATAGAGTTGCTTGTAGTAATCTCTCGTGATCCTTTGTATTTCTGCAGTGTCAACTTGTTACTTCTTTTTCATTTCTAATTCTATTGGTTTGAGTCTTTCCCTTTTTTTCTTGATGAGTCTGGCTAATGGTTTCTCAATTTTGTTTTTCTTCTCAAAGAACCAGCTTTTAGTTTTATTGATCTTTGCTATCATTTCCTTCATTTCTTTTTCATTTATTTCTGATCTGATCTTTACGATTTCTTTCCTTCTGCTAACTTTGGGGTTTCTTGGTTCTTCTTTCTCTAATTGCTTTAAGTGTAAGGTTAGGTTGTTTATTTGAGATGTTTCTGGTTTCTTGAGGTAGGATTGTATTGCTATAAACTTCCCTCTTAGAACTGCTTTTGTTGCATCCCATACGTTTTGTGCCATCGTGTTTTCATTGTTATTTGTTTCTAGGTATTTTTTGATTTACTCTTTGATTTCTTCAGTGATCACTTCGTTACTAAGTAGTGTATTGTTTAGCCTCCATATGTTTGTATTTTTTACAGATCTTTTCCTGTAATTGATATCTAGTCTCATAGCATTGTGGTCAGAAAAGATACTTGATACAATTTCAATTTTCTTAAATTTACCAAGGCTTGATTTGTGACCCAAGATATGATCTATCCTGGAGAATGTTCCATGAGCACTTGAAAAAAATGTGTATTGTTGTTTTTGGATGGACTGTCCTATAAATATCAATTAAGTCCATGTTGTTTAATGTATCATTTAAAGCTTGTGTTTCCTTATTTATTTTCATTTTGGATGATCTGTCCATTGGTGAAAGTGGGGTGTTAAAGTCTCCTACTATGAATGTGTTACTGTCGATTTCCCCTTTAATGGCTGTTAGTATTTGCCTTATGTATTGAGGTGTTCCTATGTTGGGTGCATAACTATTTACAATTGTTATATCTTCTTCTTGGATCAATCCCTTGATCATTATGCAGTGCCCTTCTTTGTCTCTTGTTATTGATGTCACAAAAGCTATGGTGGGTAAAACTGCTAGCATGTCAGCAGGGAGCCACACAGTGGCTCCACACTGTCCTGGAAGTCATATATTCTTCTCCACTACATACAAGGGGGAAAGAAAAGACAATTTCACCTAAGAATGTCCTTCATGAAGCAGTAAATCTATTCACTTTATTAAATTTCAACATTTGAGTTTTTTTCAAATTAAAATTATTTATTTTATTAAATTATTTATTTTATTAAATATTTAAATTAAATATTTTATTTTATATAAATTAAATTATTTATTTATTTTATTATTTTTGAAAATATGTATTGTGACAAAATAGTACATTGCTGTATACCAAAATACAGTGGCTGTCCCCCTAAAGAAAAACTAATTGAGAGATTATTTGTGTTGTGAGCTGAACTTTTTTCACAGAACATCATTTTTACTTGAAAGAACAACTGATAGACAAACTATGATTATTCAGGATTGGGTACTTTGCAGATGTTTTCCTAAAAATGAGTAAAATGAGCCTATCACTTTAAGAAAACTACTGACAGTATTTGTTATTCATGATGAAATTTATGATCTCAAATGAAAATCAGAATTTTGGAAGATTAGTGTCCACCACCACAAACTTAACAGCTTCTCAACACCTAAATATTTTTCTATGAGATTGATTATAACATTAACAACTGTTCTAAATATTATATGCTAAATTGTGTCACTATTTGAAAGATCTGTATACTCAGTGAACCAATATTTTCCAAATGACCAATGCATGATATTACAAAATTATGTGTGATCAAAAGAGACCAAAGACAGACAAATGAGTTTAATATAACAGAGATCAACATTGCTATTTTATTTCATATTATAAAATCAAGTGGGATTTATCCTAGGAATGCAAGATTGGTTCAGTGTAATATACCTTATTAATAGAATAAAAGGCAAAACCCACATGATTATCTCAAAGGTATGCAGAGATGCATTTGACAAAATCCAACATCCTTTTGTGATAAAAACACAACAAACTAGGAATAGAAGGGGATTTTCTCAACCTGATAAAAAGCATCGATGAAAAACCCACAACTAATGTCAGACGTAAGAGTGAAAACTGGCTGTTTTCCACCGAATTTCAGGAACAAAACATGGATATCTACTTTGGCACTTATAATCAACATTACACTGGCAGTTCCAGCCAAGTCAGTTAGGCAAGAAAATGAAATAAAAGGCATTCAGATTGGAAAAGAGGAAGTAAAACCCAATTTTCAGATGACATGATCATATATAGAAAATCCTAAGGAAGTCACTAAAAAAAAAAAAAACAAACAAAAAACTGTTAACACTAATAAACAAGCTCAGCAAAGTTAGGGGATACAAGACCAACATACAAAAATCAATGGTACTTCTGCAGACTAACAATGAACAAACTGAATGTGAAATTAAGAAAAAACTTCTGTTTACAATAACATCAAAAAGAATAAAATATTTAGGAGTAGGATTAAGAAAAATAGTGCAAAACTTACACTCTGAGAACTGCATAACATTGTTGAAAGAAATTAAAGAACACCTAATTAAGTGGAAAGACATCCCATGTACAAGGATTGGGAGACTAAATATTGTTAAAATGGCAGTACTCCTCAGACTGACCTACAGATTCAATGCAATCCCTATCAAAATCCCGGCTGACCTTTGCAGAAATTAACATGCTGAACCTAAAATTCATATGTAAATACAAGGGACCCAGAAAAGCCAAAACAATCTTGAAAAAGAAGAACAAAGTTGGAAGACTCATACTTCTTGATTTCAAAATTTACTACAAAGCTACAATAATCAATACAGTATGATACTGTCATAAGGATAGACACATAGACTGATAAAATAGAGTTAAGTGTCCAGGAATAAATCTTCACATTTATTGTCTGTTGATAATCAAAAAGGATGCCAAGACCACTCAATGGGAAAAGAAATGGTGTTGTAACAACTGAATCTCATCAGGCAAAAAAGAATGAAGTTCCTATATACAAAAATTAGCTCAAAATGGATCAGAGACCTAAATGTAAGTGCTAAAAATATAAAACTCTCAGAAGAAAACATAGGTTTAAATTCCATGACCCTGTATTAGGCAATGGTTTCTTAGATATGACACCAAATGCACAAACAATAAAAGAAACATACATAAATAATTCATCATCAAAAGTAAAGACTTTTGTGCCTAAAAGAATAGAATCAAGAAAGTGAAATGAGGGACTTTCCTAGCGGTACAGTGGTTAAGACTCTGCGCTCCTAATGCAGGGGGCACGGGTTCGATCCCTGGTCAGAGAAAGTGAAACGACAATCCACAGAATGAGAGAAAATATTTGCAAATCATATATCTGAGAAAGGTCTTGTATTTAAGACCTCGTAATTCAGACTCGTTATTCAGCAACAACAGCAAACAAGGAACCCAAATTAAAAATGGACAAAGGATCTGAGTAGACATTTCTCCAAAGCAGATATACAAATGGCCAACAAGCACGTGTAAAGATGCTTGTCATTAGGCATTGGGGAAATCAAAACCGTAATGAGGTAATACTCTACACTCACTAGGATGGCAAAAATAAACATGGCAGATAATTACAAGTGTCAGAGAGGTTGTGGAGAAATTGGCTCCCATATACATTGCTGATGGAATAGGAAATAGACTGTGGAAAGCAATCTGGCAGTTCTTCAAAAGTAAACATAGAGTTACTATATGACCCAGCAATTTCACTCCTAGGCAGATACCTAAGAGAAATGAAAATATATATCTATACAAAAACTTGTACAAAAATGTTCATAGCAGCATTACTCAAAATAGTCCAAAAGTGGAAATATGGCCAAATGTCCATAAATGAAAGGATAAAGAAAATGTGGTATATGCATAAAATGGGATATTATTTCACAATAAAAAGGAAGGAGTCACTGAAACATGCAACAAAATAGATAAACCTTGAAAGTATTATGCTAGGTGAAAGAAGCCAGTCAAAAAGGACCACGTAATGTGTTCCATTTATATGAAATGTCGGAATAGGCAAATTCACAGAGGCAGAATGTAGATTGGTAATTGCCTAATGCAGGGCCATGGGGGTGGAGGGTAAGAGAAATTAGGAGTGAATGCTAATGGGTACAAGGTTTCTTCTCAGGGTAATGAAAATATTCTAAGATTAATTGCGGTGATGGTTGCCCAACTCTTTGAATATACTGAAAACTATTGAATTATACACTTTAAATGGATGAATGGTATGCTATGTAAATTATATCTCAATAAAGCTGTTTCTTAAAAAAATATTTATTTATTTATTTGGCTGAGCTGGGTCTTAGATCGTCATTGTAGCACGCAGGATCTTAGTTGCAGCATGCAAGATCTAGTTCCCTGACCAGGGATCGAACCCTGACCCCCTGCCTTGGGAGCACAGAGTCTTAACCACTGGATCACCAGGGAAATCCCTAAAGCTACTATTTTTTAAAGTACATATGAAAATCTAGATACTTTCTATTGAGACAGTCATTCAAGAGACTGGCAAAAATGTAAAACAATGCTACTCTTCTCACTAAAATTTTTGTTTTAGAAAATATCCTTACTTTTATTAAAAATATATTGTTTATTTAACATATAATATTTACTGTTATTTTTAAATGAATTGAATATTTCTAAAAGTTTTTAGTATTAACTTATACTATCAGTAAGTGTAAAATGTATAAATTGTTGTAAGCATATGAGATTATAAATGAGGCCATGATATGGAAATGTATAAAGAAAGTGAAATTAATTGAAATGAAATTCCAAGGTGAAAATATTTACCATTTTACATACTAGTAGCAGGTACTATTAAAAGAAAGAAACACTGCTGAAAATTGCTCAGAACTTTATTTGAAAGCAACAAACAAACAAATGCCCTTTTCTATTATTATTTGAAAATGTATATCATACTTTCAAAATTGAAAGTATACCTAGAATAACTATAGATTCATTTAGAAAAAAAACCTAGCAAAATGAATTTACCTCTTTTAATATATTTTAAGGCTAAATGGTATTCTCCAAAGGTAGCCTTAAAACTATTTTCATCTTGTAGGGCTTTAGTTAGCTGGTGATGTAATAATAGCCCTGCCATGAGGAACATCAGTGATGTCAACCGGGCCATGCCAGATCCAACAAATGGTTGTCATGAGGACAAATGGGGCCCAAGTGGACTGTGCCCAAGAGAATCAAGTTTCCAGGCATTCTATGGACATTTAAGTTTGTTTCTGTTTGCACTGAAAGTTAGCAACCACCCACAGCAACTCTCCAGGAATTAGAAACAAAGGTTCCTGAGCTTGGCAAACATGCTCCACCGTTATCAAAGCCTTCTTGCTAATGAAGCATGTGTGACTTCAGCTGACAAAGTCAGGGTGCTGGGTGTTCTTTCACTGGGCCTGTGCTGTTCCACCGCACCTCCCTAACACCTGACTGCCAGCCCCTCCTGGCCATCTGTACAGCCACCTGCCCCTCTTTCTTTACACGATGAGTAAAGAGAACTGGATACGATTGGCCTTTCAAAGTCACAGCACAGAGCTTCCCTGCTCACAAGGCCTTCACTAAAGAAGTGTTAAATCAGTAGAACTGGGACTGGAAAAGGGTTGAAAAAAGATAAAGGAACAGGCAAATCCAAAGGGACAGAAATTAACGGAGTGGCTTTTCTGCAAGGCCTGGGGGAAGGGGAGAATGGGAAGTGACTGCTAAGGGGCAGAGGGGTTTCTTTTCGCGGAGATGAATATGTTCTGGAATTTGATAGTGCTGATGGTTACACAGTTCTGTGAATATATTAAACACAGATGGATTTTCTGGTATATTCATTATATCTCAATCAATCAATAAATGGGAGCTGGTTCACTGGCCAAAAATAGCAGAGGGAGGAGGCGGGTAGTTTAGTAACATGAAGGGCTGGTTCACAGATGTTTTGAGCCACAGCTTTTTCTTCCACTGAAAACTTGATTTGGGGGGCAAGACTAGGTATTTTAAGGAAGCTTTTGTGTGAGACCAAAGGACTTGCAGAGTTTCTTCTTCTGGAATGGAGGAGAAGGTTGACGGCTATTTTTCTAATGTTTGAAGATTAGATTACATGTGTATAGATTTATGCAGGTTAATATTTGACTTTGGCCTGGGAGTAACTATTTATTGAAAGGTTGGGTGGCTCTTAGGAATGCTCTAGTGTATTTTAAAGGATATATATATATATATATATATATATGGAAATATGTTTTAAAGGATATGAATATATTGGGCGCAGAAGTAGACTTCAGAAGAATTGTCTGGGACGTAGATTCAGAGCCAAACATGAAGGAGACGGGGACTTCAGAGGCATGGAGCTCCAAGCAACGAGATGTCCCTGCCCCTACAGATTCTCCACCCTCCACCACCCCTTCCCTGAGTGCCCAAATCAGGGAAGTAAGAAGGTCAAGGCCCCAGAACACTTCTGCTTAAGAGCTCAAAGCATCTTCTAAAATGCGTGTCTGAACTGGTACCCTAATCTAGTTTGACTTCTCTGGTAAATAGGCTATTATTATTGATAAAGAAGAGGGTCCTGACTGGACCCTGCCCACTCCCGGGAAGTGGACGAGGTGGAGGTCTAGCAACCCGTTGTGTAGACTTGCATATGTCCCTGGGGAAGGGACTGAGCTCTCATGGAGAGGGAACTCACCCTAAGGAAAAGGGAGACACAATGACACAGAACCAGCATAGATTTTGCCCATCAGTTTGGTCCCCACCCTACCTTTCTTGGAGTTGAGTTTGAGCCCCAGGGAAAGAAGGGGCAAGGAGTAAAAATGTAAGGAGATGGTTTCACTTGAAATGTTTGCGAGATGGGGGCAGCTTTAGCTGAGTGTAACGCAAAAAGGGAGAGGTATTCTGTTTTCAACGGAGCTAAGCTCACCCCAAGGACCAACAATTTTACTGCTATTTTGGGTATCTCTGGGCTCTGCCAGTTGGAAATGGGTGGCTGCTATATATTTCCTTCCCCACAACCTCACAATCAGATGGTACCTAACCATCAGCGTCAGGCCCAGATGAGATTCTGCCACATGTACAAACCTTATTAGCAGCTGGGCTCCCAAAGTCACGCAACTGGTTTTGTGACTTCCGTGAACTTTCCACTCTCTGTATTAGATACTCTGACAAACACTGAGTTTGTTTCTTAGGGCTGCACTAACAAAGTACCACAGTCTTGGTGGTTTAAAACAACAGACATGTATTCTCTCATAGTTCTGGAGGCTGGAAGACTGAAACCAGGGTGTTGGCAGGGTCTGTTCCCTCTGAGACGTTGGGTGGGGTCCTTCCTTGCCTCTCTCTGGCTTCCAGTGGTGGCCGGCAATTTTGATGCTCCCTGGCTTGCAATTGCATCACTCTCATCTCTGCCTTCGTCATCACATGGTCTTCTTCCTGTGTGTCTCTGCTCCTCTTCTTAGAAAGACACCAGTCACGGGACTTCCCTGGTGGCACAGTGGTTAAGAATCCACCCGCCAATGCAGGGGACACGGGTTCGAGCCCTGGTCCTGGAGGACCCCACGTGCCGCGGAGCAACTAAGCCCATGCGCCACAACTACTGAGCCGGCGCTCTAGAGCCCATGAGTCACAACTACTGAGCCCACGTGCCACAACGACTGAAACCCACATGCCTAGAGCCCGTGCTCCGCCACAAAGAGGAGCCACCGCAACGAGAAGCCCGCGCACCGCAATGAAGAGTAGCCCGCGCTCGCCACGACTAGAGGAGGCCCGTGCGCAGCAACGAAGACCCCAAAATAAATAAATTAATTAATTTTTTTAAAAAGACACCAGTCATATTGGATTAGACTTCAGTATGACATCATCTTAACTTGATTTCATCTGCAAAGACCCTGTTTTCAAGGAGGTCATGTTCACAAATACCGGGGGTGAGGACTTCAACATAGTTTGGAGGACACAGTTCAATCATGACACACACCTTGCCAGAAAGGGTCACTCCAAAGCCAACACAGCAGTGTCCTCACTACAGGACCAGCCAGGCTTCTGGTTAAGCCAGGAGAGAATGTCCTTTGTAAAAGGGTAGACCAAGTGGGGCCCAAGGTCTTGGTCTAACTGGCAAGTGGTTAGACAGCGAGATCTTCTGATTCTTGTGCCCCAGTTATGAAAAGACCAGACTCATAATTTGAACAGCTCTGATTATCTGGGGGAAAAATAATTTCTAACATCTGTTGTGTTAATTAACCCTCTAGGGCAGGGTTTCTTAAGCATTTTGTACCACGGACCCCTTTGGCAGTCTGGGAAAACCATGGACCCCTTCTCAGGGAAAAAAAAAAAGCTTTCAAATGAATAAAATAAAATACATAGATTGTAAATGCTATCAAATCTACTAAAATACAGTTCTCAAAATTTTTGTGTCAGTAACACTTTAGCAAGATCTAGTGGAAGGTCTAATAATTATTGTGATTTTAAAGTAGTGATGCGTATAAACAATATTTGGTGATGCTTATAACAATTGTAACATTCATGCAAATACCTGAGGCATCTGCTGTGGCAGAAGATTTGGTACTTTCCTTCTACCGCGCTTTGCTACCTACTTTCACAATGAAGGGAAATGCATTTTTTCCGTTTGAGGATAGTGAAAGTGAAGATGTAATGTTTTTCCCCATCCAAACAGACAGACTTGCTGAATGCTATCCTTGGCCTCCTGGGAGGTCAACAGACTCCAGGTGAAGAAGCCCTGACTCCAGTGGATACAGAGAGTATATTTAGGGAGCTTCCAACGGTAACTAACAGCCCTGGGGGAAGAAAAAGTGAATGTCACTTCACCGTCTGCACTGAATCATCTTAAAGTAGGCTCTAAATCCTTTAACTGCCGAATTCTGGGAGCCTGGGCCAGGCAGATAACCATGGAAGAGATGCAGGGGTCCTGGCCAAGAAGGGAGGAGTGGGGCTCTCAGAGAAACAGTCGGCAGGAAACAGGGCAGGAGTGGGCCTAAGAAACAGTTGGGAAACGGAGGTGATGGGGTGAACCAATAGACAGAGCCGGCACAGGGGAAATTAAACTGTAGAAATGGCCAACACCATTTGGTAATTAACTAGATGTATATATAAGTACTTGGAAAGTACCCCTGGGCACCCCTAGAAATTACCTGGGGACATTCCTATATCATTTGGTGGGTAGCTGAAACCAATGAACTGTACATTATCTTAGAATGTTTCAGATGGGTTTCATCTACAAACAGCACAAGTTCAAAGCTTGAAAGTCTGTCATTTGACCATCTACTCAAGGTTAAAAAACTTAAATTTCAGAATTTATCAGCCTGCTTCGGTAATGATGCCCTCAGAGAAATGGTCTTTTTTTCTTTTTTTTTTTTATGCAGAAGAGGACCTACCCATTTTCTGTTGCATACAATCTGTGGCACCCATTTAGAAATGTTAAAAATAGCACTTCAGCACATCATTTGTCATCTTCTGCACTTATTCAAATGTAATAGAGGTGGAGTAGATGGGGATGCTGGCCTTGGTGGGTGGGGCCTGATGTCCAATCTAGTCTCTAAACTTCTTGTTTTTCAGTGGTGTTTGACCCACTCTTGGTGTATCCTGTGAGTCAGGGGCTTGCTAAAGAACAAGTAAAGCAACCAGCCTCTGTTTTAGAGAAGATATGTCCATCCAACCATCTGGGGCTGCATAATCCACCGTCCTGGATCACTTTTCTGAAATAGCTGTGCCTTGGAAGGGGGCCCAGGCTGGACACCAGGAGACCTGGTGCTATAACAGCCTTGCTGGGGATTAGCTGTCTAACCTTGGAAAAATCCTTTAATCTCTTGGGGTTTAAGTTTCCTCTCTATTAAATCTATGAAGAACTTTGCAGTTCAAAAATTATTCTATATGACAGCATAATGCTTAAAGGAAAAGCATTCTTGTGAACTTCCACTATTGTTTTTTTATTATATTAATCAAAATAGTACTTAAATATGTAAACTTAGAACTAGATATAAACTTATGCACGTCATTTTAGAGATTTGGAAATAAGCAAAACAACAAATCCAATAAAATTTTAACCACTATATATTATTATTAAATTTCAATTACTTTTATTCATTAATAATTGACAGTATTAAGTCAATCCAATGGCTAATACTGCTTTGCTGGACATAAACTGCTGCTAACAATTGGAATATAATTTTCCAGAGCACTGCCTCTACCACTGTGTTCTGTTTGATGACTCTGTTCTCCCATTCTCTCCCTTTGAACTCTTGTGAAACTTCCTTTAAAGCCGTGGCATCATTTGGCCTCTACTTCGGAAGAATGCACTGTTTATGTATTGTTCTCCTTTGCTCTTTTCTCCTGAGCCTGCAGTTATTAAAGTAAAACAATATGGCTCCAAATGACGCTGCAGCCAATAGTGATATCTTCATAAGGAGTCATCCAGATGATCCCAAACGTGTTTACATGAGTATTTTTATTGGGTATTATGAGGTTATCATTGAAATAAAAACACGAGCATGTTAAATTTCTTAAAAATTCACCATTCCCTGGGATCTCAGTTTGAGAAATGTTGTATTACGACTTTACAGTGGCCCTGGCAGAATCTTCCTCTAGTGCCTGCACGATACCTCTTAGAAGGACATAACACATACATTAGGCCCTCAGTTCATCTAACGTGTTTCTGGAAATCAAGATGTAGAACACATGATCCAATATGTTTCCAAACGTCATCAAACACAAGGTGATGCCCAGGAAAGAAAAACCCGTGCTCTCTCTTACAGAAATCCAATTCCCATTCCCTGCTTTCCAAAAGATCTTTAAGAAAGAAAATAGATCAGTAAGTTCCAAAGAATAAAAGGAGTATTACTACAGTGGAAAAAAAAAAAAAAAAGCATGGCCTGAAATTCACCTCTTGGCCTCCAGATATGCTGTCTATTTGATTTTAAGCAGGCTTCTGCCATAGAAAAAACTCATGAGACTCAGACACAAAGAGAAGCTCGTGGTGACCATTCTGAAGCGTGCTTGTGGGAGAGTGGACAGCCTTCGTAACAGAGTTCAAGGTCTTTAATCTCCAGAAACAGCCTACAATACACAAGAAAGCCATCAGCACCCTCGAGGCATGACTGACCTTCACAGTATAGCCCCAAGACTCACACCTCAGCGCAAGAACAAGGTCAAGGTAGCACTCTCGTGATCAGGTACCGGAAGGTGAACTTGGCATCAAAATTGGTTATGACACAGAAGCCAACCACCACCCAGGAAGTTAAGAGTCCACTGGTGGCCTGGCGGAGTATAGTGGGTCAGCCTCTGTGGGAGTTTGGCCACTGTCATAAAGAAGCACAGAATATTCCTCTCCCTGAACTGGTGGAGGAAAACTCAGAGGGCCAGGCCATTCAGCGGCAAAGCAGCTGCCGACACCAGCAGAAACAGGGACACTGACAAGGTCCTGACACTCTCAGATTTTATGGAGGAGTTGAATACCCGGGATGCCTGCATTTTTACAAATATTGGGGTGAGATTTCTGTTTGTTTGTTTATCAAAGATAGAGTTCTTTCTTTAAGTTCTACTTCTCACCTCTTTCCCGTGGAAATCCTTGTCTAGGAAGGCACAGAACAATTGTAGTAACTACTGCAAAGGTGGGGGAAAAAAAGAGAAAAGAAAAATCAAGGGTAGTTAAAGCCTGAAATGGAACATTATTGAAAACCCCTTGTACGTCCTTTCTTTTTTTAATTAAACTTTTTAAATTTTGAGATAATCATAGATTCACATGCAGTTGTAAGATATAAAACAATGAGATCCCATGTACCCATTACGCCCTTTCCCTCAACATCTTGCAAAACTATATTACAGCATAAAAACGAGGATATTGACATGGATACTATCAACATAACAGAGCATCTCCATTATCCTTCACATTGCACTTTTATAGCCACATCTACTTCCCTCCCACACCCACTCACTCTTTAAACCCTGGCCAACCACTACTCTGTTCTCTATTTCTATAATTCTGTCATTTCAAGAATATTACATAAATAGAACCATGCAGCATGTAATCTTTTGGGATTGGCTTTCTTCACACAGTATAACTCCCTGGGGATTTATCCACGTTGCGTATACCCATAGTTTGTTCCTTTTACTGCTGAGTAGAATTTCATGGTATGGATGTAACACAGTTTACTTAACTATTCCTCTGTTGAAAGACATCTGGGTTGTTTCCAATTTTTGGAATGAAGTTCCAAATGAAGTATTCTATTATAAATTATGGTGCTGTAAACATGCCTGTATATTTTTGTGTGTGATTGTAAATTTTCATTCCCCTAGGAAAAATACCTATGAGGACAATTGCTGGGCTGCTTGGCGGTTGTAGGTTTAGTCTTTAAAGAAACTGCCACACTGTCTTTCTGCTGTACCATTTTACGTCCCTACCAGCAAGGTATAAGTGTTTATTCTAAAATATATAAGGAAAGGAAAAGGAACTGGGTATTTAAAACTATTTGAAAAAGAAGAATAAACCAGGAGCGTTTTGTGTTTTTCAGTATACAAGTCCTGAACAAGTTGTGTTAGATTTACACCTATTTCTCTTTTTTTAATGATTGTAAATGATAATGCATTTAAATAAATGCATTAGCATTTAAATAAATGTGTTTAAATAAATGCATAAATATACATTTAATGGGGTTTTTTTGAATAGCAAAAGTTTTACATTTTTTTAACATCTTTACTGGCGTATAATTGCTTTACAATGGTGTGTTTGTTACTGCTTTATAACACAGTGAATCAGCTAAACATATACATACATCCCCATATCCCCTCCCTCTTGCGTCTCCCTCTCATCCTCCCTATCCCACCCCGCTAGGTGGTCACAAAGCACCGAGCTGACCTCACTGTGCTATGCGGCTGCTTCCCACTAGCTATCTATTTTACGTTTGGTAGTGTATATACGTCCTTGCATGTTGATCTGTACCCTGCAATTTTGCTAAACTCACTTATTAGTTACAATTTTTTGGTTTTTTGGTTTTGGTAGGTTCCTTGGGGTTTCCTTTGTAGACAAAAGTGTCCTCTGCAAATGGGGACAATTTTAGCTCTTTCTTTCTGATTTGCATGCCTTTTATTTCCTTTTCTTGCCCAATTATACTGGCTAGCCTTCCAGCACTATGCTGAATAACAGTGGTGAGAGTGGACATCCTTGCCTTATTACTGATCTCAGGGGGAAAGCATTCAGTCTTTCACCGATAAGTACAATATAAGCTATAAGGTTTTGTAGGTGTTCTCTACCCAGTTGAGGAAGTTTCCCTATATTCAGTTTTCTGAGAGTTTTAATCATGAATTGGATTTTAAACATTTTTTTTCTTCTTTCATTGGTATGATCATGTGATTTTTATTCTTTCTCCTGGTATTTTAGTGAACTGCTTTAATTGATTTTTGGATAATTAAACAGTCTTGCATCCCTAGAATAAACCTCACTTGGTTGTATTGTATACTTCTTTTTATATACTGCCGAATTCTATTCATTAATTTTGTGTTAAGGATTTTTGCATATATATTCATGAGGGATATTGGGATAAACTTCTCTTTTTGAGTGTCTTTGTCTGGTTTTAGTGTCAGGGTAATACAAGCTTCATAAAACAAATTGGGATATGTTCCCTCCTCTTCCACTTCCCAGCATAAATTGTGTAGAACTGGTGTAAAATCTCTAACCTTTTGGTAGAATTTGGGGGGACTAGTTTTTTCTTTGGAGGGAAAATTTTAAATTATTAATTCGATTTCATAATATTTATAGGGCTATTCAGTTGAGTTGTTTCATAAATGTGAGTTGTGGTAGTTTGTGTATTTTGAGGACATGTCACATTTTATCAAATTTTTGTGGGTAGAGTTGTTTGTAGTATTCTCTTATTATTATTTTAATAGGTAGAGGGTCTGTAATGATATCCACTTTCTGAAAATGGTAGTTTGTGTCTTAGCTCTTTTTTTCCTCTTGTCAGTCTTGCCAGAGCTTTTACATTTTATCGATCTTTTCAAAGAAACAGCTCTATTTCCCTGATTTTCTCTATTTTTTTCTATTTAATTTTCATTGATTTCTGCTCTGATCTTTATTACTTCCTTCCTTCTATTTGCTTCAGGTTTATCTTCTCTTATTTTTCTAGGTTCTTGAGGTGGGAGCTTAGATTGTTGATTGGAGGCATTTTGTCTTTTCTAATGTTTCCATTTAGTGCTATAAATTTCCCTCTCAGTACTGTTTTAGTTGGGTCCCACAATTTTGAGTTGTATTTTCTTTCAGTCTAATGTATTTTTAAATTTCCCTTGAGAGTTCCTCTTTTATCTGTAGATTATTTAGAATTGTGTTGTTTAGTGTTCAAGAGTTTGGAAATTTTCCTGTTATCTTTCTATTGTCAATTTCTAGCTTGATTCCACTGTTGTTGAAGAACACACTCTATCACTTCAATTCCTTTAAGCTGTGCAGGTGTGTTTTATAGCCAACAATGTGATCCATCTTGGTATATGTATTGAGGGCACTTGAAAAGAATGTGTATTCTGCTGTTGTTGTGTGCAGTTTTCTATAAATATCAATTAGATCTTCTTGGTTGATGGTGTTGAGTACTTCCAAACTTTTGCTGATTTTCTATTTGTTCTATCAATTGTTGACAAAAAGGTATTGAATTTTCCAACTGTAATTATGTACTTGTCTATTTCTCCTTTCAGTTGTATCAGTTTTCCTTCACATCTTTTGCAGCTCTGTTATTTGGTACATACATATTTAGGATTACTATGTCTTCTTAGTGGAGTGACCTTTTATTATATAATGACCCTTTCTGTTTCTAGTAATATTTTTCCCCCAAGTCCCTTGGATTATTGATTTTAGATCTTTCTTCTTTCTAATATGTGCACTCAATGCTATAAATTTCCCTCTAAACACTGCTTTTGCTACATCTCACAAATTTTGTGAGTTGTATTTCATTTTCATTTAGTTCAAGATATTTTTAAATTTCTCTTGAGACTTCTTTAACCCATGTGTGTTATTTAGGAGTGTATTGTTTAATCTTCAGATATTTGGGGATTTTTCCAGGCATCTCTCTGTTACTGATTTCTCATGTAATTCCATTGTTGTCTGAAAAAATACTTTGTATGATTTCTATTCTTTTATATTTTTCAAGGCATGTGTTATGGCCTAGAATGTGGTCTATCTTCATTCTAGTGAAAGTTCCAAATAAGCTTAAGAAGAATGTGTATTCTGTTGTTGTTGGATGAGGTATTTTGTAAATGTCAGTTCAATCCAATTGATTGATGGGTGTTCAGTTTAACTCTATCCTTAATTATTTTCTGACTGGTGGATCTGTCAATTACTGACAGAGAAGTATTGAATCCCCAACTATAATAGTGGATTTGTCTATTCCACTTTGCAGTTCTATCAGTTTTGGTCTCATATATTCATGGTAAAGACTTTTATGTCTTTTTGAAGAATTGATCCTTTTATCATTATCTGTGATCATTTAACTTGCTTTGAAATCTTTATCTGAAATTAATATGGCTTCTCCAGTGTTATGAATTGAACTGTGTCCTCGAAAATAATGTTGAAGTCCTAACCCCCAGTACCTCAGAATGTGACCTTATGTGGAGATAGTGTCACTGCAGATGTAATTATTTAAGATAAGGTCATACCAGAGAAGGGTGAGAGTCTAATCCAATAGAACTGATGTCTTCATAGAAAGAGAAAATTTGGAGACAGATATGTACACAGGGAGAACATCATGTGAAGTTTAGAATTATGCTGCCACAAGCCAAGGACTTATCAGAAGCTAGGAGAGAGTCCTGGAACAGATCCTTTCCTAGCACCTTCAGAGGAAGCATGGTCCTGCTGACACTTTAATCTTAGACTTCAGCCTTCCAGAACTGGAAGACAATAAATTCCTGTTGTTCAGGCCACCTACCTACGGTATTTTGTTACAGCAGCTCTAGCAAACTCATCCAGGTTTCCTTTGATTAGCATGGTATTAGAACAAGTCTTAGGACTTAAGTCTGCCATTTATTTTTTGTTTTCTGTTTTTTCTGTTTTTCATTCCTCTGTTTTCTTTTTCTTCCTTGACTTCCTTTGGTTTAGTTGTACATTTTTCAAAATTCTGTTTTGACTTATCTATAATGCTTTTGAGTGTATCTCTTTTTATAGCTTTTTTTAGTAGCCGATTTAGGTGTTATATTATACATACATAAATTGTCACAGTGTCCTATTCTCACTTTACCAGTTGAGTAAAGCATAGAAATTTATTTCCCTTTATGGCCCTTTGCTCTCTCCCACTAACAATACAATGTTCTCCAATATTTCCTCTACATATATTTAGACCACATCAGACAGTGCTCCAATTTTTGTTTCTGCCATCAAACATAATTTAGGAAAATCGAGAAGAGAGGGAGAATATATTTTTTCTGTGCTCTTTCTTCCTGATTTTCCAAGGTTCTTTTTTTCATTATTCTTTTCTGTTTAGAGAACTTACTTTATTCATTATTTTAGGTTAGCTCTACTGGCAACAAATTTCTTCAGTTTTTCTTCATCTGAAAGTGTCTTGATTTCCTCTTCATTTTTAAAGCAAATTTTCACTGGATATAGGATTCTGGGTTAACAATTCTTTTCTTTCAGTACTTGAAAAATATTGTGCCACTTCCTTCTGGCCACTATATTGTCATTCAGATTGGTTTCCCCCCATAGATAAGATGTTTCTTTCTGGATGCTTTCAAGATTTTTTTTCTTTCTCTTTGATTTTCAGACTTTGACAGTACTGTGTCCTGGATGGATTTCTTTATGTTAATGCTATTTAGGGTTTGCTCAACTTCCTTAATCTGTAGTTTTACGTCTCTCAACAAATTTGAGAGTTTTCAGCCATTATTTCTTCCAGGAATATTTTAGCCTTGCTCTCTTTCTCCTCTCATTCTGGGAATCCAGTGAAATAGCATTAAATTTTAGGTTATAATCCCATAAGACTCCAGAGGCTGTGTTGATCGTTTTCAGCCTATTTCATCTTTGTTGCTCAGACTGAGTAATTTCTGTTGTTCTAGCTTCACGTCCACATATTCTTTCCTCCATTTCATCCATTTTGATGTTGAGCCTATCTATTACATGTTTTGTTATTGTACTTTTCACTTGTAAAACTTACATTTGGTTTTTGTTTATATCTTCTGTTTCTTTGCTGAGAATTTCTACTTTTTCATTTGCTTCAGGCATTTTCATAACTGCTCACGGAGGTATTTTATCACAGCTGCTTTAAAATCTTTATCAGATAACTCTAACATCTCTGTCATCTTGGTGTTAGCATCTATTGTCTTTATTTTTTTTTTTTTTTTTGCGGTACATGGGCCTCTCACTGTTGTGGCCTCTCCCATTGTGGAGCACAGGCTCTGGATGCGCAGGCTCCGCAGCCATAGCTCACGGGTCCAGCCACTCCACGGCATGTGGGATTTTCCCAGACTGGGGCATGAACCCGCATCCCCTGCATTGGCAGGCGGACTCTCAACCACTGCACCACCAGGGAAGCCCTCTATTGTCTTTTTTTACTCAGTTTGAGATCTTTCTGGTTCTTGATACAATGATGAGTGATTTTTTTATTGACTCCTGGACATTTTAGTATTGTTATAAGACTCTGGATCTTTTTCAAACCTTCTGTTTTAGTTGGCTTCTTTTGACACTACTCCAGCAGAAGTGAGGATGCCACCTTCTTACTGCAGGGGAGGGTAGAGTCTGGGTTCGCCATTTGGCCTCCTTTGACACTCAAGGGTGATGGGGCTCTTCGTTACTACTGCGTGGGGGTGAAAATTCTGGCTCCTCACTAGGCTGTACCTCGCTGGCTGGGAGAAGTAGGAGTTTGTCATTTACTGCTCCCCACTGACACAATCTGGGAGTGGCCTAGTTATTGCTGGGCAATAGCAAATATCCTGATTCTCCACTAGGCTTCTGAAACACTACTTGGGTGACTGGGGCATTTCTTTACACATGGTAAGGGTGGAGGTCTAGGCTTCCCACTCAGCCTTTGCTGGAATAGGTGGGAGTGGGGCCACAGGCTTTTCGGTAGTATTTAGCTGGAGGAGAGCAGTTATTGTCTCACAGTTTCCTGTCTTGTAGGTGGTCCCTTTCCTGATCCTTTGGCTAAAAGAGCATGCTCTGTTGAGGCATTTTTTTTTTTTTTTGTCTGCACCATTGGCATTTCCAGGCTTCCATCATCTTCTACTCTAAGTCTGGAATGTAGAAGGTCAAAAGAAAAAAAAAATCTGCGGAACTCACCACCATGTCATTTCTTGGATCCTGAAGCCCAAGCTAGTCTGCCTTCTCCTCTCCACCCTTCAGAGTCTCCTTATGTTTATTTTGTATATAATGTCAATGGCTTTCAGATATACTTAGTGGGAGGAATAGGTAAATTGCACCTATTCTATCTTCCCAGAAGTCCACTGGTGTATCTTTAAGATTTATTTTGGAAGTTTTTCTTATATGGATAAAAGGAATAGAGACTCTTGCTTTCTTTAAGCCCTTATTGCCTTGCAAAGGCCTTTTCAATGGTCATCCAATTAGAGCAGAGCTGTCCCTGCCTGTCTGACAGTCAGTTCCCAAAAGTAAACCTGAGGCAGGGATTTAGGTGAAAGGGATGTATTAGGAAGTAAATAACCAGTAGGGGAGTGAGGACCTGGGACTGGGAAATGAAGGAAGCCAACAAGGGTGCATTATCCACAGAGTAACGTTGACTTGAGCTCTCAGTGAGCAGTGGAGATGGTGCATGAGTCCCCTCTGAGTTTTCCTAATCAGAGGCAAGGGCAGGGGCAGCTTCATGGGAGTCCACAGTCCTACAGGGCTCCATACTCGGAAGGGCCCCATACTTAGTTTAATGCTCTGCTCCCATCATTTTGAAATTCTTAATAATTTTTTAACAAGGGGCCCTAAATTTTTGTTTTGCATGGGTCCTACAAGTTATATAGTCAGGTGGTGGAATATTTATACCTACTTCCATTGGAGGGACGTAAATTCCTAGACGTTCTGGGTTCTTCTTTAGCTCAGGGGTGCTGGGTTGCACAGTATCTCCCCAAAATGCACGTCTACCAGAACCTCACAGTTTTATTTGAAGATAGGATATTTGCAGATATAATCCGTTAAAATGAGATCATACTGGATTAGGGTGGGCCTTAATCCAATGACTGGTATCCTTATAAGAAGTGAAAACAGATACACTCACACATGCACACACGCACACACACAGGGGAGAATGTCATGTGAAGACAGAAACAGAAGTAGGAGTGAACACCAAGGGTTACCAGCAGCCCACCAGCAGCTAGGACATACGTGGAACAGTTTCTCCTGCAGAGCCTCCGAAAGGAACGAACCCTGCTAACACTTTGATTTTGGACTTTCAAACTCCTTAACTGGTAGAGAATAAATTTCTGTTGTCTTAAGCCATCCAATTTATTACAGCCCTTAGAAACTAGTACACCAGGCAAGGGAAACTCCAGGTCTTGGCCGTTGGGAGTGAAGGCACACCTGGGCCATCCTGCAAAAAACTGACAAAGGATCTGAGGGGCAGGGCAGAGCCTTGCTGGGGCCAGGCCCTCTGGCTTTGACCTTTCATTTAGCCAAACCAACCTCTCCTCTCTACAGTGAGCATGTGGCCTACTGACTCAGCCAAGGAGGAGCCATTCAGACAATAGCGGGGTGGGGGGGGCCTCCGGTGAACCAGAGAGGCTGACCCCACTTAATTGCATTTGCATTCAAATTTTACAAAACCAAGCAACCTCAACCAAACAAGGCCTGTCAGCGGGCCGGATTCAGCCTCTGTGCCTGGAAATTGCACTTCTGGCCCAGAAAATCTCCAGGAACTCAGCAGACTCATGCTGATCTTCGTGTTCCAGCTGTTCTCTGGAGTGAAGATTCTTCTATCCCAAAGGCAAGCCAGCTTTATTCACAACCCTGTTGTTCAGTGTTTCAGCTATTCATAAATATCTCCCCCAGTGGCTCTAAGGGTTCTGAAATTCCTAGCTGACATACTTCTTGGATTAAGATATTAAAGCTATTTGCTTTAATTGCAAATATCGTTCATGTCTCAGTCTACTAAAGCAATGGAAAATTAATTCGAATTATCAATACATTACCGCCTAATCTCTCTGAAGACCTTGCAGAGCCTTAAGCATGTAGGACGCTAAGCAGGTACATTTTGATGAGTATCAGGAGGGCGTGAACCATAGGCCACTGCCAGGGAGTGTAGTCCAGGCTGAGTGACACTGAACAGGATGGCAGGCGGCAAGGGAAGGAGTGTGCTACGAGTTGGAGGGAAGGTTACAAAGATAAATAAATAGGAGACCTGGAAGATAAACAGCCTGAATCAAAATATTGCACGTGGCTGGCACTGCCCTCAGAAATGACTCAGGGATCATGGGCACAAAGAATTTTTCTCCCAATTTTAGGCATTTTGCTTGACACCAGAGCCTCAAAAACAATACAACCATAAATGTAAACATATATGTTTTCTTCTTATTTCATTTCACCCTCACAACATGTCTGAGAGGAAGCTATTTACACGGTGTAGATGAGAAGGATTCATGAAGATTGAGTTTTCCAAGGAGCAAGGAGGAACGCCAACATCAACCCAGCTCCTTTCCAAAACCTTACGCAGGGGTTCCTGGCACATGGAGATAAATCCTGCCAGTGGGCGATTGGACAGAAGTGATAACGGGTAAATGGCAATCTAGGTCGGCTGCATAGACCTGTGACCAGTGTGTGACCACCCAGTGCCACATGCTCAGAAGGGGGCCCCGTGCTTGGGGCTTGGTGTTCTGTGGTTGCCATCTTGAAACTCTTAATGATTTGATCTTTGAATTTGTGTTTTGTGACTGAAGTCCAATGGAACAATGGGATACATGCCAGGGACTTGGAGGCTCTGCTCACATGTAGTCCCACCTCTTGCTGCCTGCCAGCTACCCAGAGCTCAGTTGCCCATCCCCCATCCCCGCCCAGCAGCCACTACTGCCCTCTACCCCTGCTGAGGGCTGGGCTTGGACTCAGAGAAGGTCGAGGTCAATCACACTTGTCTGTGCACTGAATTGTAGGTTGGGGTGCTGGGCATCTGGGTGGGTCTGCACTTGCCCCATGAAAATTCCCATGCGTGAAGTACATTAAAAAGAGAATTTAAAAACACCTTATCAGGTCGAGAGAATGCAGAGACCACCAGAGAAAAGAAAAAGCCCTTTCCTCCTAGTAAACAAAGGGGTCCACATTTTCATCTTGCCCCGGGCCCCGCACATGATGTAGCCAGTCTTGACAGCAATGTCCCAACGTAATTGTGTATACAGGCCACTTGCTCAGACAAGGAGCCCCTGGGCAACTTGCTGGCCACTTAACACAAGCTCCAACGCACTTAAGACCTATCTGTAGTACTAAAAGTAGTGTCCCAGGGACAAACAGTCTGTGCACACCACTCTCAACACCCTCCAGTCTCTGACCCGCTCTGCAGCTCAGAACTATGCAAACCAGCTACGGACTCTCTTCCATAGAGCCTCAGCTCAGCCTTTCCTGTGAAGGAGCTGTAACACGTACTCTTAGATTTGTGATATTCTGTATATGAATAAATCATGTGAATTTTGTTCACTGCTAAACTCCTGCAGTAGACTCACAGGGAGGAACATAACAAGTAGTCGGTCCTGAGCGCATCTCTTAACCCTGGCCTTCTGTGGAAACGTGGAGGAGATGCCCAAGTTGTCACCTTCTGCTGGCTTTTGACCCTGGACTTCCACAGGTCCAGGCTGCAGCGTTACCCCCATATGCCTGAGGATGTGCAAGCCTTTTCGATTAAACACTACTGCTGTCCAAAGTGGGGCTTCTTTTGGGCTCCAGGTCTACCATGATCTTTCCTGTGGTCTCTCCACTTCACTTGTGTTGTTCTGGGGATATCCAGCCCTGCTCTTGCTGCTTCCAGCAACAGCTGACCGGCATAGGACAAGCTCCTCCTGGGCCTGCTCCCGGACAGCTGGCAGGAGCAGAGGCGATGCACTTGAGCCCTGTAGCCTGGGCACAGAAGGGAAGCAGGTGAGCGGGGCAGGGGCAGCTGGGGTAAGGGGGTTCTGCCGTCCCGTGACCGGAAGACCTCGGGGCACAGAGAGCAGCAGGACGCACCCAAAGGGCAGCCATAGGCTTCCTTATGCCTGTCCATGTGCAGTCCATGGAGGGGCAGAGAGAATATGCTTGTGACTGTGTTCGCGGAAAAAAATTAAAGCACAAATGAAGAGCCTGCCTCTGTGGGGCCCCCCGAAGTGACCGGAGGCTGCGCCCACAGGCAAGCTCACTATGGCTACAGCCCTCCGGGTCCCTAGCAAATGAGCTCAGACAACCTAAGATACTTGCTTAACCCATTTCCTCAAGCCACAATAAAACAAATGCTCCAATGGGACTGATGCAGATGGGTATGAGGGATTTTACTGGGGTGATGGAAATCTTCTGAAATTGAATTGTGGTAATGGTTGCACCGCTCTGTACCTTTGCCAAAAGGCATTGCATTGTACACTTAAATAGGTGACTTCTATGATACATAAATTATACCTCGATACAGCTCTTCAAAGAAAAAAAGAGAAACATATACTTTCTCATTCCCTTGAGAATTCCTGTCCATTCAGATCCCAGCTCCAGACTGCATTTATGTTCTTGTTTTTAAATCAATTTTATGGAGGTATAATTTGCATATAAATAAATGTATAGCTTGATGAGTTTTGACAAGTGTATATATCTGTGTAATCGCTGTCACAATCATGATATAGCACATTTCTGTTCTCCCAAAAAGTTCCCTCTGACTGACTCACTGCAGTCAAGTCGGCCCCAGCCCCAGGCCAACACTGACCTGTTTTTTGTCACTGTAGATTAGTCTCGAGTCTTCTAGAATATCATATACATGTACTCGTTCGTGCCTGGCTTCTTTTGCTCAACATAATGTTTTTGAGAATCATCCTTTGCCCCTCTTTAAAAGCCAAACAAAATTAACTTGTGTTGGTGGTTTCTTTAAAGTGAGACAGCATCTCTTTGATGTCTCTTTGATAAGAACAAGTTTTCTGAACTAAGAAACAACTTTCCTTCATTAGCCTAAGGCTCCTAGCTGATAATATTTTTCTTAGTACTGAGTTCGGATGAGGAAATTTCACTTCTAATTTAGAATGAATTTTATATTATCTCTGTTCAATTTTTTTAAAAAGTGAAAGAGAAAAAGGGTCAGGTTGGAGGGAAAGAAACACACTAAGACAAAAGTATTTTAAACTAAAACACCTCCCTAAAGATGTCACACGTTTAAAGCTTTCAAGCTAGGTGAGTAATTCCTCAGGAAAGGCAGAAGATTTCATGTTATGGCATGTAGTAGATACTCAAGTCATTGTTGAAATATTGAATGAATTTGAAAAAATTTATAGTACTCACAGGAACAGAAAATGCCTCTCCAAACTCGCCTAAATTGCTGAATGAAGCAGTCCGTGTGAAATCTACCTTTCATCGTGGGTTAAGTTTTGCTCACAAGATAGCAAGCAGTCACTTTGAAGATGCAGAGTGACTTTTAAAAATAGCCAAACCAAATGGAAGAAAATGTGGGTGTTGGCTGACGTAGAAGGAGTATGCTGTGTCGAAAGTGAGGCCACGAGCTGTTATTGAAGCCAAAGGGTTGACCTCAAATGGTTTAAGCCACTTGGGGAAGGAGATGAGACCATGAGAATGAGTAGAAGTAGGGTCCAGGCAGAGCACACAGACCCCCATCTCTGCCTCCCACCAGAGAAAAAACTCGTTCCACTGATACTTTCCAAAGAGTTTAGGTGTTTCTCTGCGCTGTACCCTAACAACACACCCCATCTCCAGAAGTTTCCAAGAACGTGCTCCCGGAAATCTGTTTCCATAACTAGCCCATAGACTGGCACCCGAAGCCTCTGCTTGGGCTTCCCTCTCCCTGCCATTCTAACTATACGAATAGTTAGAATGGGCAAAAAAACCCCACATTTTTTTCAAGTGTTTCAACTTAGAAGAGCACCTGGGAGTCTAAACTCGCTGATTTATTTGCTTTCTTTGCTCCCTGCTGTTCCCAGCTTCCATTAGGGATCATCTTCCTTGGACAATCTAACTGTTGTCTTTTTTTGTTTTTTTTTGTTGTTGTTGTTTGTTTCTGTACACGGGCCTCCCACTGCTGCAGCCCCTCCCGCCGCGGAGCACAGGCTCCAGATGAGCAGGCTCAGCGGCCATGGCTCACGGGCGCAGCCGCTCCGCGGCACGTGGGATCTTCCCAGACCGGGGCACGAACCCGCGTCCCCTGCATCGGCAGGCGGGCTCTCAACCACTGCGCCACCAGGGAAGCCCTAACTATTGTCTTTGATTCACTTTGGGTCACCCAGATTCCACAGCCTCCTTATCCCTTTTCCCATGACCACTTGGAACCACCACCTCGCTGGCTCTTCCCGTATCATCTCCAGGCCCAATCCCTGCTGGCAGCAAGGGCGGAAATGCTTTCCACCTACATGAGTTTACACAGGCGCTTTCTACCCAAAGAGCCTTTGCCCAATCCAGGACCTGTTCCTGTTCTTCCCCAGGTATTGTGGATTGAATTGTGTCCTACCCAAAGAAAAGTTGTTGAAGTCTTAACCCCCAGTACTTCAGGATGTGGCTTTATTAGGAACGAGGATGGTTGTAGACGTGAGCAGTTGAGACGAGGTCATGCTGGAGTCGTCTTCTAAACCAATGTGACTGGTATTCTTGTAAGAAGACAGCGTGTGAAGACACAGACACACAGAGAGAATGCCATGTTACAATGAAGGCAGAGATTGGAGCTATGCAGCTGCGAGCCAGAGGACATCAAAGATTGCCAGCAACCCACGAGAAGCTAGGAAGAGGCAAGAAAGGATGACTCCCCTACAGGCTTCAGGGGTGCATGGCCCTGCCCACACCTTGATTTTGGACTTTTGGCTTCTAGAGCCATGAGACAATAAATTTCTGGTTTTTTTTAAGCATCCCAGTTTGTGGTACTTTGTTAGGGAAGCCCTAAGAAACTAATACAATGAGTAACTCTCATTTGCACCTGACTTTCACTGTAATAGGGAAAAAACAAATCTGACTCCAATTGGATCTGTTTCTTTTACTTTAATCTTTGTACTCTGTTGCTTTTGCTACAAGTTAAGAATGTTGCCTAGGGCCTGAAATATACAGGAGAGCCCATTCTCAAGGCTATAAACTTTAAAGGTGTAACACTTTTCCATCCTTACAGAGATAAAAAGTTGAAGAACAGAGAGTAACGTCCTTCTTGTTGGAGGTTTACAGAAACATCATGACCTGACCTATGTGGACAGCTGCAAGAAGGAAGGAGTCTGATGCCAAGAAGTTTGCAATAACCAACCACACCCTCTCCCCTTTTCGTACAAAAGAAGCCTGAATTCTAACTCAGGTAAGATGGTTCTTTGGGACACGAGTCCACCATCTTCTTTGTCTGTTGGCTTTCCAAATAAAGTCACTATTCCTTGCCCCAACAACTCATTTCTCAATTTATTGGGCTGTGGTGAGGTGAGCAGTATGAGCTTGGACTCGGTGACACACCTCCTCCAGGAAGCCAGTCAGGGTTAGGAGCCACTCCTCTGAAATTGTATTTTATCCTCTGTTTAACCCCCTGGTAAAATAAGATTTCTCAAATTATTTATATATATATATAAATATATATATATATATAATATGTAATATTTATATATATTATATTTATTTATTTATTTATTTTTCTTTTTTCACTTTCCTGGTAATTCCTTACAAGTAAATGATCACCCCTGATATGGTCAAAGGTATGATAGAATAGGGGAAAAAAATACTAGCAAAGTTCTTCCCGACTTTTAGATTCTAAAGCCTGGGTCCTTAGGGGAATGTGGAGGACTGAAGCATAGACATCATGTTTGGGAGGAGTGAGGTTTGAGGAATGGTTCGAAAATATTCCCCCTGGTGTGGAGGGAGGAGGATAAAGAGGGGAGGAGAGGAGAGCAGAGGACTGGAGCGTTTCAGGGAGAGAGGCTGCAACTGGCTTCCCTAGAAGAGTCCTGGGTAATGTTTGTCCGGAGTGGGGAAGGAGGAAGCAGCTCAAACCACTTTATAAGCATTTAATCCCCACAAATTTCTGGGAGGTGTTATTATTTATAAATGAGGGAACGAGATCTAGACAGATTAGTGACTTGCACAAAGACAAACCCCAGGTAAGTAGGTGTGGTAGCCTCCAGGGTGGCCTGCACTGAGCCCAGCTTCCTGGTACTCACGCCCTTGCGTGGTTCCCATATTGAATCAGGATTAGTCTGTGGGACCAAGACAGTATGGCAGAAATGATGGTGTTTCACTTCCAAGTGGTACCTGGTCTGAAAAGATTGTGAAAAATTCAGTCCAAGAGGTAGAAAGCAAGTTCATATCTGGTCGGGAAATCAGGAAAGGCCTGTGGGGCTTTGAAGGATAAGCAGGATTTTTTTATCAGCAGAGTTGATAGGAAGAAAAGAATTCCAAGTGGAGAAATTAGCATGAGCAATGGACAGATATGAGAAAGTGTGAGGCATGCTTGCTGAGGAGCCCACACAGTCATATACGGAGGGGGAAGACGGGGGAGAATGCTATCAAATCATAGCAATGTCGACTGAGAAGACAATGCGTAATTTAAAAGTTGAGAATTATGTTTTATTAGGAGGACAAAACTGAGAACGTAAGCCTGGAAGACAGCCTCTCAGATAGCTCTGAGGGACAGCTCCAGAGAGGTAAGGGAGGAGCCAAGATATATAGGAGTTTTGCAGCAAAAACTAGGTAGTCAGAACATCCAAAGATTACTGTTAATTAAAGAAAACCAGGGTCTTCCCTGGTGGTGCAGTGGTTAAGAATCCACCTGCCAATGCAGGGGACACGGGTTTGAGCCCTGGTCTGGGAGGATCCCACATGCTGTAGAGCAACTAAGCCCGAGCACCACAACTACTGAGCCTGCGCTCTAGAGCCCACGAGCCACAACTACTGAACCCACATGCCACAACTACCAAAGCCCACGTGCCTAGAGCCCATGCTCCGGAGCCACCACAATGAGAAACATGTGCACCGCAATGAAGAGTAGCCCTGCTCGCCACAACTAGAGAAAGCCCATGTGCAGCAATGAAGACCCAATGCAGCCAAAAATAAATTAAATAAATTAATTTTTAAAAAAAGAAAACCAGACATCTCAAGTTAATGAATGTAGCACTTTTCTATGTATGGGTAGATGTAAGAGTCTGGGCTCATTGAAATCGTTCCTTTTATATGCATCTTAGCTATCTAGGGCTAGTATCCTGGCTTTTCTCCACCCTCAGGGTGCACAGTGGGGGGCTGCAGTGGCTGATGGCTTGATGGATGCAGCACCCTTTGTTTACTGATATGGCAGGGGACATTCTTTGTCCACAGAATGAAAGAGATTTGACCGGTCATTTAACCCAATTCCTTCAGTTTAGTTTTGTCTTCATGGAGTAAAGGGCTTTGACAGTCTGTGGAATGTAACCATTGTTCTATGGACAGTGAGAAGACAAGGTTTGTTGGACAGCTGGGGGTAGGTTTCATTCTGAGTTAAAGAATTGGTTTCCTATTCAGTAGAAAAGGAAGTGCCATGTGCTCTAGAACTCTATTTTCCTTCCCAATTGGAGTATGTGCTGTTTGATTCCTAAACCCATGCTAAAATTTCAGCCTTTGCAAAAATTAATGCTGCTCCACAGCAGGAACTCACCTTCCTTACCAGCCAGTTGGAGTCTAACCATTCTTCAGGCCCAGTTTAAATGTTGTACACCATTTTTTTTTCCCAAAATTTTTACTAGCTTCCAGGCAGAGGGTTATACTCCGATGGGATTGTCACTGCCTGCACCTATGCAAGTTTAGCCATGTGTGACTGTTTCTGATGATTTGATTGCCTCTTTGATTAAGTTATTTGCATTGGTAACATCAGGCAAGATTGAATTTAAACTTGAATTCAGTTCCCTAAGCACCATTTAATACAACTCTGAAAGATCATATGTGATGCAGAACTGAAACTAAAAATAGTGTAGCATGCAAAAGACTCCCTGAGGGTGAGACTTCTGGTTTTAAAATGTGCCATAAAGAGAGCAATTTCCCTCTTCTCTGAGAAATCACCCAAAAGCAAGAAGGAGAATAAGAAACAGGAACAAAACTCTAGCTTGAAAGAAATAAACAGACATCTGTAACCCTGAACCAAAATAGATGAAGCGCAGTGAAGGTCAAGTAGGCGCATGGGAAGATAATGAGAGAGAATAGCCACTGTTGGAAATGTCACTCAAACCCAGGAAAGCCTGGTTCCTCAAAGTAAGTGACACACCCTAAGGGACAAAACCAATGACCTCTTTCTGGAATAATGGGAACAGTACAGGTTTGTGGCTGGAGATTCTGTAGAGTGGTTAACTCTAAAGTCTTGACAAATAAGAAAGGTGAAACTGGATGAGGAAGGACACAGAGGGCCATGTTTGCATTCTGATGGTGATGCAGAAGGATGTGAGCAATCTAATCTGACTGTGGAGAGATAAAGGATATAAGAACTCTCACACACAACCACATTTAGCCTGGGAAATGGCACCAGCCCTTCTGCCATTTAAACCTCCAGGCAGACTCCATATCTTTATAAAAGAGTATTAATTTTTTTTAAGCCACAGAATCAAAACAAAGATAGCACATGAAGATAAAGATGAAAGTAACAGTGGGGAAGTGGCCAGTGAAAAGCAATTACCAAAAAGGCTGTTGCCACAGAACAGATGAAAAGTTGACTAAACATAGTTCCAGGAATTTTAGAAAGAAATGAGTGAAGTATTTGCTCATGAAAAAAGAAGAGCATATGGGCTTCCCTGGTGGCACAGTGGTTAAAAATCCACCTGCCAATGCAGGGGACACGGGTTTGAGCCCTGGTCTGGGAAGATCCAGATCCCATGGAACAGCTAAGCCCGTGCACCACAGCTACTGAGCCTGTGCTCTAGAGCCTGTGAGCCACAACTACTGAGCCCACGTGCCACAACTACTGAAGCCCGCGTGCCTAGAGCCTGTGCTCCACAACAGAAGCCACCACAATGAGAAGCCCACGCACCACAATGAAGAGTAGCCCCCGCTCGGCACAACTAGAGAAAGCCCATGCATAGCAACGAAGACTCAATGCAGCCAAAAAAGAAAGAAAAAAAGGAAGAGCACAAAGCAAGATTGAAGAGCCCAGGAAAAACAAGGTAAGTCACAGAGGAAGACGGAATATGAGTCAGCAGAGCATAGGCAAGCAGAGGAATAAAAAGCAAAACCACTACAGAAACAAAGACTCACAGATGCGGCACACGAGAAGAGGGCTTAGCTGGAGAATACAATAAGGTAGAAGGAAGAGAGAATTGAGAAAAGCGAGCTAGTGAAATTAAAATAACAAAATAATTTTAAGTGATTCAGAGATATTGCCAGTATGATGGAGTAGTTTGTATCAGATCACCCTTCCCCCTGAGAACAACAGCAGATTACACACAGAAGAGGGAATTAGGAAATTGAAAAATAAGTTAGTTGAAATTCTGAAAGGAAAAACAAAGAATAGGAGAAATAAGTGTAAGACACATACAGGACATGGTTAAAAAAAAAAAAAAAGTCTGACATACATGGAATTCAAGTCCCAGAAAGAGAGAAGAGAGAGGATGTGGCTGCAGAAAATCTGGTTATTAATTTTCCAAAAGTGATGAAAGGTATCAAGTCATAGATACAAGAATCCAAGTATGATAAGCACAAAGAAAACCACACCTAGGCCCATCATTAAAAGGCTAAAGGCCCCACATTCTGTCTATGGAATGTGTATCTCTCTAAATATATCCACTTCTTACCTTAAAAAAGAAAAAACAAAAAACAAACAAACAAAAAGGCTGAAGGCCAAAGATAAGAAAAAAAATAGAAAGAAAGCATTAAAATACCAGAATAAAGATCCTGCAGACATTAAGGAGATAATGAAAAGATATTAAAAATAACTTTATGCCAATAAATTTAGACATTTATATGAAAAGGGACAATTCCTTGAAAAACAGATTTTCCAAGATTGTTTCAGAAAGAATGGAAAATATAGGGGGCGCCTTCAAGAGTGTGCAGGAATAAGACATGGAGATCACCCTCCTCCCCACAAATACATCAAAACTACATCTACATGTGGAACAACTACAGAACACCTACTGAATGCTGGCAGAAGACCTCAGACTTCCCAAAAGGCAAGAAACTCCCCACGTACCTGGGTAGGGCAAAGGAAAAAAGGAAAAACAGAGACAAAAGAATAGGGATGGGACCTGTACCTCTGGGAGGGAGCTGTGAAGGAGGAAAAGTTTTCACACACTAGGAAAGCTTTTCACTGGCAGAGACGGGGCGTGACGGGGGAAGCTTCAGAGCCACAGAGGAGAGCACAGCCACAGGGGTGCAGAGGGCAAAGCAGAGAGATTCCCACACAGAGGATCAGTGCCGACTGGCACTCACCAGCCCAAGAGGCTTGTCTGCTCATCCACCAGGGCAGGCAGGGGCTGGGAGCTGAGGCTCAGGCTTCGGAGGTCAGACGCCAGGGAGAGGACTGGAGTGGGCTGCGTGAACACAGCCTGAAGGGGGCTAGTGCACCATGGCTGGCCGGGAGGGAGTCCGGGAAAAAGTCTGGAACTGCCAAAGAGGCAAGAGACCATTCAGAGGGGATTCAGAGCACCACCTAAACGAGCTCCAGGGACAGGCACGAGCCACAGCTATCAGTGCGGACCCCAGAGACGGGTGTGAGACGCTAAGGCTGCTGCTGCAGCCACCAAGAAGCCTGTGTGAGAGCACAGGTCACTATCCACACCTCCCCTCCTGGGAGTCTGGGCAGCCCGCCACTGCCAGGGTCCCGTGATCCAGGGACAACTTCCCCGGGAGAACGCACGGCACGGCTCAGGCTGTTGCAACATCACGCTGGCCTCTGCCGCTGCAGGCTCGCCCCGCATTCTGTACCCCTCCCTCTCCCCAGCCTGAGCGAGCTAGAGCCCCCTAATCAACCACTCCTTTAACCCTGTCTTTTTTGGGCGGGGAACTGATGCCCTCAGGTGACCTACATGCAGAGGCAGGCCCAAATCCAAAGCTGAATCCCAGGAACTGTGCAAACAAAGAAGAGAAAGGAAAATTTCTCCCAGCAGCCCTAGGAGCAGTGGATTAAATCTCCATAATCAACTTGATGCACCCTGCATCTGTGGAATACATGAATAGACAATGAATCATCCCAAAATTGAGGCAGTGGAATTTAGGAGCAACTGTAGACTTGGGGTTTCCTTTCTATATCAAATTTGTTTCTGGTTTTATGTTTATCTTACTTTAGTATTTAGGGCTTATTATCATTGGTAGATTTGTTTATTGATTTGGTTGCTCTCTTTATTTATTTATATATATATTTTTTTCTCTTTTTGTGTGTATGTATGCTTTGTGTGATTTTGTGTGTATAGCTTTGCTTTTGCCATTTGTCTTAGGGTTCTGACTGTCCATTATTTGTTTTACTTTGTTTTGTTTTTTAGTATAGTTTTTAACACTTATTATCATTGATGGATTTGTTTTTTGGTTTGGTTGGTCTCTTCTTTCTTTCTCTCTTTCTTTTTTATTACTTTCTTATTTTTTTATTTTTAATAATTTTTTTCTATTTTAAAAACTTTATTTACTTATTTCTTTTCTTTTTTTCTCCCTTTTCTTCTGAGCTTTGTGGCTGACAGGGTCTTGGTGCTCTGGCTGGGTGTGAGGCCTGAGCCTCTGAGGTAAGAGAGCCGAGTTCAGGACATTGGTCCACCAGACACCTCCCAGCCCCACGTAATATCAAATGATGAAAGCTCTCCCAGAGAACTCCATCTCAACGCTAAGACCCAGCTACACTCAACGACCAGTAAGCTACAGTGCTGGACACCCTATGTCAAACAACTAGCAAGACAGGAACACAAACCCACCCATTAGCAGAGAGGCTGCCTAAAATCATAATAAGTTCACAGACACCCCAAAACACACCACCAGATGTGGTTCTGCCCACCAGAAAGACAAGATCCAGCCTCATCCACCAGAACACAGGCACCAGTCCCCTCCACCAAGAACCCTACACAACCCACTGGACCAACCTTGCCCACTGGGAGCAGACACGAAAAACAACAGGAACTACGAACCTACAGCCTGCGAAACAGAGATCCCAAACACAATAAGTTAAGCAAAATAGGAAGACACAGAAATAAACAGCAGATGAAGGAGCAAGGTAAAAACCAACCAGACCAAACAAATGAAGAGGAAATAGGCAGTCTACCTGAAAAAGAATTCAGCTTAATGATAGTAAAGATGATCCAAAGTCTTGAAAATAGAATGGAGAAAATAAAACAAACGTTTAACAAGGACCTAGAAGAACTAACGAGCACACAAACAATGATGAATGACACGATAAATGATATTAAAAATTCTCTAGAAGGAATCAATAGCAGAATAACTGAGGCACAAAAAGGGATAAGTGACCTAGAAGATAAAATAGTGGGAATAACTACTGCAGAGCAGAATAAAGAAAAAAGAATGAAAACAATTGAGGACAATCTCAGAGACCTCTGGGACAACATGAAATGCACCAACATTCGAATTATAGGGGTCCCAGAAGAAGAAGAGGGAAAAAAAGGGACTGAGAAAATATTTGAAGTTATTATAGTTGAAAAATTACCTAGTATGGGTAAGGAAATAGTCAATCAAATCCAAGAAGCGCAGAGAGACCCATACAGGATAAATCCAGGGAGAAACATGCCAAGACACACATTAATTAAAATATAAAAAATTAAATACAAAGAAAAAGTATTAAAAGCAGCAAGGGAAAAACAACAAATAACATACAAGGGAATCCCCATAAGGTTAACAGCTGATCTTTCAGCAGAAACTGCAAGCCAGAAGGGAGTGGCAGGACATATTTAAAGTGATGAAAGGGAAAAACCTACAACCAAGATTACTCTACCCAGCAAGGATCTCATTCAGATTCAGTGGAAATATTAAAACCTTTACAGACAAGCAAAAGCTAAGAGAATTCAGCACCACCAAACCAGCTTTACAACAAATGCTAAAGGAACTTCTCTAGGCAGGAAACACAAGAGAAGGAAAAGCCTTACAATAACAAAGCCAAAACAGTTAAGAAAATGGTAATAGGAACAGACAATCCATAACTACCTTAAATGTAAATGGATTAAATGCTCCAACCAAAGACATAGACTAGCTGAATGGATACAAAAGCAAGACCCATACATATGCTGTCTACAAGAGACCCACTTCAGACCTAGGGACACATACAGACTGAAAGTGAGGGGATGGAAAAAGATATTCCATGCAAATGGAAATCAAACGAAAGCTGGAGCAGCAATCCTCATATCACACAAAATAGACTTTAAAATAAAGACTATTACAAGAGACAAAGAAGGACACTACCTAATGATCAAGGGATCAATTCAAGAAGAAGATATAGCAATTGTAAATATTTATGCACCCAACATAGGAGCACCTCAATACATAAGGCAAATGCTAACATCCATAAAAGGGGAAATCGACAGTAACACAATCATAGTAGGGAACTTTAACACCCCACTTTCACCAATGGACAGATCATCCAAAATGAAAATAAATAAGGAAACACAAGCTTTAAATGACACATTAAACACGACGGACTTCATTGCTATTTATAGGACATTCCATCCAAAAACAACAGAATACACTATCTTCTCAAGTGCTCATGGAACATTCTCCAGGATAGATCATATCTTGGGTCACAAATCAAGCCTTGGTAAATTTAAGAAAATTGAAATCGTATCAAGTATCTTTTCTGACCACAACACTATGAGACTAGAGATCAATTGCGGGAAAAATTCTGTAAAAAATACAAACACATGGAGGCTAAACAATACACTACTTAATAACGAAATGATCACTGAAGAAATCAAAGAGTAAATCAAAAAATACCTAGAAACAAATAACAATGAAAACACGACAGCACAAAACCTATGGGATGCAACAAAAGCAGTTCTAAGAGGGAAGTTTATAGCAATACAATCCTACCTCAAGAAACCAGAAACATCTCAAATAAACAACCTAACCTTACACTTAAAGCAATTAGAGAAAGAAGAACCAAGAAACCCCAAAGTTAGCAGAAGGAAAGAAATCGTAAAGATCAGATCAGAAATAAATGAAAAAGAAATGAAGGAAATGATAGCAAAGATCAATAAAACTAAAAGCTGGTTCTTTGAGAGGATAGACAAAATTGATAAACCATTAGCCAGACTCATCAAGAAAAAAAGGGAGAAGACTCAGATCAATAGAATTAGAAATGAAAAAGAGAAGTAACAAATGACACTGCAGAAATACAAAGGATCATGAGAGATTACTACAAGCAACTATATGCCAATAAAATGGACAACCTGGAAGAAATGGACAAATTCGTAGAAATGCAGAACCTTCCGAGACAGAACCAGGAAGAAATAGAAAATATAAACCAATCACAAGCACTGAAATTGAAACTGTGATTAAAAATCTTCCAACAAACAAAAGCCAGGAACCAGATGGCTTCACAGGTGAATTCTATCAAACATTTAGAGAAGAGCTAACACCTATCCTTCTCAAACTCTTCTAATATACAGCAGAGAGAGGAACACCCCCAAATTCATTCTACGAGGCCACCATCACCCCGATACCAAAACCAGAAAAAGGTGTCAAAAAAGAAAACTACAGGCCAATATCACTGATAAACATAGATACAAAAGTCCTCAACAAAATACTAGGAAACACATTAAAAGGTTCATACACCATGATCAAGTGGGTTTATCCCAGGAATGCAAGGATTCTTCAATATATGCAAATAAACCAATGTGATAAACCATATTAACCAACTGAAGGAGAAAAACCATATGATCACCTCGAGAAAAAGCTTTCGAAAAAATTCAACCCCATTTATGATAAAAACCCTCCAGAAAGTAGGCATAGAGGGAACTTACCTCAACATAATAAAGGCCATATATGACAAACCCACAGCCAGCATCGTTCTCAATGGTGAAAAACTGAAACCATTTCCACTAAGATGAGGAACAAGACAAGGTTGCCCATTCTCACCACTATTATTCAACATAGTTTTGGAAGTTTTAGCCACAGAAATCAGAGACAAAAAAGAAATAAAAGGAATCCAAATCGGAAAAGAAGTAAAATTGTCACTGTTTGCAGATGACATGATACTATACAGAGTATCCTAAATATGCTACCAGAAAACTACTAGAACTAATCAATGAATTTGGTAAAATAACAGGATACAAAATTAATGCACAGAAATTTCTTGCATTCCTATACACTAATGATGAAAAATCTGAAGGAGAAATTAAGGAAACACTCCATTTACCACTGCAAGAAAAAAAAAAAAAACAAACACCTAGAAATAAACCTACCTAAGGAGACAAAAGACCTGTATGCAGAAAACTATAAGACACTGATGAAAGAAATCAAAGGTGATACAAGCAGATGGAGAGATATACCATGTTCTTGGATTGGAAGAATCAACATTGTGAAAATGACTATATTACCCAAAGCAATCTACAGATTCAGTACAATCCCTATTAAACTACCAATGGCATTTTTCACAGAACTAGAACAAAACATTTCACAATTTGTATGGAAACACAAAAGACCCCAAGTAGCCAAAGCAATCTTGAGAAAGAAAAACGGAGCTGGAGGAATCAGGCTCTCTGACTTCAGACTATACTACAAGGCTACAGTAATCAAGACAGTATGGTACTGGCACAAAAACAGAAATATAGATCAATGGAACAGGATAGAAAGCCCAGAGATAAACCCATGCACCTCTGTTCACCATATCTTTGATAAAGGAGGCAAGAATATACAATGGAGGAAAGACAGTCTCTTCAATAAGTGGTGCTGGGAAAACTGGACAGCTACATGGAAAAGAATGAAATCAGAACACTCCCTAACACCATACACAAAAATAAACTCAAAATGGATTAAAGACCTAAATGTAAGACCAGACACTATAAAACTCTTAGAGGAAAGTATAGGAAGAACACTCTTTGACATAAATCATAGCAAGATCTTTTTTGACACATCTCCTAGAGTAATAGAAATAAAAACAAAAATAAACAAATGGGGCCTAATGAAACTTAAAAGCTTTTGCACAGCAAAGGAAACCATAAACAAGATGAAAAGACAACCCTCAGAATGGACAAAAATATTTGCAAATGAAGCAACTGACAAAGGATTAATCTCCAAAATATACAAGCAGCTCATGCAGCTCAATATCAGAAATACAAACAACCCAATCCAAAAATGGGCAGAAAACCTAAATAGACATTTCTCCAAAGAAGATATACAGATTGCTTAGCACAACAAACAAACACATGAAAGGATGCTCAACATCACTAATCATTAGAGAAATGCAAATCAAAGCTACAATGAGGTATCACCTCACACCAGTCAGAATGGCCATCATCAAAAAATCTACAAACAAAAAATGCTGGAGACAGTGTGGAGAAAGGGGAACACTCTTGCACTGTTGGTGGGAATGTAAATTGATACAGCTACTGTGGAGAACATTATGGAAGTTCCTGAAAAAACTAGAAATAGAACTACCATATGACCCAGCAATCCCACTACTGGGCCTATACCCTGAGAAAACCATAATTCAAAAAGAGCCGTGTACCACAATATTCAGTGCAGTTCTATTTACAATAGCTAGGACATGGAAGCAATCTAAATGTCCATCAACAGATGAATGGATAAAGAAGATGTGGCACATATATACAATGGAATATTACTCAGCCATAAAAAAGAAATGAAACTGAGTTATTTGTAGTGAGGTGGATGGACCTAGAGACTCATACAGAGTGAAGTATGTCAGAAAGAGAAAAACAAATACCGTACGCTAACACATATATATGGAATCTAAAGGAAAAAAATGGTTCTGAAGAACCTAGGGGCAGGACAAGAATAAAGATGCAGAGACATAGAGAATGGACTTGAAGACACGGTAAGGAGGAAGGGTAAGCTGGGACGAAGTGAGAGAGTGGCATGGACATATATACACTACCAAATGTAAATTAGATAGCTAGTGGGAAGCTGCCGCATAGCACAGAGAGATCACCTCTGTGCTTTGTGGCCACCTAGAGCGGTGGGATAGGGAGGGTGGGAGGGAGGGTGACGCAAGAGGGAAGAGATATGGGAACATATGTATATGTATAACTGATTCACTTTGTTATAAAGCAGAAACTAACACACAATTGTAAAGCAATTATAGTCCAATAAAGATGTTTAAAACAGAAAAGAATGGAAAATATAAATAGCCCTTTATTTGTGAAATAAAATTGAACATATCATTAAAACTCCTTTCACAAAGAAAATTCCAAGCTCTAATGACTTCAATGGGAAATTTCTGCAAATAACAATAGGATCAATATTACACAAACTTGTCCAGAGAAGAGACAAAAAGTTGAGGCCAGCATAAACTTGATCACAACCTGACACTTCAATAAAAATGTTTATCACTAGAACAAAATATAAATGTTCTAATTACCAGAAAACACATACACACACACAAACACACGAAGTGAGACAATATGGTGAAAGATTTCAAAAGAAGCAGTTAAAACAAAAGTGTAACATAAAATATGACAGAACTGAGACTAAGGGTGTTAGTTAAATTAATAAATATAAACAGGCTCACCGATAAAAAAGGAAAACAGTTATCAGATCACCAAAAAAGCCCACAGTTCTAATATATGGAAATACATAGAACTCTTTGTAAGAAATATACCCAAAACAAATAGCTTAGGAAGGTTAAATTTTTTTTAATGTGCAAAGGCCAGGCAGGCAAAGGTAAAGAAAGAAAGAAAAAAAAAAAAAGCGGTCGTAATCTTTATTATAGATAAGTTGAAAATTCAGGACCAAAAGCATTTACAAGCTAAGGAAAAGCACTTCATTATAGCAAAATTGTGCAATTCACAAACTGTCATGAACTTCTGTGCCTCAAATAATATCATGTAGTCAGTGTTTCCAATTGACTCACTCAGCACAACCTCAGTCAACCTCTAGCACAAAAACAGCTAGAAAGCGTGGGACCTAAGTTCCTTTCATCAGACGTATCGACAGGAGAATTGGAACACAAGTGAGCAACGGGAGATGATCGACGCGGGCAGGGATTGGCATGAACTGGAAAGCAGCAGTGTGGAAGCATTTGGTTCTTCTGGGACAGCTGGTGGAGGTGTTCCTGTCTTGTGTCTGGCATTTTGCATAGCAAGTGTCAGATGGCAGCAGCTGTGGAGTTTGGGGCAGTGGTGCAGTGGGCATGCTCTTTGCCTATCCTATGCTTGTCCCCTCACTGTATTTAGGAAGAAGATAACTTGTTTTCTCATCTTCACAGGTCTACAGATAGAGGAATTTTGCCCCAGGATGGACCATAACCAGGGTCCTACTCATAGATTTAGAGGTTTTAGAAGATGAGATTTGGGACTTTTTGATGAGATTTGAGACTTAAAGTTGATAGGGGAACAGGTCAAGACTTTGGGAATCTTAGGATGGGATGAGTGTATTTTGCATATGGAACAGACTTGAATTTTTTAGATGCCAGAGGGCAGACTCTACTAGGTTGAATAGTGTCCCTCCAAAATTCACATTCATCTGGAACCTTAGAGTGTGACCTTATTTGGAAATAGTCTGCAGATGTAATTACTTAAATTAAGATGAGGTCATACTGGATCAGAGTGGGCCCTAAGCCAATGACTAGTGTCCTTATATGAGGAAAAAAACAGACATACACACATCGGAGAAGGCCACCTCAAGATGGAGATAGAGATTGGTTTGATGCATCTACAAACCAAGGATTGCTAACGACCACCAGAAACTGGGGGAGACAAGGAAGGACCCTCCCTAGAGCCTTCAGAGAGAGCATGGCCCTGCTGATACCTCGCTCATCAGGCTTCTAACCTCCAAAACTGTGAAAGAATATGTTTCTGATGTTATAAACCACCAAGTTGGAGGTAACTTGTTTTAGCAAATCTAGGAAGCCATTATAGTGATCCTCTCTGGTCTTTTTTCTATATATACATACTTTTCTTGAATGTATGTGTGTGTAAAATTAAGGTGTGTACACACGTTTTTAGATATAAAGCATCTTTCTCTGTGATCAAGTAAACCCCATAGCTGCATAATTAATGGCCATGTGCATGCCATTTTTTGAATCCCACAGAATTTAGTTAACCTTTTCCTCATGGCTGGACATTAATATGCTCCTTATTGTGCCACCTAAAGTTCACCTGACCCTGGGACTTCCCTGGCGGTCCAGTTGTTAAGACTCCGCACTCCCAATGCAGGGGGCACTAGTTCCATCCCTGGTCAGGGAACTAAGATCCCGCATGCTGCATGGTGTGGCCAAGAGAAAAAAAAAAAAAAAAGTTCCCCTGACCCTGTATGAGAGGTAGCAGAGGGTGGTAGTTAGAGCTCAGAATCTGGAGCCAGACTGAGTTCACATCACGACTCTACCTCGTACCAGCTGGCTAAGAGTGCCTGAGTTACGGAACCCCTCTGTGCTCCCGTTCCTTCCTGTATGAGGTGGGAACAATGTCTGTGCCCTCCTCATAGGTTACTGGGAGGACTGCTGGGTACAGGGAAAGCCCTTGGAACAAACGGTGCTAACAAGTCAGGTGTTCTATCTAAACCTAACCCTCACCCTAACCCTATCAGTACTCCTGTCCCTCCTCCTCTACAGTAATGATCTCACCTTTCTTCACATAGAACCTTCCATTGTGAGGGGGAGTGAGAAAGCCCCGGAGAATGTGTGGTACAACTTTAATGCCCTTAAGTTCTGAGGAGACTTTCAAACCTAACTCTCTCCCCTAATTCCTCTGAGATGAGACCAACGTCCAAAGGAGCGGGAATGAAACCAATCAGTGGAAACACCATCTGGGAAGGACACAGGCAGGTGGCCAAACTCTTCTCCAGCTCCTCAAATGGTTCTATTCAAAGAATGCAACAGTTCGGGCAGATTACAATCCACCAAAAATGTGTTGAGGGCCTACTACAGGCTAGGCCCTGAGCTGGATGCTTTCACGGTTATTATCTTTTAAAAAAAGTTTGTTTGACTGAAGTATAGTTCATTTACAGTGTCATGTTAGTTTCTGCTGTACAGCACAGTGATTGAGGTATACATATATGTATATTCTTTTTCATATCCTTTTCCATTTTGATTTATTACAGGCTATTGAATATAATTCCCTGTGCTATACAGTAGGTCCTTGTTGTTTATCCGTTCTATATATAATAGTTTGCACCTGCTAAGCCCAAACTCCCAATCCATCCTTCCCCCACCCCTCCTCTCCCTTGGCAACCACAAGTGTGTTCTCCATGTCTCACAGTTATTATCTTGTTTCATTCTCACAATAGCATCATCATCTCACAGCAAACAAATACGCAAATCTATACTAAGCTATAGAGGCTAAATGTTAAAGCCAGAGGGAGTAAACCAGCGGTTCTCAAATTAAACACGCAACGGAATCACTTGGAGAGTTTGTTAGAACTCAGGGTGACATCAGAGTTTCTGATCAAGTTGGTCCGGAGGGGTGGAGCCTGAGAATTTGCCTTTCTAACAAGTTCCCAGGTGATACTGATACTGCTGGCCCCAGGGTGCGTAGTTGGAGAACCACTGGAGGAAATGCTGCAGCCTCTCAGCGACCATCCTGAATGCGCCACTTCCCCGCGGGGGATGTGGTGGCGCTCTCAAGGGGCAGGTGCTTTAAGCGTCTACACGTCTGCTTCTGCACCTTCCTTCTGCTTCTTCCTTCCTCGTCTAACCCAGTAGTAGTTACACTTGGGTGTCCCTGAGGGTTTCTGGATGGGGTTACAGAAATGAAACCCAGCGTGCATGCTCGATGGCAGATTTAAGAGAATTTCAAGGGCAGTTTTTGTTATACTCGATTTTGCCTTCTGTGCCAATTACAGAACATAATCTGCTCATAGATTCTGCTGCCACTGCATAATAATACATGGGATAGGCTGTGAGAAGAAAGATTTTACACACACACGCCCCCCCCCCAACACACACACAACTGAGGGGGAGGGGTGGGAGAGGAAGGATTTATGCGTGCGAAGGCATGTGTGCTTACACCTGAAGACGTCAGGAGTTCTTGTTAGGGCGGGCATTCCAGGCAGAGAAATAGCAAGTGCGAAAGCACAGAGACAGAAATGCCTAGGCTTGTTTAGGGATTGATGAGGGCATGGAACCTCTGTTCCTCTCTTTACTGAGGGGCATTAGCTCCTGATACTAACGGAGGGCTACACTGCTTACATTCTGTCTTTTGTTCCCAGGGCTGAAATGAGTTGGCATAGCTCTGATAGGCTAGGAGTGCAGTGGACACACACCAGGAGTATCCTGGCACTGATTACACAATCCTCTCAGGCCAGCATTGTCCAGTAGAACTTTCGCTGATGATGGAAATGTTCTAGAGCTGTGCTGTCCCAGGTTAGTCATAGGTGGCCCATGAAACACTTGAAATGTGGCTAATGGAATGGAGGAACTGAATTTTAAATTTCAGTTAATTTAAATTCAATTTTAATTTCAGATCGCCATAGGTACATCTGGCGGGCCTGTGATGGCAGCTCCAGAGACAGGCCATTGGGGCTCGTAACTGCTGTGGTCTTCCAGCTACGGCTATGGCGACTGGCTGAAGGCAAGATTCTGAAGTCGATGTTGGTGGGAATAAATGATGAAGGAGATGTGGTCCCCGTCCTTGAGCGAGACAGAACTAAACATGCGACCGGAAAGTCAAGAGGTGAGTACAGCCAGACAGGGAGCCCAGGATTCTGTGAGAACACATGGAGAGCCTCGTGGTCCTGTCTGTGGCTTGGAGACGGCGTCTCAGAGGGGTGGCGGCTGGGCTGAGGGTGAGGACGAGCTGGAGTTAGTATGAGAGGCTGGGGAAGGGCCGAGTGGAAGCGGTGGTGCCCTGGGGTTGCCATGGTGACACTGAGGCCCTGGAAATCACAGCGTGCCCTTGGGCTGCTATTTAATTAAGCCACCAGACCATGGCAGGGAATTGCCGTTTATTTATTTTTATATTTTATTTCATCCCCCAAAAGAGTTAAGGAGGATTGTAGGAACAAACATAGAGCACAGCAGGATAAAAATAGAAAGCCCTCAGAGTGAAGGGAAAGTAAGGGCAGCTAGTAAGATGAACCCAGAGGGCTTCTGGGTTGTCTCCATCTTTGATGAGCTGTCAGCTGCTTTTCTCCCATGGAGGAGTCCCTGCCTGCGCTGACATCTGGGATCTAAGGCACTTGATATCACAGTAGCTGGGTCCTGGGCAGGCTTCCCCAGGAAGCGCCTGAACAAACAGTTGTCCGAAGATGGAGGTGATTTTGAAGAAGGCAGCACCATGGAGCCCTCCCAGTTCCATAAGTGCAAGAAGCAAGGACATATAACTCAGATCTGTGACCTAACACCCTGCCATGGATTGGATTGTGTCCCCCCAAGACACAATTCAAGTCCTAACCCCAAGCAGCTCAGAAAGTGACCTCACTGGAAAATAGGGTCTTTGCAGATGTAATCAAGTTAAATGAGATCATGGGGGGGGGTGGGCCCTATTCCAATATGACCGATGTCCTTACGAAAAGGAGAAATTTGGACCCAGGGACAAACACACACAGAGGAAAGTGGGTCACGTGAAGACAGAGGATTGGAGTCATGCACTCATAATTTTTTTTTTTTTTTTTTTTTTTTTTTTTTTGCGGTACGCGGGCCTCTCACTGTTGTGGCCTCTCCCGTTGCGGAGCACAGGCTCCGGAGGCGCAGGCTCAGCTGCCATGGCTCATGAGCCTAGCCGCTACGCGGCACGTGGGATCCTCCCCGACCAGGGCACGAACCCGTGTCCCCTGCATCGGCAGGCGGACTCTCAACCACTGCGCCACCAGGGAAGCCCATGCACTCATAATTTTAATGAGTGTCAAAGATTGTCAGCAAACCACCAGAAGCTGGCAAGAGGTTTAGGAAGGGTCCTTCCCCTCCAGGTTACAGAGGGAGCAGGGCCCTGCCAACACCTTGCTTTTGGACTTCTAGCCTCAAGAACTATGAGACAATAAATTTCTGTTGTTCTAAGCCACCTGGTTTTGTGGTGTGCTGCTATGGCAGCCTTGAGAAACTAACACAGACCTTGACTCTGAACATGCTGCTTGAAAGGCAGTTAGAGTCAGAACTAGCTTGGGAATGTGTGAGATTCTGGGTAGGGTTCTCAGGGGGACTGTGTATGGGAGAGGCCCTGGGTGAGAGGTGAGTGCTTCAGCAACAAGGAACTCTCAGAACGCTCACCATTCATTTAATTATTACTGCACCACATGGAACGGGAGCAGACCACGCATGCGCGCGCGTGCGCAAACGCGTGCGCGCGCACACACACACACGCACTTCAGTCCATACGCAATCTTAGAAAGACTTCCCATTTCCTGATTGATGCGCTACTTATTTCTGTTTTGGGTTTTGTCTTGCTGTTTTTTAGTTCCTAATGTCCTTGATTAACCATTTTTCTGCATGCTCTGTAACATTTTATTTTAAAATACAAACAGCCAATTATAACTAATGTGCACCTTTCATTCCACGTCAGGATTACAGCGTCACTTGTCACACCTGACAGAAAGTTTAGACGTGCCCTTAGGTTACTAACTTCACTGAAAATGATACAAAGGAATAATTAAAAAATGTTTAAAGTGGGAGTAAGGCCAACTAGTCAGCTTGTCTTAGTGTATAACAAAGCTTCAACATTCATTGTGCAATTTTTTTATTTCTAAATTTGTTTTGATAGCAGCATTCCAATGTAAGTTGGCTTCGATTTTTTGAATACTGTTCTGGGCCTTATTTTCCTTATCTGTAAAGTAGGGATGAAAATAACGCTATCTCAGAGGTTGCTGAGGCTTCACAGTTAACTTGGAAACATGCCAGGCACATACTTAATGCTCCAAGGTGTTAAGTCTGAAAGGTATTTCGGGGCCAGGTCCTGCCCTCAAGGAGTTTATAGTCAACTTTGGGATACCAGCAAGTGAGGCAACACTGGGTTTCTTCCTCTCCCCAGCCGCTCCCCCCCAGCCCTTCCTTTACCTGGGAGAAGGTCTTTTCTAGAAGGTTAAAAAGACAGAGACTGTGATAGCAAAAGAGTGTTAAAGATAGATTAGCATCTTTCAGGCTTCTCCTTAGCTCATTCCGACTACAGTTTACTAAACTTTACTGGAGCTCTTTGTTTCTTCAAGTGGATCCAAGTAATTGTTTAGTGTCCTTTATTTCTGTCTGAAGGACTTTCTGTAGGCAGGTTTGCTAGTGATGAATTTTCTCAGTTTTTGTTTATCTAGTTATGTCTTCATTTCACCTTCTTTTTTCAAAACTATCGTTAGCAAGACAGTTTGCTGGACACAGAATTCTTGGTCAACAGCTTTTTCTTTCAGAACCTTTGACTATTCATCCTACTGCCTTCTGGCCCTGTGGTTTCTGATGAGAAATCAATTGATCTTACTGAGGATTTCATGTTTATGATGAATTGCTTCTTTCTTCCTGTTTTCAAGATTCGCTTTTTATCTTTAGCTATCAATAGTTTGGTTTGATATTTGATATTTCTAGTTTGATATTTCTAGGTGTGGATGTTTTTAAGTTTATCCTGCTTGAAATGCATTGAGTTTCTTGGATGTGTAGATTATTTTTCATCAAACTTGGAAAGTTTTGAGCCATGGTTTCTTAATATATCATTTCTGCCCCTTTCTCTTTCTCCTCTTCTTCTGGGACTCCAGAAGATTTGTGGAGTCTCCGTTCATTTTTGTTCACTCTTTTTTCTTTCTATCCTTCAGAATAGATAATATAATTTGGCCCATTTTCAAGTTCACTGATTCTTCCTTCTGCCTGCTCAAATTTGTTGAGTGCTTCTAGTGAATTTTCATTTCAATTACTACACATTTCTATATTTTTTCATAATTTCTATCTATTAATATTTTGTATTTGCTGAGACATCATTTGTCATACTTTCCTTTCTTTAACAGGTTTCCTTTACTTCTATGAACATATTTAAAATAGCTAATTTAAAACCATTATCACGATGATTCTGGGCACTTGGTTTTCAAGGCTGCCACAGAGCTGGGCGGGGAGGAGGGGAAATGGAAATAGGGCAAGTAAAAATGCAGAAAAACCATTGTTCTTACTCTGATTCAGCCTTTAAAAAAATAAATAAATAAACACTACTTCTGGATTGCTAAAAGTCTTTGGTTAATTTCCAAAGTTCTGAAAAACATTGATTCTGAAAAGTTTGCCATTTTTTGCTTTTATGGAGTTTTGCCTATCCTTACTTTGCCATTTTTGCTGACATTACTTAATTTCATTGATTTCTGATCTTTTATTATTTTTGTTTCTCAGCACTGCTTTAGATGCATCCTGCAAATATTGATAAGTTGTATTTTATTTTCATTTAGTTACATGGACCTTCTTCCATTGAGACTTCCTCTTTAACCCATGGATAATTTAGAATTCTGTTGTTTTATATCCAGTGTTTATATATTTTCCTATTGACTTTCTGTTATTGATTCCTAACTTGATTCCATTATCTTCAAAGAACTTACTTTGTATAATTTAAAATCTTTTAAATCTGTTGAGGTTTAGGGATGGAAAAAGATATTCCATGCAAATGGAAATCAAAAGAAAGCTGGAGTAGCAATACACATATCAGACACAATAGACTTTAAAATAAAGACTTTTACAAGAGACAAGGAAGGATACTACATAATGATCAAGGGATCAATCCAAGAAGAAGATATAACAGTTACAAATATATATGCACCCAACATAGGAGCACCTCAATACATAACTCTAATGCTAACAGCCTTAAAAGAGGAAATCGACAGTAACACAATAATAGTGGGGGACTTTAACACCTCACTTACACTGATGGACAGATCATCCAGACACAAGATTAATAAGGAAACACAAGCTTTAAATGACACAATACACCAGACTTAACTGATATTTTTAGGACGTTCCACCCAAAAAGAGCAGATTATACTTTCTTCTCAAGTGCACATGGAACATTCTCCAGGATAGATCACATCTTGGGTCACAAATCAAGCCTCAGTAAAGTTAAGAAAACTGAAAACATATCAAGCATCTTTTGTGACCACAACACTATGAGATTAGAAATCAATTACAGGGAAAAATCGTAAAAAACAAAAACACATGGAGGCTAAACAATATGTTACTAAATAACCAAGAGATCACTGAAGAAATCAAAGAGGAAATCAAAAAATACCTAGAGACAAATGACAATGAAAACATGATGATCCAAAACCTATGGGATGCAGCAAAAACTGTTCTAAGTGGGAAGTTTATAGCAATACAATCCTACCTCAAGAGACAAGAAAAATCTCAAACAATCTAACCTTACACCTAAAGAAACTAGAGAAAGAAGAACAAACAAAACCCATAATTAGTAGAAGGAAAGAAATCATAAAGATCAGAGCAGAAATAAATGAAATAGAAACAAAGAAAACATTAGCAAAGATCAGTAAAACTAAATGCTGTTTCTTTGAGAAGATAAACAAAATTGATAAACCTTTGCCCAGACTCATCAAGAAAAAGAGGGAGAGGACTCAGATCAATAAAAATAGAAATGAAAAAGGAGAAGTTACAATGGACACTGCAGAAATACAAAGCATCATAAAAGACTACTACAAGCAACTCTATGCCAATAAAATGGACAACCTGCAAGAAATGGACAAATTCTTAGAAAGGTATAACCTTCCAAGACTGAACCAGGAAGAAATAGAAAATATGAACAGACCAATCACAAGCACTGAGATTGAAACTGATTAGAAATCTTCCAACAGGGCTTCCCTGGTGGTGCAGTGGTTGAGAGTCCACCTGCCGATGCAGGGGACACGGATTCGTGCCCCAGTCTGGGAAGATCCCACATGCCACAGAGCAACTGGGCCTGTGAGCCATGGCCACTGAGCCTGCACGTCTGGAGCCTGTGCTCCACAACGGGAGAGGCCACAACAGTGAGAGGCCCGCATACCACAAAAAAAATAAAATAAAATCTTCCAACAAACAAAAGTCCAGGACCAGATGGTTTCACAGGTGAATTCTATCAAACATTTAGAGAAGAGCTAATCCCCATCCTTCTCAAAGTCTTCCAAAAAATTGCAGAGGAAGGAACACTCCCAAACTCATTCTATGAGGCCACCATCACCCTGATACCAAAACCAGACAAAGATACTCCAAAAAAAAAGAAAATTACAGACCAATATCATTGATGAATGTAGATGCAAAAATTCTCAACAAAATACTAGCAAACAGAATCCAACAACACATTAAAAAGATCATACACCATGATCATGTGGGATTTATCCCAGGGATGCAAGGATTCTTCAATATACGCAAATCAATCAATGTGATACACCATATTAACAAACTGAAGAATAAAAACCATATGATCATCTCAATAGATGCAGAAAAACTTTTGACAAAATTCAACACCCATTTATGATAAAAATTTTCAGAAAGTGGGCATAGAGGTTACCTACCTCAACATAATAAAGGTAATATATGACAAATCCACAGCAAACATCATTCTCAATGGTGAAAAACTGAAAGCATTTCCTCTAAGATCAGGAACAAGACAAGGATGTCCACTATCACCACTATTATTCAACATAGTTTTGGAATCCTAGCCACGGCAACCAGAGAAGAAAAAGAAATAAAAGGAATACAAATTGGAAAAGAAGTAAAACTGTCACTGTTTGCAGATTACATGATACTATACATAGATAACCCTAAAGATGCCACGAGAAAACTACTAGAGCTAGTCAATGAATTTGGTGAAGTTGCAGGATAGAAAATTAATGCACAGAAATCTTTTGCATTCCTAAAGACAAACAACGAAAGATCAGAAAGAGAAGTTAAGGAAACACTCCCATTCACCATTGCAACAAAATGAATAAAATACCTACGAATAAACCTACCTAAGGAGGTAAAAGACCTGTACTCAGAAAACTATAAGACATTGATGAAAGAAATCAAAGATGACACAAACAGATGGAGAGATATACCATGTTCTTGGACTGGAAGTCTCAATATTGTGAAAATGACTGTACTACCCAAAGCAATGTACAGATTCAATGCAATCCCTATCAAATTACCAATGGCATTTTTTACAGAACTAGAACAAAAAAATCTTAAAATTTGTATGGAGACACAAAAGACCCCAAATAACCAAAGCAATCTTGAGGGAAAAAAATGGACCTGGAAGAATCAGACTCCCTGACTTCAGACTATACTACAAAGCTACAGTAATCAAGACAGTGTGGTACTGGCACAAAAACAGAAATATAGATCAATGGAACAGGATAGAAAGCCCAGAGATAAACCCATGCACCTATGGTCACCTTATCTTTGATAAAGGAGGCAAGGATACACAATGGAGAAATGACAGTCTCTTCAATAAGTGGTGCTGGGAAAACTGGGCAGCTACATGGAAAAGAATGAAATCAGAGCACTCACTAATACCGTACACAAAAATAAACTTAAAATGGATTAAAGACCTAAATGTAAGACCAGACACTATAAAACTCTTAGAGGAAAGTATAGGAAGAACACTCTGACATAAATCACAGCAAGATCTTTTTGACCCACCTCCTAGAGTAATGGAAATAAAAACAAAAATAAACAAATGGGGCCTAATGAAACTTAAAAGCTTTTGCACAGCAAATGAAACTATAAACAAGACCAAAAGACAACCCTCAGAATGGGAGAAAATATTTGCAAACAAATCAACGGACAAAAGATTAATCTCCAAAATATATAAACAACTCATGCAGCTCAATATTAAAAAAACAAATAACCCAATCAAAAACTAGACAGAAGACCTGAATAGACATTTCTCCAAAGAAGACATACAGATGGCAAAGAAGCACATGAAAAGCTGCTCCACATCACTAATTATTAGAGAAATGCAAATCAAACCTACAATGAGGTATCACCTCACACCAGTTAGAATGGGCATCATCAGAAAATACAAACAACAAATGCTAGAGAGGGTGTGGAGAAAAGGGAACCCTCTTGCACTGTTGGTGGGAATGTAAATTGATACAGCCACTATGGAGGACAGTATGGAGGTTCCTTAAAAAACTAAAAATAGAATTACCATATTACCCAGCAATCCCACTACTGGGCATATACCCAGAGAAAATCATAATTCAAAAAGACACATGCACTCCAATGTTCATTGCAGTGCTATTTCCAATAGGCAGGTCATGGAAGCAACCTAAATGCCCATCAACAGACGAATGGATAAAGAAGATGCAATACACATATACAATGGAATATTACTCAGCCATAGAAAGGAACGAAACTGGGTCATTTGTAGAGGTGGGGATGGACCTAGAGACTGTGATACAGAGTGAAGTAAGTCAGAAAGAGAAAAACAAATACTGTATATTAACGCATATATGTGGAATCTAGAAAAATGGTACAGATGAACCAGTTTGCAAGGCAGAAATAGAGACACAGATGTAGAGAACAAATATATGGACACCAAGGGGGGGAAGCGTTGGTCGGGGGGGTGGGATGAATTGGGATATTGGGATTGACATGTATATACTAATATGTATAAAATAGATAACTAATAAGAACATGCTGTATAAAAAAATAAAATAAAATTCAAATATAAAAGAAAAATGTGTTGAGGTTTGTTTTATGGTCCTGGATATGTATGGTCTATCTTTCTTTGTGAATGTTTCATGGGCACTCAAAAAAGAATGCATATTTTGCTGTTGTTGGGTAGAGTGTTCCATAAATGTTAATTAGATCTTGGTGGGTGGTGTTGTTCATATCTTCTATATCTTTGCTGATTTTCTGTCTAGTAGCTCTATCAATTGCTGAGAGTGGAGTATTGTTATCCCAAGTATATTCATAAATTTGTTTTTAATATTAGTCTACTATATATATACATAACTTATCACAGTCTATTGTTAAAGATGTTTAATTGCATTTTTGGTTTTATTTCATTTTATTGTTTTATTGAAGTATGGTTGATTTATAATGTTGTGTTAATTTTTGCTGTACAGAAAAGTGACTCAGTTTTACATATATTATATATATATACATTCTTTTTGCATTATTTTCTATTATGATTTATCACAGGATATTGAATATATTTCCCTGCGCTATGCAGTAGGACCTTGTTGTTTATTCATTCTATATATAATAGTTTGCATCTACTAATCCCAAAGTCCCAAACCATCTGTCCCCCATCCCTCTCCTCCTTGGCAACCATGAGTCTCTTCTCTATGTCTGTGAGTCTGTTTTTGTTTTGTAAATAAGTTCATTTGTTTCCTATTTTAGATCCCACATATAAGTGATATCATATGGTATTTGTCTTTCTCTTTCTGACTTACTTCTCTTAGTATAATAATCTCTAAGTCTATCCACATTGCTGCAGATGGCATTGTTTTATTTTTAATTAACTTTTTAGTTATAGTAAGAATACTTAACATGAGAACTATTCTCTTAATATATTTTTAATGTACAATACTATATTGTTATCTTTATGCATGTTGTATAGCAGACCTTTAGAACTGATACCCATTGATTAGTAACTCCCCACCTCCCTCTCCCCCAGTCCCTGGAAACTACTATTCTATTTTTTGCCTCTGTGAGTTAGACTATTTTAGATACGTCATATAAGTGGAATCATGCAGTATTTGTCCATCTGTGACTGGCTTATTTCACTTATCATAAAGTCCTCATGGTTCATTCATGTTGTCATATATTGCAAGATTTCCTTTTGTATGGTCAGGCCATTCAAGATGACTGTTCTCTGAAACTTTGCCTTTTGCAACAACATGGATGGACTTGGAGGGCATTATGATAAGGGAAATAAGTCAGAGAGAGAAAGACAAATACTGTATGATATCATTTATATGTGCAACCTAAAAGGTACAACAAACTAGTGAATATAACAAGAAGCAAACTCACAGAAATATAGAACACACTAGTGGTTACCAGTGGTTGGGGGACCGGGGGGAATATAGGGGTGAGGAAGTGGGAGAAACAAACTATTGAGTATAAGATAGGATCAGGGATATATTGTACAGCATGGGGAATATAGCCAATATTTTGTAATAACTGTAAATGGAAAGTAACCTTTAAAAATTGTGTGGAAAAAAATTTTTTTAAGATGTTCTCCTACTCTCTGTGCATCACCTGCTCAACCAGTCCCTGCTTCACTCGCATGACTATCCAGTTCTCTTAATTATAGGGCTAAATCAGTAACTGCCTATGTACTTGCCTGCTGCCCCAGCCGCTGGTTTCCCTGGTAACTGATGAGCCAACCTGATATCAATTCCCCCATAAATGGTAGCTTTCTTCTTCGCTACCCCATCCCCCCCCCCCCCATCAGTAGTGAAGATTGCTGCCATGTCCTAGCTGCCAACTGCTGTACTTTGTGGAGTATCGCCTCAGGACATTTTGCTTCAGACTGGTAAGCTTCCCTATCCAATAAACCATTGATGTCTCTGTCACTATAACTGGGCTCTTTCTTAGGTGTCAGACTGGGCAACTGTAAGGCTCAGAGGCTTGCAGGGTGTAACCCAACACCTTCTTTTTTAAAGCTAAATAATATTCCTGTGTATGTATATACCACATTTTCTTTTGCCATTCAACATCAGTGAAAATTTAGGTTGTTTTCCTATCTGGACTCTTGTGAATAATGCTGCAATGAACATAAGGGTGCTAATATCTCTTCAAGATCTTGATTTCAATTTTATGAAAAAATAACTTCCTAGAAATGGAATTTCTATATCATATGGTAGTTCTATTTTTAATTTTTTTAGGAACCTCCATACTGTTTTCTATAGCAGCTGCATCATTTTACATTCCTACCAACAGTATACCAGAGTTCCAATTTCTCCACATCCTCAGCAGCACTTTTTTTAATAGTGAAAACACTATTATTTTTTTTATAATAGCCATCCTGACAAGTATGAGGTGACTCTCATTGTGGTTTTGATTTCCATTTCCCTAATAATTAGTCATGTTGGTCATCTTTTCATATACCTGTGGGCCATTGGTCTGTCTTCTTTGTTTTTCCACTTTAAGAGAAGTATAGAAAACTTTCTTCTATCTATCCACTTAAAAATATAATTTTTTGCTATTTCCTCTATATACATGGAGCACTGCATCAGATAATGTTACAATTTTTGCTTCAACCACTGAATATTATTTTTAAAACTCATGAGAAATAAAATAGTCTATATTTATTCCCCTCCCCACTTTGTGTGTTATGGGGTTTTTTGTTTGTTTTTCGTTTGGGGTTTGTTTTCTTTTTTCATTGTTATTTCCTTTCTACAGTTCCAAGCCTTCTTCTGTTACTTTTTCCTTGAAAAACTTCTTTTGGCCTTTCTTTAAGGCTAGATCTGCTAACAAAAAGTTCTCTTCATTACTCGTTGTCTGAGAATGTCTTTATTTCCCCTTCAATCTTGAAGGATGGTTTTGCCAGATGAAGAATTCATGATTGACAGTCTTTTTTCTTACCACTTAAAAAACATTGTGCCACTTCCTTCTGGCCTCCTTGGTTCCTCAGAAGAAATCTGCTGTCATTCAAATTGTTTTTCTTATGTAGATAAAGTGTTTCTTTCTGGATGCTTCAGATTTTTTGTTTGTTCTTAGGTTTGACTATGATGTGTCTTGGTGTGAATTTCTTTGGGTTTATCCTATTTGGGGTTCACTCAGATTTTGGAATGTGTTATTTTATGTTCTTTGCCTAAACTGGGAAATTTTCAGTCATTATAGCTTCAAATATTTTTTCATCTCCACTTTCTTTCTCTTCTCCTTCTAGGACTCCAATAATATGAATATTAGATTTTTTTCATTATAGTCCCACAGGTCCCTGAGACTCTGTTCTTTTTCTTTTCAGTGTATTTTCTCTGTGCTGTTCATATTGAGTAATTTCTATTGTTATATCCTCAATCTCATTGATTCATTTCTCTAAAATATTTTTTTCTGGCATTGAGTCCATTCAGTGAAGCTTTTTTAAAAAAAATTGGGTTATTGTATCTTTAGTTCTATAATTTAATTTCCCTTTGGTTCTTTTTTAAAAACTTCTACTCCTTTTCTGAGATTTTCTATTTTTTCCTGTGTTTCAAACATGTATGTAATTGCTTGTTGAAGCATTTTAAAAATGATGGCTGCCTTAAAGTTCTTGTCAGAGAATTCCAACATGTGAATCATCTCAGTGTTGATATCTGTTGATTGTCTCTCTAACTCAAATTGTGATTTTCTTGGTTGTTGGTATGATGAGTAATTTTCAGTTGTATTCTGGACATTTTGATTATTATGTTGTGGGACACTGAATCCTATTTAACTTTTTTGGCAGACAGTCACCCGTTTTAGCATACAGGTATAGCATACAGGTCAAGGTGTGGGTGGGTTTTCAGCTCCCTGCTGGACCCTGTTGACAGCATCCTGACAAAGGCTGAGCAGTGACTCATACCTCCTGTGAGTACAAAGGAGTGGGGTGGAAGTTCAACAACCCTGTTAACACTGACTCACACTACCTCATTGTCTCCAAGTGGGGTGTAGCTCAGCTCCCTGCTGAGCTGACACCACGGTGGGGGATGTGATGGACCGTCTAGTCCCCCCACAAACTGCCTCCTTCCATTTCACTGATGCCAGATGGAAATAGATGTGCAGCTCCGCAGTGGGCCCCACTGACAGCTCCAAAGCAGGAAAATCAGAGCACTGCCTGCTTCTGCTGGGTGCAGATAGAAGGTTAGCTCCCTATTTGGCCCTGCCAACACCACCAGCTGGATAAATCAGAACTTCACTTCTGTTTCCTTGAGGCTGTCAGGGAAATGGAAGACTAGCTCCCTTTTGGGCCTGACAGAAAACTTGGGTGGGGATATTTATCCACTGTTGTTTGGCTGGAGTAGGGGAGGTGTCATCAGAAAGGTTTTCTGTTCTCTTATGCATCTCTTTTCTTGGTCCTTTGTTCAGGAGGAATAGGCTTTTCTTGGAGCCTTTTTTTTCTTTCATTGTTCTTGTTAGTGCTTCCATTTTGCAGGCTTCACCAATGCTCCATTCAGAATATATGGGAGGCAGGAAAAAAACCTATTGTTTTCTCAATTCCTGTTGTTCTTAGGAAGTCTGCCTTCTATCTTTCAGAGTCTTTTTATGCTTGTTTGTTGTGTTGTGTGCAGGGATTTTTTAGTTGTAAGAGGGGAATCCTGAGAGGAATGTAACTATTCCATCTTGGGTGGAACCAGAACTCTGAAATTACTTTTTGTGAAGATCTGTAATGATGTGGGAAATGTTTCCTGTTAAGTAAAAAAGAAAGATTTAATTTACATCTATTACATAACCTTGACCATGAGTGGATGAATGGAATTAACATTTGTTGGGCAGATGGATGAATTAATTCATTAACATCCTCAGTCAATTCTGTACCACCTGATCCCCCAAATTTGATCACTTTCTTACTCCAAGCCTTAACATTTTCTACAAGCCTCTGTATGTACACAGCTATGGTCTCACTGAAGTTTACCTTACAAATCCTGAACACCCTTGGAAATGTTATATTTGTGAGTCCTGATTTTAATCCTTTGTCCACTTTTATAATATATATAGTAGGTAGTGAAATTTTAGGAATAGATTTTTAAATAAATTGGTTGGTCATTTTCCTGAGACTGACTAATTTGGTCAAATAATTTTTCCTGGCTAGGAAAAAAGGCAATCCTCATTACAATGGGGCATCTATTTATCCATCAAGTAGATATGAAGCGAATGAGAATTAAAGAGACAGCTTTTATTTATTTTTTCTTTTCTTTTTCTTTTTAACAGTAGTTCCTTATTGATTATATATTTTAAATATAGCAGTGTGCACATGTCAATCCCAAACTCCCAGTCTATCCCTCCCCCCCACTCTTTCCACTGGTAATCATAAGTTCATTCTCTAAGTCTATGAGTGTTTTTGTTTTGTAAGTAACTTCATTTGTGTCATTTTTTTATATTCTGCATATAAGCGATATCATATGATATTTGTCTTTCTCTGTCTGACTTACTTCACTTAGTATGATAATCTCCATGTCCATCTGTGTTGCTGCAAATGGCATTAGTTCATTCTTTTTAATGGCTGAATAATATTCCATTGTATATATGTACCACATCTTCTTTAACCATTCATCAGTCAATGGACATTTAGGTTGCTTCCATGTCTTGGCTATTGTAAACAGCACTGCAATGCATGTATCATTTTGAACTATGTTTTTCTCTGGATATATGCCCAGGAGTGGGATTGCTGGATCATATGGTAGCTCTATTTTTAGTTTCTTAAGGAATCTCCATACTGTTCTCCATAGTCGCTGTACCAATTTACATTCCCTCCAATAGTGTAAGAGAGTTACCCTTTCCAGCATTTATTGTTTGTAGACTTTTTGATGATGGGCATTTTGACTGGTGTGAGGTGATATCTCATTGTAGTTTTGATTTGCATTTATTTCTCTAACACTTAGTGATGTTGAGCATCTCTTCATGTGCCTCTTGGCCATTTGTATAAAGAGACAGATCTTAAAGCTCAGAACTATTGGCTGACCAGTGAAAGACCTTAGCAACATCCAGGGGGTGGTCAGGATCCACCACAGGAGGGTTAGAATGGACTTACCTTCCTCAAGGAGCTCAAGCTTAGACCTTTGATATTATCTCCAAATAAGATTCTCTCTACAGTCACAGATACCCCAAATGGCATAGTAAACTATGTTGTATGTTCTTGTTTTACAAGTATTAATTTATTAACTGGAAACATTTAAAATTTATCACAATTTTTATAACCCTGTTTTGGAGCTTTACCCTTTTTTAATATATCAGGAACCTCAAAAAATGGAAGTACCTGAGAGCCTTTCTTGATCTTTAAGAAGCTGTGGGAATTGGAAGGCATATTCCTGGAGTTGCTGATCACAGTGTCTTGGAATACTATGGCCACCATTATCACTATATGTCCTCCTGGAATAGTGAGCAAATGCAATAGTCTTGGGTGAGAATTCATATCGAAGAAGGTATAACTAAATCTCATTTGCTTCTTTGGCTTTACCTCTGCTTCAAGAGATGCCCTCTGGGTTTTTGAGAGCTCCAGTACATAGGGGGACTCAAGTACCCTGGCAAAGTTCCATCAGAGAGTCTCTTCTGGTGAGGGTCTATAGTTGTTTGCTCATTCTATGTGAGCACAAACACAAGAGGCTTTCTTCTCCAGACACATTCTTTCATACTTCAGAGCAAACCTATGCATAACAAATCTTTAGCGTAATGAGGCTCTTGTTGGCTCTGAATGCCATTGTTTCTGTTTAAGAAGGAGGAAAAATAGGTTCTTCTGGAAGATACTGATGGTGTAATAACATTGTCCCAGGGTGCTTCACTTCTTTTGCTTATTTTTATATGTTCTTCTTCTTTTTTATTAATTTTTATTAGAGTATGGTTGATTTACAATGTTGTATTGGTTTCTGCTCTACAGCAAAGTGAATTAGATATATATATACATATATCCACTCTTCTTTAGATTCTTTTCCCATATAGGTCTTTACAGAACATTGAGTAGAGTTCCCTGTGCTATACAGTAGGTTCTTATTAGTTATCTATTTTATATATAGTAGTGTGTATATGTCAATCCCAATCTCCCAATTTATCCCTCTCCCGCTTCCCCCTATATGTTCTTCTCTTTGGACTTTTATTGAAAGTGACCTGCTTGGAGAAGATGCTCGAGCCCAGGACACTTCACCTAGATAAACAGGATAATTTCCTCACTGTGATGTACAACAGCCTACAAGTACTTTTGCAGTGATGGCCTTTGTTCATAAGAATCAATAAAATATGCAGATTTTCCCAATGTATTTGCCATTTGGGATGCCTTTTTTCAGTCTTTCCTTATCACTCTGAACTGCCTCACAAAAATTACATTTAAATACATTTATTATAATTCATATTATTCATTTGACTTCCTTTATTGAGAGCTTGCGAAATGTCAGGCACTGTTCTAGGAGCCTGGGGTATGCCAGTGAAGAAATCAGAAAAAGGTCCATCTTCTCATGGAGCTTACTTTCAGTAGGAAAGAGAAATAAATGAAGAGATACAATTCACGTCAGACAGTGATAAATGCTATGAAGAAAATGAAGCAGTGAGAGTCAATAGAGAGTGACAAGGGGTAGGAACTTAAAAAGGGCGGTCAGGGAAGTCTCCTCTGAGGAAGTAACATAAGGAGCGAGGGAGTGAGCCACATGGATGTTAGGAGGAAGAACATTCCAGAAAGAGGAACCAATAGATACAAAGGCCCTTTGATGGGAACATGCCTGGCAGAATCAATAGACATCAAGAAGGAAGTATAGCTGAAGGAGCATGAGGGAGAGAGGAGAAGCAGCTGAGCAAGTAGAGCTATCCAGGGCTCAAAACACTTAAAGCTTTTTAGGCCACGGGAAGGACTCTGAATTTTATTCTAAATGTGATGAGAAGCCAGTAGACGGATTTGAGCAGGGGCATGACATGAGTGACTTACATTTTAAGAGGGTCCCTTTGGTTGCCACATGAAAAATGGACTAAAGAGGCCAAAAAAGAAGTAGAGAGACCAGTCTATGAGCTATTGCCATAGTACAGGTGAGAGATGATGGTCATTTGATCTAAGGTGACATGTAGAGGTAGTGAAAGGTGATCAGATTCTATGTGTATTTTGAAGATAGTGCAACAGGGTTTGCTAATGTATTGAACGTGGAGTATGAGAGGAGGAAAATAGTCAAGGATAACAACAGCACCAAGCATTTTGGTCTGAGAAACAAAATGAGTGAAGTTGCCATTTGCTGAAATGGGAGGAATACTAGGGAAAGAGCAGATCTGGAAAAAAAGTTTGGAAATTAAGGCTTGTTTTAGATGTATTGAGATTAAGAGGCCAATTGGAGATCCAATGGGAGTCGTAAAGCAAGCTGCTGGAATCTCAGAGTCCTTATTACTAAAAATGGGGCTAAAATTAAACTTATTTAGTATTTCTCAAAGTATATTTTACATGTTGCTAGTTTTCCATGTACTGTTTAACAATATTATATTGGACTTCCATTTCTGATCATGATAGCGTGAGTGATACCAGAATAATTCTCCCTCCATGAACAACTATAAAACTGGACAAAATCGATAGGCAACTGTTTTAAGGCAGTGGACGACAGGCAGCACAAGACTGTGATCCCTTAGAAAAAAGGAAACTTACAAAGTGAGCTTCTTGATTGCCCAAACCTCTGCCTTGAGAACGTTTCCCAACAACTAGCAAAGAACTGGAGCTTAAGCAGAACAGTGTGGTCTGTCCTAGCTGAGGACATAGAAATAATGTTCTGGGGCAGCTGAGGCAGGCAGAACCTGTGGGGCGGGATACAGCAAAGGAAGGACCTAAGAAAAGAGGGCACCCTAGAAGTCCACATGGAGAGCCCCCATGAATCCTTTGCTGAGGGGTGGGCTGTCCATGTGCAGAGAAACACTTCTTGAGACTTACCAAACAGTAACTGCTATGATTTTTAGAGCAGAACAGGAAATAGAGACTGAACAGCACTTGAGGACATTGGAATCCAGCCCTGCCAGAATGAAGAGATAGTGTTTACACCTCATTAGCATCCCTGGCATCCAGCTGAGCCACTGGAAAGCCTGTGCCTTAGGAGTAAGGACCAAGCCCTAGAGTAACATCTGCTCTAAATTCACCCTAACAGAGTCTAAAGCCAAGTCCCAACAAAGTTCACATGGGATAAAGAGAGTTTGGAGGCTGAGTCCTGCCATATATACAATGGAATATTACTCAGCCATAAAAAGAAATGAAATTGAGTCATTTGTAGTGAGGTAGATGGACCTAGAGTCTGTCATACAGAGTGAAGTAAGTCCGAAAAAGAAAAACAAATACCATATGCTAACACATATATATGGAATCTAAAAAAAAAAAAAAAATGGTTCTGAAGAACCTAGGGGCAGGACAGGAATAAAGATGCAGATGTAGAGAATGGACTTGAAGACACAAGGAGGGGGAAGGGTAAGCTGGAACGAAGTGAGAGAGTGGCATGGACTTATACATACTGCCAAGTTAAAATGGCTTGGAAGAACTCTCAAACTTTCCACATAACAGCACTAACCAAATATAAATGTAAGCCTGTATAAGTTCACAGTGATCATTCATTAATTAATGAGCCTGCTAAAACAAGAATCAACACTCTTCAGGGAAAGAAAACAAAAACTAGAGTCCCTAAAATGTACTATCACAATGGCTGAAAATCAAAACTTGTTAGACATACAAACACACAGGATGACAATCCATAGTAATTTTCTTTTAAAGAAGGCAGTTAATTTAAACCAAATCTAAGATGGGCCTCGATTTTAGAATTCACAAAAAAGACTTTAAAGTAGCTGTTAAACTTCTCTTAAAGGATTAGAGAAAAATATGATCTTGGAGAGTGAACAGATAAGGAATCTCAACAATGAAAATGAGATTTGAAAAATGAAAACTATGAAAAATGGAAATCCTTATTTAAAAATTTTATTAAAGTATAGTTGATTTCCAGTGTTGTGTTAATTTCTGCTGTACAGCAAAGTGATTCAGTTACACATATATGTACATTCTTTTTTCATATTCTTTTCCATTATGGTTTAATCACAGGATACTGAATCTAGTTCCCTGTGCTCTACAGTAGGGCCTTGTTGTTTATCCATTCTATATATAATAGTTTGCATCTGCTAATCCCAAACTCCCAATCCATCCCTCCCCTACCCCTCCTCTCCCTTGACAACTACAAGTCTGTTCTCTATGTCTGTCTGTTTCTGTTTTGTAGATAAGTTCATTTGTGTCATATCTTAAATTCCACATATAAGTGTTATCATATGGTATTTGTCTTTTTCTTTCTGACTTCACTTAGTATGATAATCTCTAGGACCATCCATGTTGCTGCAAATGGCATTATTTCATTCTTTTTTATGGCTGAGTAGTATTCCAAAAATGGAAATTATTGAAGTAAAAATGTTCTTTTGCAGTTTTTTTTAAAAAAGCGATTCTGTGGACAGTTAAAAATGGGAAACTTGGGCTTCCCTGGTGGCGCAGTGGTTGCGAGTCCGCCTACCGATGCAGGGGACACGGGTTCATGCCCCGGTCCAGGAAGATCCCACGTGCCGCGGAGCGGCTGGGCCCGTGAGCCATGGCCGCTGAGCCTGCGCGTCCGGAGCCTGTGCTCCGCAACGGGAGAGGCCCCAACAGTGAGAGGCCCGCGTACCGAAAAAATAAATAAATAAATTAATTAATTAATTAAAAATAAAATAAAAAGATTCTCTCTTCTACCTGTGCTCATTCCCTGCCCTGCCATGCACTCTCAGACCTTCATGCCCTTGAACAATATTTCCTCTGCTTCAAAACTTTTCATACACCCACATTCATCTGATTAAATATTCACCCTTTAAAACTTATTTTAAGATTCTCCTTTTTTTTTTTTTTTTTTGGCCATGCTTGCACGGCTTGTGGGATATTAGTTCTCCACCCAGGGATCAAACCCGCACCCTCTGCCTTGGAAGCGTGGATTCTTAACCACTGGACCACCAGGGAAGTCCCTTTAAAACTTATTTTAAATATCCTCTTCCTTCTGAAGTCTTCCCAAACTCCCTCTCATAGAATTAGCCACTCCATCTTCTGAGATTCCCTAGCATTCTGTACAAACATCCGCTGAATCATCAATTGTCATATTGCATTATAATTTTGTGTTTGCACAACTCTCTTTCTTGTGACCTCCTTATGGGAACTGTCACCTCCCTGAGGCCAGCGATCAGTCTGACTCCTTGATGTCCTCAGCATACAACAGAAGGCTAAGGATTGGGAGCATCATGAGTATTTGTTGAATGAGCAATGTCTTACTTCAGATGGGGACAACCAATGCAAAGCAATGATCAAGATGATACATGCTCCAATTTTTAGTAGCAAGTCACTAGGATCAGGCAAGTCACTATAATCCTCTGAGGCACAATATTTCCTGGTGATGAGGACCACAGACTCCGGGGCCAGACTGCCAGGGCTTTAATCTCTACTTTATCACTTGCTACCCGTGTTACCTAGGGCAACTTAATTACGTTCCTGTAGCCTGAGGTTCCTCATCTGAAAAGCGCAGATACTAGCACACTCTACCTCACAGGATATGTGAGCATTAAATGAGAAATTCATGTAACGTAGCTAGCACAAAGCCCTACACATGGAAGGGATTCAGTGAGCAGTGGCTATTTATATTGTTGACTTTTCCTGCTTGTCACCTGCCTGCCACAACCTCCCCTCTAAGCATCAGTCTATTATCAGTATTCTCTCCTCCAGCTTCTTTACCTACCCACGCCCCTGACTGTTACTACAGCCCCTTACCAAAGCCTATCTTCCTACTTATACCAAAAGGGTAGCATGAGTTTTCAGCATGTTCCAGCATGCATTTATCACTACGTTCACCTAGAATGCTTTATGCATAGGCCCCACTTACCCCTCAAGGCCAGATTAGATCTGAGTCTGCCCATGAAGCTTTACCAGCTCTTAACTTTTCCCTTCCCTTCTGCAGTATTTGTCTGGTCCATATGATTTGACATTTGACTGCGTACTTCCATTATTTCATATATGCAAGTGCTCTTACCTCAAGAAAGAGTATGGTCCTTCTGAGCAGGGACCTCAGCTCATTCTATTTCCTTCTGTAATGACCTCCTAGACGCAAGACCCAGGAAGCAGCCATTGCAGGATACTTGGAGTGCGATAGGGCATCAGACCATCTCTGTAGATGCCTCTTGGGGTCTCAATGATTGTACAGCAGAGGTTACACCCTCTCAGCTGCCTACAGAGTCCAGGCAGCAGGTTTGTGTGTGAGACTCTCAAGGTTTAGAGAACTAAACATTATAGGTCAGTAGGGTCAAGTGGTATCTGAAAAGGTTTGATGGTGTTAGACTACGTGAATAGAGGATAGGGTCTAGGACAAGGGCAAGAATTTTGTGTCCTCTCAGCTGGTGTGACATATTGTGTTTTATCCTTATACACTGATAGATTCTAGTGGCATTTCCAAGTGTATGCAAAGGAGGGAAGCAAGGATGTTTAGTAATCTAGAAATGGCATCAGAGGATGAACAGCTGGAAGGGTTGAAGATATCCAGTTAAGAAAACATACGGCTTAATGTGGTGCCCTTTGATAAAGATTGTTAGAGTGTTTTCTAACCCTTGAAAGCTAGCCTTGGTAGTGACATGGCTATAACAACTTAGCAAGAGGCTCTTTATCAAATTACCTTTATCAAATCACTGCTAACTGAGTGATTTAGAAAGGTTCTTTTGCCTCTGTTCCCCCATTCCAACCTTAATTATAGAAAAAAAACAGCCCACGGTATTCTCCCCGTATCAGAGCTTTAAAACAACATGAACTATCTCATACAAAATGGAGTTCTAGACATCAGTAAAACAGTACTCTCAACCGAGTGTAGGAAGTGTAGTGAATGTCAAGTGTAGGAAGACAGTGAATATTATCCTGCAATACTGGCATTACGTTATTGCAGACATGTTAGGTTACTACACACGTCTACTTGAGATCGTAAGGAAGCGACTCAGCAAACACTCCAACAACTAATGATCACAAAACAGTCTGAGCGATTTTAAATGTTCAAAAGGAACGAATGGAACCCACAAGGCAGGAAGAGAACATTAAGGAAAATAAGGACACAAATAGAAATTTTAGGCATGAAAGATATAGTCAGAAAAGTTAAGAACTCAATAGACAAGTTAACCAGTCTTGACGACTAGAGAAAGAACTAGTGGTTTGGAAGATGAGTCTGAGGAAGTCACACTGAAGCAAGAGAGAAGAACAGAGATTGTGAAAGTGAAATCAATATAATGTGAAGAATAGAATGATGAAATCCAATATGAATCTAATAGGAGATCCAGAGGAGAGAACAGAGAGAATGAAGGAGAGGCAACACATTGAAGAGGTAATGGCAGAGAATTTACCAGAATTGGAGGAGGATGAATGCTCAGATTGAAAAAGCACACTGGGACTTCCCTGGTGGTACAGCGCTTAAGAATCCACCTGCCAATGCAGGGAACATGGATTTGAGCCCTGGTCCGGGAAGATCCCACATGGGGATGTATTTTGTATTGCAGGATGTTTAGCAGCATCTGTGGCCTCAACCTAATAGATGTCAGTGGGAACCCCACCCACAGTTGTAACAATGAAAACGGTCTCCAAATCAATCTCCCATTGTTTCTCAGATTCCTTTGACTACGATCCACAGCTGGACATTCTCACATACCTGAAACAAGTTTCAGAAAACATTTCTTATGCTTAATTTTCTGGCCTTTTCCATCCTTTTCTATTTCTTTTCTTGCTTTAATGCTCATTGTGACTTACCTGTCACTTCAGTCTGACTTCTGCCTCAGAACTTCATCAAAACTGTTCTTGGTGAAGATCAGCAATGACCTCCTTGTCCAGAAGACACTTTGCAGTCCTCAGCTTACCTGTGCCCTCAGTGGCACTACACAGCGTGGCACACACGCTCCTTCTGAAGTTGTCTCTCTCGTTAGCTACCATGACATCACGCCCCCTCATTTTCCTCTGCCTCCTCTGCTCTATTTGTCTTCATTTCTGGATATGCCTTCCTCGTCTGACCTCTATGTTGTGAAGGCTCTTAGAGGTCTGTCTTGTCATTTTCTCTCTTGCGCTAGATGATCTTCCACACTCTATGGCTTTCAATACCAACCATATGCCAAAGACTGCCAAATTTATGTTCAGCCCAGACCTCTCTTCTGAGCTTGACACCCACAGATCCAACTTCCTTCTTGACATCTGCCCTGTGATGTTGCACAGACATCTGAAACAAAAACTCTTGCCTTTTCTCCAAATCTTTTATTCTTCCAACTTTTTAAAGCTCAATACATGGTACCACCAATCCACACAATTGCATAAGCCAGAAACCTAGATGTCATACTTGACATCTCCCAGATGCCCAATGGATCAGGGTCTGTCCACCTGCAAAATACATCCTGAGTCTTTCTACTTCCTTCCATCCCCCAGGCCTTCACCTCACTCCCAGTCACCATTATCTTTCACCGAGAGCACTGCAGTGGACTTCTAACGGTCTTCCTGTTTCATTCTAATCCAGTCTCCGGCCAAGAGAAAGCAATACTCTTAAAATATGAATTTGATCGTATCTCTTCTCTGCTTAAACTCCTTCAATGACTTCCCTTTGCCTTTGGAATCAAGATCAAAGATCTCAGCCTGGTCCGTGAAGGTCTCCGTGACCTCACCCCTGCCTGTCTCCCTAGACCCACTTGGCACTGCTTACCTAGTAGCTCATCAGCTCTAGCCACACTGGCCCACCCTCTTTTCCTTCTGTGAATTGCTGCCAATGCTCTTTCCCGCCTTGGGTCCTTGACTCTTCTTCCTCTGCCTGGAACACCTTTTCCTCACTCTTTGCAAGCCACTTCCTACTACTGCTTGAGGTGTCAGATTAACTTCCACTTGCTTAAAGAGGCCTTCCGTGCTCATCACCTCCCACTCCAATCTAAATTAGGTCCCTATTATACTCTCTCCGGATGCTCTCTCTACTTTTCCTTGATTGTACCGAGTAAGTAGCTGTGTGATTATTTATGCTCCCCACCAGAAAGTAAACTCTATGAGAGAAGGACTGTCTCTTTTTAAAATTTATTTTTTATTGAAGTATAGCTGAACTACAATGTTGTGTTAATTTCTACTGTACAGCAAGGTGGTTCAGTTATACATATACATTCTTCTTCATATTCTTTTCCATTATAGTTTATCACAGCATATTCAATATAGTTCCCTGTGCTATACAGTAGGACCTTGTGGTTTATCCCTTCTATATATAATGATTTGCATCTGCTCACCCCAAACTCCCAATCCGTCCCTCTCCACTCCCTTCCCCCTTGGCAACCACAAGTCTGTTCTCTATGTATGTGAGTCTGTTTCTGTTTCGTTGATAAGTTCATTTGTGTCATATTTTAGATTCCACATATAAGTGATAGCATATGGTATTTGTCTTTCTCTTTCTGACTTCCTTCACTCAGTATGATAACCTCTAGGTCCATCCACGTTGCTGCGAATGGCAGTATTTCATTCTTTTTTATGGCTGAGTAGTATTCCGTTGTATGTATATACCACATCTTCTTTATCCATTCTAAGGACTGTCTTTTATACTCACCTTGAGCCTAGGTCACTGTCTGGCACGAAGTCAGCACTTTATAAATATTAATCAGATGAACGAATGAACAGTGTTATTTTGCAGAAAGAGATAATGGATGAGACCTAATGGGATGACTAATAGGTGTTGAGGAAATTAAGATGTAGAATTTGCACTATTCTTTTGAGAAAATTGACAGTAAAGGGGATGTGAGAAACTAACTGCTTGGAGAGGGGCAGCAGGGTCAAAGGAAGTTTCCTATTTTAAACCATCCAAAGAGTGACATCAGTGACATAGATGAGTCTGGTGTTGGCAGGCCTCTTTCTCTATCCATGTCCTCAAGGAACTCAGCCAGTGTGCCATCAGGATGTGACAAGTGCCTTTCTGAGTCGTGTTCTTTTAGGTTCAAACCTCTATGACAGAGTTGCTGGTCCCCTACTCTCAACCCTCTTCTAACCATGGTTTTGTGCACTGCTCATCTCTTACCCCTGTTGTCAACTCAGCCCCGCCTCGGGTGGGACTGCAAGATGTTTTCTTTCTAGACAACTCTGGCAAAACTTAAGTCTGCCCTTTGAGAACTGCTAACCTGAATATTGGAGGTTGGTTCCAATAGAAACTAAGAATTTCTTCATTTTTACGTACAGACTTACAAGGTGATAATGAAAGTTGAGTTTTGTAATGAGTTTTAAATATCATCACCCAGAAAAGCTTTATCTCTGGCCATAGAGTCATAGCCTGTTGGAATATACTTGGTGAACTGCCTCTTTCCCATGTGTGAGGTCGGACAAATCACCTTGTTTTTCTGAAGCTTCAGTTTCTTCATCAGTAAAATGAATGAGGGGCTGGATTAGACTCAGCTTGCAGTCAAGGATACATACATGTTCAGACCACATGATCCACCCTCCAAATCAGGGTATTTGAGGGTAGGACCAGGCCTATGTATTTTAAGAAGGCTCTACAGCTGGTTCTGACATACACTGCTGGTTACTGGCTTAGATTCTTTTAATTTCTAACAGTTTATATTAATGCCCCCCATTTGCTTAAAGGAAAACCTGTCTAATAATAGCGCTAAAATTTCCCTCACAAAATTTTGGCTACGATTGCATATAAATTGGGATTTTCTTTTTTTTCTCAAGAGATACTTTGTTCAGATGAATAATTCACTTAAAATAAAAGAAACCCAAGTACTCATGTCTTATTAATCTATATGGCTCTAATACATTCCCATGCTTTAAATGAAACTAAGTACTTGATTTAGGAAGAATCCTACCACAATAAATGAGATATCTTAATTAGGAAATGTTCTGTAGCATTCATGAGGAACAAAGGCAGTGTAAGAGTCTCCAAGCAAAACTACCTCATTTTATTACCAAACCTTTAGGCCTGAGAATCAGAGGAAAGTCCTCATACGGGGGATGAGAATAAAGAACTGAAACTTACCGTGGAATTGAGAACAGAAATTACAGGCATGGTTAAAAAGCAGAACATAGTTGTAGGGAAATCACCTACTTGTGACAGAGCCCAGTGGGTGAGTCAGAAAGCAGATGAATGAGAAATCCTGGCGGGACAGGCTCCGAACAGTGATGGGCCCCAGCTTCTCCAGTCCGTGCAGACAGGCAGGAGCAGCCATCTGTGGATGAAGTCAACCCTCCACCCCACCGCAGGGAACATATACCTCCCATTACTGGCAAAGGTGCAGCAGGACAGTAATTCTACTGCTGCTAAGTGCCTCCATTGTGCCAAAATCAAGCCTCAAAAGCAGAACTGGCCTGAGTTATGGAAAGTAAAGTGTTTTTCTTGCACACCCGGGTTTGTGAACTGCAGTCCATCCCTGCCACAGACTTGCTATCATCATTACCTTTGTTACTGTCATCTCTGCCTTCATGTTGGGAACCTTTCTCCTCTGCTCTGTGGCTGGAGTGTAGATACCTAACATACCCTGAGTCCTTCCTGTTCAAGTCACCATCTCTCCTCCCATTTCTCTGGGTATAAATTGCCCGCCCCCCTTCCTCCCTTCACTAATAGCAGGAGAATTCATTTATTCTCCCCTTCATTTCGTTCAGTCATTCCCAAAATGCCATGTGTTAGAGACCACTTGAGGTAACAGAAATATAGCAGGGAATAGACAAGCTCCTTCTCTCCTGAAGATTGCATTCTGAAGGTGAGGGACAGAGAGTCAACAAATAAATATGTAATGTGTCAGGTGGTGACAAGTGCTCTGAAGATAAATATAGTAGGGTAAAGGAATGAGGAGAGACAGGAGACAGATGCTATTTTAGAGGTGGTCAGGGAGGCCTCTCTGTTGAGCTGACATTTAAGCAGAGAGTTCTGGGAACTTATAAAAATGCTTTATACACATGATAACCACAGATAACCAGCCAACTGGCACAGTAGGGGGACTGTTTCCTTGACAGTGTACCCAGAGCCCTGTCACAAGCTAAGGCTAAGTCAAGTGACTTCTAAAAGACCGGTAAACACCGCCTGGATGCATAACTTCACTGATGAAAGAGAAGCTGACCAAAAATAAAAACTGTAGCAGCAGAAATGGGCTTCCATGTAGGGAGCAATGTTCCCTAAAACATATGTAAAATTACTCAGCAAAAGAATAAGATTGTGGGGCTTCCCTGGTGGCGCAGTGGTTGCGAGTCCGCCTGCCGATGCAGGGGACACGGATTCGTGCCCCGGTCCGGGAGGATCCCACATGCCGCGGAGGGGCTGGGCCCGTGAGCCACAACTATTGAGCCTGCGCGTCCGGAGCCTGTGCTCCGCAACAAGAGAGGCCGCGACAGTGAGAGGCCTGCCGATGCAGGGGACACGGATTCGTGCCCCTGTCCGGGAAGATCCCACATGCCGTGGAGCGGCTGGGCCCGTGAGCCATGGCCGCTGGGCCTGCGCATCCGGAGCCTGTGCTCCGCCGCAACGGGAGAGGCCACAACGGTGAGAGGCCCGCGTACCGCAAAAAAAAAAAAAAAAAAGATTGTGACAAACCCTAAATACCTAAAACTATCCAATTGGCATTTCCAAATAGTGTTTTCCCTTATGCGGTATTGATTTGGAAATGTTAAGAGAAGGTTGAGAAGTTCATGGTCCCACATTTTCCAAGCTTCCACAGGGAAATGGATAGTATAGGCTCTCAGTTGCAAATGAGGGAGGTGACTAGCTAAGAGTAACTAGAGATCCTCGTGGTGATGGAACAGCCCTGTATCTTGATTGAGATGGTGGTTACATGAATCTACATGTGATAAAGCTGGATGGAACTAAACACACACACAAATAAATAAATGAATGCATTAAAATTGGTGAAATCTGAATAGGCTCTATGGATCGTTCCAATGTTAATTTCTTACTTTTGACAGTATATATTTCTGTAAGATGTTACCATTGGGAGAAACTGGGTGAAGGGTACACAGAATTTCTCCTGGTTTTATTTCTTGCAACCACATGTGAATACGATTATATCAAAAAGTAAGTTAGAGGGGCTTCCCTGGTGGCGCAGTGGTTGAGAGTCCGCCTGCCGATGCAGGGGACACAGGTTCGTGACCCGGTCCGGGAAGATCCCACATGCCGCGGAGCGGCTGGGCCCGTGAGCCATGGCCGCTGAGCCTGCACGTCCGGAGCCTGTGCTCCGCAACGGGAGAGGCCACAACAGTGAGAGGCCCGCATACCGCGGAAAAAAAAAAAAAAAAAAAAGTAAGTTAGAAACAAACAAACAAACAATTCAGGCATTCTGAGCCCTGAGCCTAACTAAGCCTTAACAATGATGTAGGACCAGTGGTTGCAAATATATTATGTGTCAAGGGATTCTTTAAGTAAACAATATAATGTTTTAAAATTTCTGTTATTCTGAGATGTTCTGTTTATCTCCTTAATAGACAAGAAGAATAAATCTAATTTAAAATAGTTTTACAATACATTTATTATTTTAATTAAGTCCTTACTTTCTCATGACATAATCCACATAAAACATCCCAGTTCAATGTAGGGGAAAAAAAAAAACCAGATTCTAAAATATTGTATTCCTTCCACAATTTGCCATTAAAATACAAACTTCTATAGAAAGAAAAGTAATCAAGAGGCAAAAAAGCTTTAAAATGATTCTCAATGTCCAGCAACACAGCTTGAACTCCCCTGCATACTACTTGCACGCGCTGTGTACTTGGAAGCCTTAGGAAGAAAGAAGTATCTTTGCTCTGTGTCCCAAGAGCTTTGCTCCAAACCCATAGGAAGAATTCCCTTTTGTTTACCTTTGTTGTTTTGATTTATATGAAATTTACAAAATAGGCACTGGAGGATACTGCATCACATTTATTTTTTTTCACATTTATTTGTTTTTAATAATCTACACAAAATGTTATGCTTAATTGTGGAACAATGGATTTTTGAAAACTTGCATTTGAAGAACAGATTGGTTTATCCCAGGATGATGACCTGGCTGCTGTCTGGATAGTGGTGGGCGGGCTCTGCAGGGACCACGGGGGGGAGGGGGCGGGGGGTGGTCTGCAAGACTGTGTCTGGAAACCGCAAACCTGGGCCTGAGAAGCTGGAGAAGAAATTCTCCAGCACACATCAGAGCTCAGAGCCCTGAGGAACTGAAAAGAAGGAAAAGGGCGAACCTGACCTCAGAACTCAGGGCAAGAGCTGAGCGGGGGGGCAAGAATCCTCTCTCTGCCGCAAAGTGCAGTGACCCAGGGACCATCCCACACATGCAAGACCCCAGCCATTGAGGCTCTGGAAAGCCTGTTTCTCCTTCACCTCCTCTGCCTGACCCTTCCCTCTTTCTATGGTAGGAATGGACTAGTTGAGAAAAAATATAAAGAATATTTTAATTGTAAGCTTTAAAAATTATGGATTTCCCAGCCCAAGGTATATCACTATTATTATTATTTTAATCAATAAGAAACATTTTCCTCGAGCATTCTCTCATGCCCTTGGGCCTTTGGCTGCTGCATGACCCATCTCCCAGGAGTCAGGTGCCAGGTGACAATGACAATAGCTTTGATGGGTGCAGTGGTGTCTCAGAGCACAGGAAAGGACAAATTGTGCAAAGATGTGAGGTGCAGCTAAGTTAACTTGCTGCTTTTTAGCGTTCATATTTGATTCTAGCTTTTTCTGTTAAGTTATGCAGAACCCCAGTCCGGGTGAATGTCACTTATTTTGCAGCCTCTAGCGATAAGTCCAAACATTATCAGATTCCTGCTTGTGCAACCTAGGAAATTCGTATAATATTTAAGGTATCAACTCAGCTCACAGGGATCCTCTTACTGACCCTCTTACCAGGAGTGGAGGAGACCTTGGCAGCCTTGACTATCCCGAAATACTCCCCCACCCTTCCCATCCACCCCTGCACCCACCCAAACACATCTAATGGGTCCTGCTTCTCCTTCCTGAGAATTGACAGTCTGAAATTCTGGTTCTGTCTGTTCTGTGTTTTGAACAGACACTGCAGCCCAACGTGTTTTATGCCATGGGGCATAACAGAACACACATCTTCAAGGGCAGGAGTGAAGCACATGATAGGCACATAGAGGGAAAATGTCCTCCGAGACATTCCTCTTCCAACTCCCTTTCTGAAACCCAGCCATAGCTCCAACTCGGGGGTCTAAGAGACACTCCGTTTTTCTTCTAATAACGTCTGCCTTTCTGGCTAGTCTGGCCTGAGTCAGTTTATTTCACCATCAATGGAAGTGTCCTAATGAGCCCTGGTAGGTTCTGCAAGGTCAAAGACTGCTGATTTGCCGTCACAGCGCCTGGCACGTAGTAGGGAGTCAATGAACATATATTGAATTAATGCATGAGGGATACCCTGGGCAGGCATGCCATGCGTGGGAGGAAATGCCAGGAAAGCAGCATTCCCCTGCTTTGTGGGAATGACGGAGGAATGGTGGAGCTAGTGATACAAGAGAACTTACTCAGAGAAGAAGAACTGGCAAGCGGGAGTCTATCCAAAATCCTGTAAACATCCTGTCCATATTTTGATGATTTCCCAGGTTGTGAATTTACCTTCAACTGTAGAAGCCAGATCTTAACTTTTCCAGCCTCCCTTTCCACTAGAGTACAGATATTTGACTTGTGAGACACCGCTTGGAAGCCAACTCCAAGAGGAAAGGGGCAGGACCTAGGGCACCCACGTTGCCTGTGTGCTGGGCAGAGGCAGAGGCAGGTTCTCGGGATGGACCTTCCTGACCAGATTGGTTCTGTGAACAGATTGTGGACAATGTCCGTAAAAGCTCAGCCCAATATGTCCCTTTAGCTCTACTCAGGACACTGTGATCTTTCTAATACCTCTTAATAAACTGACTAGAGTGGATGCAGAGAATAGAAGCTGGAGTCTTCATCATGCAGTCAGAGCTGAAAATCACATCTGAGAGTCAAGATGAGAATCCAAGATGAAAGCGAGGAAAGTAGAAAGCCAGGAGAATGATCTTTTCTTCTTTTTTAAAAATTTTTATTGGAGTGTAGTTGATTTACAGTGTTGTGTTACTTTCTGTTGTACAGCACAGTGAATCAGTTATACATATAGCCACTCTTTTGTAGATTCTTTTTCCCATATAGGTCATTACAGAGTATTGAGTTCCCTGTGCTATACTGGATGGACCTCCAGATTTTCATACTGAGTGAAGTAAGTCAGACAGAGAAGGACAAATATCGTATATCACTGATATGTGGAATCTAAAGAATGATCTTTTCAAACAACCAATTTTGAGATTAATTGATTTTTCTCTATTGTTTGCTTTCTATTTCATTAATTTTCATTCCTATATTATTTGCTTCTTTCTATTTTTATGAGCTTGATTTTCTGTTTTTATAGCTTCTTAAGGCAGAAGCCTACATCATTGATTTGAAACTTTTCTTCTTTTCTAGTGTAAGCATTTAAAGTTATCCTCCTTCTAAGTGATACATAAACTTCATCCCACAGATTTTGATATGTTGGGTTTTCATTATCCTTTAGTTAGAAATATATTCTAAGATTTCCAGTTTGACACATGCATTAATTAAAGTGTTTAATTTCCAAACATGTTGGGGTTTTCATATTCCTGATATCTTTCTATTATTGATTTTTATTTTAATTCCATGGTGGTGAAAGAACATACTCTGTATGATTTCAGTCCTGATGAACTTATCGAGGACTGTTTTATGGCCCAGGAGATGGTGTATCTTGATAAACTCATAAGCACTTGGAAAGACTGTGTTCTGTTCTTCTTAGGTGGAGTGTTCCAGAAACATTGATTAGGTCAAGTTGGTGGAAAACGTTGTATAAATCTCTTCTTATGATTTCTGTCTACTTTTTCTATCAAATACTGATAGAGGAATATGAAAATCAGCTTGGTAACTTTGGATTAGTCTAGTTCTCCTTTCATTTTCATCAGTTTTTAAGATTTTCTTTTTCTTTTTAATATTCACAACCCCTTGTATCAGGTATCTATTGCTGTGTAACAAACTAGCCCCAACTTCGCTGCTCAGAACAACATGTGTTTGTTATCAGGAATCTGGGTATGGCTCATCTGGGTGCTTCTGGCTCAGGTTTCTCACAAGTCTGTCATAGAAGGGTCAGCCTGGCCTGTATTCACAGTCATCTCAAGGCTCCCAGTTACCTTCCAAGCTCACTCATGTGGCTGTTGGCTGCCTCAGGTCTTTGCTGGCTCTGGGCTAGAGCCTTGACTAGGGGGCCTATCCACAGAGCTATTCATAACATGGCAGCTTTCATCCCCCTGAGGGGACAGAGAGAGACTTTTGTTACCTAATCTTTAAAGTCATATCACTTTTGCCACATTCTGTTTATTAAAAGTGATGTTAGACTCAGCCCATACTCAGGGGTGAGGGGTACAGAAAGCTGTGAATAACAGAATGTGGAGATCTTTGGAGGTCATCCTGGAGGCATCCCACACACTCTTCAAGGCACTCAAAACAGAAAGAGATCTCAATATGTATACCTGTGGAGACATACGTAAAAAAATACATGTACATGCATATACATACATGTGTAAATATATACCTATTTGGTGATACTGGATTGTCTCATGGCATCTGGAAATGCTGAGCAACCAGTCCTCAGGAGAGTGAGGCTCAAGGCAGCTATGGGGACTCTGCAGCAGGAGTTTGTCGATGGTCCTATGTAAGCTCTGTCATTTACATAACTCAGAATTCATCCTCCATGTCCATATTTCTTAGTCATAAATTTCAAGAGAATCTGATTGGACCAGCCTGGGATAGGAGTTCATAGCCAATCAACTATGGTAGGGAAACGAGATCATGGAGGATAAAACCCATGACCAGAGGTCCACCCCTGTGGGCAAGGGATCAGTGGTCATAGAGGGAGGATGGGTTATATGCCGGGTATCACCCTGGTGACGCTCACAAGTAGCGCTTCTGTCAGAATACGCTGGCAGTGGCTGAAGCCAAGAGTGGACTGGCTCAGGGGAGAGGATCTGACCTGAAGACCAGGGGTCTTAGGGGGCAGAGGAACATTCATAGTAGCCCTTGTGTCCTACCCTGGGTCTTTGTGTGGCCCAGGCTCAGGCCCCACACCTTTCTGTACACCTCAAAGAGATCAAAGGTCTCTGTGCACCCTGTTAATGACCAAAGGAACTTTGGTGTCCTGCCAGGGTCACAGAGTAACCTAAGAAGAGGAGTTTAGCTCAGGGTTGGACCCAAGTCTTAGGTGTTGGACTGTGCCAGCAACTGTGGCCTCAGGAGGCTCTGAGCACTCGGCCTCCTCAGCAGGCAAGAGGAAGTGGTTCTGTGGTCCCACCAGATGTTTCAAGGCATGGGCATTATCTGCTGCCACCCTGGGCTAAGTTTGGTTGTTTCAAATATTTGGCAAGTGCAAAAATTCTGTGGATGCAATATGACCCAGGGCTTGATGACTTGATCTCTCTGGTCAGGCCCCACTGGCACAAGTGATAGTCTAGGATGCCTTCTTAGCCATATGTAGAGAAGCTAGATCTGGGGCTGAAGCAGCTAAAAGCCTATTATTGCTTTTTTTTGAAACCAGAAAATTCCAAGCATACCTAAAAGTAGAGAGACTGGAATAATGAACCCCTGCACCAATCACCCAGCTGCAACGGATCAATTCATGACTAATCTTTCCTCTATAACCCTACCCACTGCAGCCATTTACCCTGTAGATTATTTTGAAGCAAATTCCATCATATAATTTCATTCATAAATATTTCAGGATGTATGTCTAAAAGATAAATTCTCATTTAAAAAAAATCAATAACCATTATCACATCTAAGATAATTAAAAATTCTTCATCAAAAATCCAGCCAGTATTCCAATAGTCCATTATGGCCTTTTTAATGTACAAACTCTAAAAATTAAAGTTGGAATCCCCCCAACTGCTTTTAAAAGCATTCATTGGTGATAATATTCACAATAAAATATATTAAACCATGAAACAAAACAAAAAAAGCGTCAATGATAAAAAGTTTAAGTTGTTCTTTACAATGTGATAAGTCGTGAGAAATTGAAACCAGTTTCCATCATCTTTTTTCAGGCTGCTGCTTCTTATTTTTCAAGAAGGAAAGAAAAAAAGGTTAAAGCCTGAAGTTGTCATTAGGGCTATTAAATTGTTCCACCCTCTCTCCTTCCAGCCACAGGAGAGATTACAGTTCCTCAGTCCCTTAAAGTGAGGTGTGGCCACATGACTTGTTCTTACCGAAAGTGGTGAGTGGAAGCGATGAAACGTCAGTTCTCATCAGATCATTTCATTTCCATTACGAGCCGCTCTGAAGTGTTCTTTTCACCGTGCTATAGTGAGTGACTCCGGTTACTCCTTCACCTGGGGTACTGGAGGAACAGGTAGCGGATGAGAGAAACAAATTTGTTGTTTGAAGTCACTGAGAGTTTGAGGTTGTGTGTGATCGAGGCATCTGGCACCTGGCCTACCTTGACTCATGCAAAGTGTTTAGGCTTGAGCAGGTGATTTCAGGGAAGGTCAAGCTGTGGCTAATAACCTTGTAGTGAGGACCCTCTTGAGGGATCATCGGATTCACCTCTTATGATTTTACTGAATTGATCTGTGCTGTCGTTTAGGTAGAGCAGAGGAATCTTAATTCTTCGGGCTTTGACATTATTATAAGAGGAATACAATAATTCAAAGAGCACCCTGACAAATGAAACACTTTAGATGTATAAAATATTAAATGGACCTGAAATTGAAACAAAAGATGAAACCCTGGCCGGGAGCGTCACGTCTCTGCTCTTCCGTTACCTTGGACAGCTCCCTTCATTTCCGGGCCTCGGTTTCCTGTTCTGTAATGATCATCATTATGACGAAAGTGACCCTCCTGGGCATCTTACACGGGCTACATAGTTCCGTGGAACTTAATTTATTTAATCCTTACAACTAGCTTTCAGTAGTTCATTTTTTTGTACCATTTTTTAAAACACAAAACTGGAAGCATATTTAGAGAGGCTGCATAATTGCCCAACAATAGCTGCACGTGGAGGGGGTACTTCCAAAGCCATCCTCAACGAAAGGTTTAAGGTCCACCTCTTGTTCCAAACTCCCGTGGATTTTTTGGTGTAAGGCTATTCACAACTAGTAAAACCACATTGTCAAAAAGAGAATAATATTTTCTCCAACAAAAAGAATCGTTCTTTTATTTGCAATCATATTTTCCATTGTGTGACAGGGCACATACTTTATGAAGATCAAGGACTCTGCTATTAATATTCCCTGGCCTGTGTACTATCAAAGGGATTCAAAGCATCAAACCTTTATGATAGAATTCAGATGCTAACCATAACGTAGACTAACTCTGAAACACAACTATTCCCCGAGAGCTTGCGCAGACTTTCTTTCCTTTTTTCTTTTTCTTTCCTTTCCTTCTTTCTTTCTTTCTTCCTTCCTTCCTTTTTTTGGTAAATTCTTTTCTTTTTTAATTGAAGTATAGTTGATTTACGATGTTGTGTTAGTTTCAGGTGTACAGCAAAGTGATTCAGTTATACATACATATATATATCTACGTTTTCAGATTCTTTTCCCTTATAGGTTATTACAAAATATTGAGTATAGTTCCCTGTGCTATACAGTAGGTCCTTGTTGGTTATCTATTTTATATATAGTAGTGTGTATCTGTTAATTCCAAACTCCTAAGTTATCCCTCCCAACCTTCTCCTTTGGTAATCATAAGTTTGTCTTCTATGTCTGTAAGTCTATTTCTGTTTTGTATATAAGTTCTTTTGTATCATTTTTTTAAGATTTCACATATAAGTGATATCATATGATATTTGTCTTTCTCTGACACAGACTATTTCTTTGCTGACACTTTTCTTTTCAGAATAATTCAAAGACTTGTTAATTCATGGTCATAAAGACATTTTGCCAGCCACGTTGCATGGTTTTACAATACCAGACTTACAACACCAAATTTAACTTGTGGTTAAAATATTGGAAATTAAAGTAATGATGTTTAGAGAGGGTAGAATTCACTTTATGGAAAACACTGCTTAGGCGTGTGTGTGTGTGTGTGTGTGTGTCTGTGTCTGTGTGTGTGTGTTACAGCTATGATATCTGCTCTCGGACCGCCATTACCAGCTCCACACATAATGGCCAATTCTTGGTTCCCCATTTAGGGAACTCACACTAGACTTGGCAGAGAGAATTGTGTCTGTCCTGCATCTTCATCTCAGCTAATGTTATTATTTTACTGTCATACATTAATGTTTTAATTTTGTTTTTCATCATTTCTGGTCTCCATCTGAACACCTTAAATATATTGGTCCTCATCTTAACTGAATATTCCTGAAATCTTTACTGTTAGGTTAAGTAATAGGGAGAGGTAGGAACACCAAAATCTGTCAATACATTGTTCCACGTCATTCCCTCCACCTCCCAGTGGCTTTCCAAGGCTGCTAATTAACATCCGACCATGATATCTTAAGTACAGGTGAATGATTACTGAAATAGGTTTCTTTAATAATGGTGTTTAGGAAAGTTCAGAAAGTCAGGGCAGCCTAAAATTCCATATCAAAGTTCTTACTGAGTATGAGAGAGGGCAATGGTGCAGGAGGTGAGAGGAACAGGGAAAATACTGGAGGTACCCTCTGTCCTCAAGATTATTTTCCTCCTTTGAATGGAAAGACCACCAAACCACATGAAACAGCTCAAAAAGTTATAGGATTAATAATAATTCTAGGAGAGAAACAGTTAGGTACTGGAGTCTGTTGAGACTTTGAAACAGCAGGCTGAAATTTTGGTTTATTTCAAACTAGGCTGTTTGCCATGGAAATGTTTCTTGAGAACGCTAGAAAGACTCATATAGGCTTGTAAAATGTGTCAGTCAGCTTGGGAGGAAAATGTTGAACAAAACCATAGTTAATTCTAGTATTTAATGCGAAATGCTTATTAGTAGAGGTGTAAGTGTGGTAGCAGTTACAGTCATCGATGAGGCCTTAGTTCAAGTAAATTCGGAAATTGCAAAGGCAGCTAGTTTTCTTGGAATATCTGAGTAAAAAGCTTCCAATAGGATGAAATCCACATAAATAGTGGGCTCAACCCACCATCTCCCAAGCTACTATCCTCATCCTGCAGCATGAACCTGTCTGGGGTTTATCTGCCTTACCCTAGGCTACAGCAATTTACCTAATAATTGAACAGACTTAAACCTGGGGCTTCATGAATTGATTTTTTTTTCTTTTTAAGAATAATGCCATGGAAAACCTACCAAGGAATAAGGCACGCAGCAGATAAAATGAGCAGATTACTCTGTATATTAAAGAAGATTGTCAGTATGCTACATTTCTTCCTATTCCCTTATTGCTGTGGGCTTTATTCATACTCTGAACTAGATGAAAGAGAACTGAAAACAAAGAAAAAACAGTAGAAGAAGTTGCAAAGGCTGGATAAATAAAGATATTGGTGGAACCCAGAGTTGCCTTCATTTAATTCTCCTCCTCATCTCTCCTTTGGTTCATTCCCTCCTATTACATTTTGTACCTATCTATCCTACCCACTAAGACTTCAAGTTCCCTTGAGGGAAAGGACTATGTCTTACCAACCTTTATCTTTTGGTATTATTCATTCAGTCAGTCATTCCACAAGTGTTACTGAGAGCCTAATATATTCCAGAAGCTTGGGATACATCAATGAACAAAAGAGATGGAGGTGAAAGACAGATCAAGACAACACATAATGAATAAGTAAATTAAATAGTATTATAGAAAGTGATAAATTTTATGGAAAAAGAAAAAATGAGCCCAGGGTGAGGAGGACTGGGACTTGGGGTTGGATATATGATTAAACTGCAGTATTAACAACGGTGATCGGAGTATGCTTCACTAAGAAGGTGATGACAGAGCAAAGACTGAAAGGAGGTGAGAAAGTGAGCCAAGCAGGGAACTGGGGGAGGAGAAAGCACTTCAGACAGAGGGAAGAGCTGGGACATAGGCCCTGGAGAAGAAGAATCCTTGGTATGTTTGAGGAACACAATGGAGGCAAGTTCAGCTGAAATTAACTGACCCCAGGGGAGTGCAGCAGAAGAGCTTTGGTTTTTACCCTGAGATGGGAGCCACTGCAGGAGGGATGGAGGTATCTTAGGCTTGAAATGGTCATTCTGCTGCTGTGTGGACAATAGACTATAAACGTGCCAATTTATGTCAAAAAAGAAAGCAAATACCACCAGAACTTAAAAAAGAAAATCAATGCTGAGTTTATATACTTGTCAGGCAAGGAAACACATCAGTGAAAAAGTTTACTAATTCATGATATTGGGAAAGGTCAGGGTTTTTTAAGTGCTAGAAAGAGGAAAGGGGGTTCATGGGGGTGATGCTAATCTAAGATTGAAAACCAGCACCCTCATAGGAAAAAACAGTGCTGGATCAAACAGGGAACTTTGTTCAATGGGCAGAAACAAGTCTTCAGTTAGGTCTAATAAGGGTCTGGCCTAGGGGTCAAAGTTCACAGTCCTTTATCAGTTTCAGTTGGCTTGAACCAGTTGCGGTATAACATAGCATCCCATTTTGATATCTCCTTGGCAAGGGCTGTTAGGTGGAAAATTTTCCTTTTACAGTTGGGCACAGAGAAACCTGTTAGGAAGTTCTTGTAGAAATCCAGACAGAAGATGATGGGGCTCATCCCAGAGTATATACCATGGAGGTCATGTGAGTTTAAGGAGTTCATGTGAGTTTAAGATGTCAAATAGATGCAGCTACAGGGACAGTGAGGTCTGGCTGGTGACATAAAGTTGGGACTTGAAAAAGAGTATAGATGGTGTCAGATACCAGGAGCCCCTGTGCAGTCAAGCAGTGAGCCAGTGAGATGGAGTCCTGTGGGGGCTCCAGCAGTATTCTCCCCTCCAGGTCCCAAATTTTAATTCATATATATTTTTATTACAATGAAAGTATTCTTGTAAGCCTCCTCAAATATTTTGTGGGATGAAGTGGGAGTATAAATCAATGATCATTGGAACTTTCACAGTGCCTCGTATGGTGTTTTCATTTTCCCCAATTTATTAGCTATCATTTTACAGATAAGGAAACGGAGGCCAGAAGAGCTGAGTAGTTTGCCTAGCATCATGTAGCTAATAAAGGCGGGGCTGGGATTTAAGCCCAAGTTCACCTGAGTTCCCTTTAACACTGCTTCCGATAGTTTACTAATCTGGGTAGAGAACAAAGTTGACTAGAAGGGGAGGAGTCCCAACTGTGTGTAGTTCCTGGCATGTTCCAACTTAGTGCAATAGTCTTTAAACTTGAGCATGTATCAGAATCACCCAGTGGCTTGTTAAAAGACAGACTCAGGACCTCAACCCAGAGTTTCTGATTCCACGTGTCCGGGATGTGGTCTGCTAATGGGCATGTCTGATAAGTTCCCAGGTGCTGCTGCTGCTGCTGCTGGTCTGGGGACGACACTGTGAGAACCACAGGTTTAGCTGCTTTTCGCGGATTCTGCCGTGAAATAGCCTGCCAAATGCCCAGGTCTCTCTAATTCCCCAAAGGGGATTAGAGGGGTGTCTGCTGCTAATTGGAACTTCAGAAGGGTCCTTGGTGATAATTCCTTCGCTTTTTTTTTTTTTCTTCTTTTTTTGTTGGCTGCACCGTGCAGCTCACGAAATCTTAGTTCCCCGACCAGGGATCGAACCCGGGCCCCGGCAGTGGAAGCTCGGAGTCTCAACCACTGGACTGCCAGGGAATTCCCAGTTCCTTCAGTTTTAACGTAGTTCTCTCCTTCCCGAGGCACACGGCTGTTGGGGGAGAGGGGTTGATGGGGTGATGGCGGTTCAACTCCAGGTGCTCTCCAACACAGTTTACCAAGCTGTCCAGTAAGTTCTTCTTTTATGATTATTCTCCCAGCAGTCTCGTTGCCCTTTCCTGGGAACAAACTTCCATCATCACCCCTGTGACTCCCAACATCCGTCAGGCACGGGGGGGGGGGTTCAGGTATGGTGGGCCCTAAATGCTTACACAGCTATTGGGGATGGGGGGCTTAAAGAACAAGAATACGAGCTTAAAAACACACAGTTAGATCAGGGCCTTGGAAGAAACTTGTGCAAGAGAGGGGCCCTAAAGCTTAACCTTCATTAGCTTCATGGGAAATCAGCCTCTGATCAAACAGGTCTGTATATGTCTAGGCTCCAATTATAGCCATATGCTTAGTTCCCATGGGGCTCTTGAGCCTCACGCTAATCAGAGGATGTGGTCGATTCCTGTGTAAGAGAACCTGAGCGTTTCATGGTTGAAGAGGCTTGTCTGCCCTGAACCTGGTAGTCGGTGAAGGGCTGCTGAATCCTTGTGACGCCCCTTGAAGGTAAGTTTTGACCCAGCTAGGGCACTCAGTTACTTATCCTTGGGCTTGATTTCTTCCGTGAGTTAAAAGCCTTCCAGATACAAACATGGAAAAGCCAACTTAGAGTTAATGCTAATTATTCCTATTTAATTATATCGAGAACAAAATTCGATTAAATTCTGACTCTAACATTCAGAAAAGTAAAAGTGCTTTTCAAAAATCAGGGTAAGTCTATTAAAATATAAAGTGCTTGCTTGACAAGGAAGACTACTGCATAGGGTAGCACTTTGAGTTTCTTTTGTAAGTCTTCCTGAAATTTTATTTTCCCATGTAGTTTGTTCCAAGACGTATTAGGGGTGGACTTGGCCTTCATACGAGGATTCACTCAACAAATCCTGCTAAGCGTAAGCAAACGGCTCTGTAGTTAGGGGAAGTTACTAAGATAGATAGTTACTAAATTAGGAATTAGGGGAAGTTACTAATTGATTAAAGAGGGAGTTTGTAGCGAGCAGCCACGCCCACGAAGAACCGTGACCTAAGATGAAAAGGGCATCTAAGAGGCAGGAGGTGGCTTCCTGAAGGAGACTAAAAGAGACCGCATTTGTGTTGAGCCTTGAAGGAAATATGTGAATAAAATGTCTTAAGAATTATTCCAAGACGGAGAAAGGCAGCATGAACACTGGACGCTGTTCTGAAGTACAGTCTGCCCTCTGCCTCCAGGGACACTGCTGCTTTACACACACACACACACACACACACAAAGGGCTTTCCCGCAGCAAAGTGGGCCCAATCCAAGGGCAGGAGGATTCCATTAAGCGTTCCTGGGTGCTGTGTCTTGAAGGATACAAAGATGAATAGAGCAGGTCCGCGTCCCCAAGGCAGCGCCACCAGGAACTCAATCCGGCCATGGGTATTCTCGAAGCGGCTGAGAGGCGGAGGTGCGGCCAGGAGGAGTCACTGGAATGGACTTTCCGCGCTGGGCCTCGAGGTCTGGATGCGCACTCAATCCTCTGGAAGGCTCTCGCATTGCAGTACCAGGGATGCAGGGGTTTGTCCCCTGCTCACAGCAACGTCCCAGCCTACCCCAGCGCCCCGCAGCCCCTCCCCGGCCCCGCCCCCGTACCAGGGCGGCTGCGCGGCCCGGCCTCCCGGTCCGCACGTGATCGCCGTCACTGCCTCCGCGAAGCCTGAGCCGCCATCATAAGTCCTGGCGGCTGGGCCCTGGCCTGCCTCCCTCCTCCTCCTCCCCGGCGGGACAGCGGTGACGGGTTGGGGGTGTGCTGCCCTTGTCCAGACTGGCCACTGAAGCCGTGGGCCTCCGAGGGCGGGACGAGGAGTTCCGACTCACGGACCCCGCGGCAGGCGGACTGACGGGCAGGCCGCCAGGTGACGACGCGGCGGGGGCGGTGCCCAGGGCCGCGCCCCGCCCCTCGGAGGCCAGCGCCCAGAGACCGCGGCCCGTGCCCGTTTCCAGTATGGCCGCCCGCTGTGCTTGACCCGCGGCCTCTCCGCTTCGACTCTCCGTAAGCGATGCCGAGGCCGAGGCCGTGACTGACACTCTCGCTTACACGCACGCACGGACCCAGACCCACGCCCGGAGTCCAAGCCCTGGGCCCGGAACCGCTCTCGCCCCCGGCGCCGCGGCCAGAGCCCAGACCACGGCTCCCGCGCCGCCGCCGCCTAGCCGAGAAGGACCGCGCCGGATCTCGAGCGCGGCGGCCCGCGGCCGGCAGGGATGGGGAAGCGGGCCGGAGGAGGAGCAGCAGGAGCCGCCGCCGCCTCCACGTCCCCCGGGGCCGGTCTGGAGCCCACGGCCAGCCGCGGCGGGGGCCCGCGGAGCGCGGCCGCCGGCTTCCTGGGAGCGCTGCACCTGGTGATGACCCTCGTCGTGGCCGCGGCGCGGGCCGAGAAGGAAGGTGGGTGTCAGCCGGCCGGCATCTCCTGGGCCCGGCCCCGCGGCTGTCACTGCGCCCTCGCGGAGGCCGCTGCCGGGCTACGACCGGGGAGGAAGGGTCGCGGCTCTGGGCTCGGAGGGCGGTCGAGCGCGGGGCTCGGTCCGGCGCGAAGTTGCTCGGTCGAGTCCCGTCCCGAGCCGGGAACTTGCGGTTCGGATGCCAACTCGCGGCGTTGGCCGCACGGAGTTGCTCTTGTTCTCCGTGATTCCTTCCCCTCGTTCTTCCCTCTTGTCTCCTGTCACTGCCATTTCAAAACTTCTGAGTTCTCATATTATTGCCACTTGCCTCACTAGGTAGGAGGGGCATATTTTTAGACTTGATTGCTGTTAATAGGCAAATTTGAGGACACTTTTTTTGTTGCGGTTTTAATAGCGGCGTGCGAACAGAGCTCACTTTAAAGTGTAAAAATAGCGAGACTGGTGGAAAGGCTTCAAGACAGCCTACCGAATTTTACTTTGCATTTGTTCAAACATTTTGGGGGGAGGAATCTTGTTTTTCAGTTTCCTTTTTCAGTATCGCTTTGCAATATTGATGATTGTTTAGCTAACAATTCTCTCTTTCTGTAGTACAATTCTGCTTAGCTCTCTATTAAGCTATTGGAAGTCTGTTTATATTTTTTACATGTTTTAAGATACCTAATTCGGTGTCATTGTCTTTAATGTGAAAGACTTTAAAAACCAGTGCCAAGTTTCTAGTTGCAAACCTTTCTCTATAATTTACAGTTAAGGGCTGACCCCTATTTTTAAAACTCTCGTTAGTGTTGTATGACTGTAACCGTTACTTTTACAGGGTTAAAAAATCATTTTGTAACCTAGAAGACCAGATCTGTAATTTTGTCATTACTACGTGTTTTTGAGCCTGGGGAAATGAGTGACCACAGAGCCTTCATGAAGAAATCACTAAAAGTGAATGGTTTTTTAAAAGCTAAGCAAAACTTGTTAGTTTAGCTTCTGTTTCACACAAAACTGCCTCTGCAAAGAAAATAATTTCTTGCCACAATGACTTGAGGGTTGATGTTCTACTTTACGACTAAAGTGACTTGCTTTTTATTGTTACTGAGGGCAACAGCAGAGCAAACCAAATTAATGTTAAAGTGCAATGTGTTCCAGTTTGCTGTTTATTTTTTTGCTCAAAACAGTACGTTCTCTCACTTAACTCTAAGCAACCTTAGTCTGGGTTAACATAGGTGGAAGTTATTCAGAGAATTGCCATCTGTAGAAAGGATTAATTGACAGAGGCAAGAGTATTTCCTGAATAAAATATTGCTGCTTTAGGACTAGTCAGGCCTGGGGTTGTCATAGTTCATCTTTGGTTACAGATCTGCAGTTGGTTCTTGTGTGGCCATGGTACCCAGCACAGCCTGGCATGTCGTTGGTGTCCAATAAGTCTGAAATAGTACAATAAGTTAATGTCTCCTTGAGTGTAAAGTAGTCCTTGGCAGGTATTGTGTCCTGCTTTTTCTCTGCCTTTGCTTACCTTGCACAGTGCCAGGCACACAGTAGGCATTTAACATTTGTTTGAGTGAGTGATTATATTCATGGGTCATTAGCACAGGGAAATAAAATGATTGAGTCTAGTAAAACATTAAGTTTGTATTGTCATCCTGATGCTTATTTTTCCAACAGCCGTTTTATGTGCTAATTCTCAGTGTGTAGTTAAGTAAACAAATCCCTTGTTTGAGAAATGTCAGCCTAGGTTATATTTGCTAGTTTCCCTTTTGTATGGTTTATAAGTTGTAGTACACCTCTTCTAATACCCATAAATGTTAAGGGTTAGGGGAGGAGAATACCTGCCAGGGTGTACAAGGATGAAAAGATGTGGTCGAATCAGCCAGAGGTCCTGGCAGAATCAGACACCTTTTGTGGCCCATGTTTTGTCTGGACGAACAATTGGGACGGAGAAATTAGCTATTCAAGGTATTGATGGTAGTTATACTAATATAGAACACAGGACTCTGTCCATCATAAATGGATCTGGCTCTAATCAAATATTCCATGAAGGTAGCTCCAAAAATGGCCAGTGCTTTCAGCCTACTTGCTGATCAGATCTGGTAGTTTTTGTTTGAGTAGAAGTGAGATTGATTTTCTTACATGAATGTGATACTGCAAATTTGGCACCATTCACCCCCCAAAAGATGCTGTTGGGTTTTTTTTTTCCAGAAAATCTGGGCAGATTTCTGAAAGTAGCTGAGTTCACTTTATCCATTTACATCCTGAGGACTTTTTGTGTTTATTTTGTCAGTATAAACCAGCATAATTTTTCAAAGTTAAGACTTACCTGCAATTTTAATGATGTTTCTCTGGGCATTTTGTGTTTTAGTATATTTCTATTGCAGCAGAATCTCACTAGAAGATCTTCAAAACAAAATAAAACTCATTGTCTTCGGAAGGAAAGCAGCAGAAATAGCTAGATTACCTAATGCAGTTTTTCATGTTTGGACTAGACGTTGTTAATTTTAAGTCAGAAGCATGAGCCATTCTTTGTCTTAACATCCTGTATGTCTTAACACTCTTATATCTTAACATCTGTCTTCACTGGTCTATGGAGGTGTGTTTCACTAGTCCAGAGAAAAGGGACCTTTGAAGATGTTTTGACTCTGCTCTACAGTTTGTAAGGACCTCTGAAAGAGTTGCCAGAGGTAGGAGTTACTGTAATTACTACAACTAACTTGCTTATTGTGGATTGGTGTCAAGATTTTTCTTGAAGCTAAGATCTGGATATTAAGAAGAATGAAAATAGGGGTGTGTGTGTAGTGAAAATGTATTAAAATATATATAGTGAAATTACGTGTATACATCTTAAATGTATTTTTTTTAACATTTTTATTGGAGTATAATTGCTTTACAATGGTGTGTTAGTTTCTGCTTTATAACAAAGTGAATCAGTTATACATATACATATGTTCCCATATCTCTTCCCTCTTGCGTCTCCCTCCCTCCCACCCTCCCTACCCCACCCCTCTAGGTGGTCACAAAGCACCAAGCTGCTCTCCCTGTGCTATGCGGCTATTTCCCACTAGCTATCCACCCTACGTTTGGTAGTGTATATATGTCCATGCCACTCTCTCACTTCGTCACAGCTTACCCTTCCCCCTCCCCATATCCTCAAGGCCATGCTCTAGTAGGTCTGTGTCTTATTCCCGTCCTACCCCTAGTCTCTTCATGACATTTTTTTTTCTTAGATTCCATATATATGTGTTAGCATACGGTATTTGTTTTTCTCCTTCTGACTTACTTTAAAAAGTATAATTTTTAGTGGTATTTTTATTTGTAAATCAGCCCATTCATTATTACAAGCAAATACGAGCTTTTAAAGAAAAGCATCATATATCATGTATAATATAGTTTCGTTGTGAAATGTGTTTTTGGAGGGCATGGTTGTCTTTTAATTTATTATAAATAAAGAGCTGCATTTTATGCATCTAGTAAATATAAAGTTGGATAAATTTTCAGGAATGTGATTGTTTTAGTCTGTGACAATTTATATTTGCGTCACATGTTTTATCATTAATTGGCGATTTATGGCAGGGTGAAGTTTGACAGTCTTTCTTAGGACTTTTAAATTTGTCTACCACATACTTTAGTTTCGTGCACAAATTAAAGCTGTGTTTGTGACAGAAGTGCAGGAGGAGGGTACAAAAGTGTTCTCTCTCCAAAGCATATGAACAAAGTGCTTAGGAATAAAGGCCAGAAGAAAAGAGATAAAAACCTAATTTGATTAGATTTTTTGTCTTAGGATGGTAGAATTGATCAGGAGCGGTATTTACTTTCTTCTAATCAAATTATCACTTCATAATGTAAAAATGTTTTTTAAGAGTGATTTTCTTAAGAGTGAAATGTTTTAATCCTTGCATGGGAGTAGAGTGATTACTTTTTAATTTAGGGCCTAGTAAGTAGAATATTCATTCATAGTGCTTCAGTGAAGAACTTCCGTTGCTTGCTTTTACGAAAAGCTGTTTGCTACTGCCTGGATCCTTGGAATCCTCTATTTGGAAAAAGTGTGTTCTCTCTTTCTCTTGCTAAGGACAGTTTTGCTCCTCTTTGTAATCCTTGCAGCCATCCCCATAGACACCTGCCCAAAAAATCAGCTTTTGGGAGTAGGTGTGAAATCATCTAATTTGTTATCATCCAGAGTAGTAGTAAGCAAAACTACTCTTGGGGGAAAATGAAATCATTGTTGGTGCTTTTGATCTTTTAGAAATTCTCCTTCATCTGCATGTAGCTTGAACTTTCTGATTGGCTTTGTCAGACTGAGAGGCCTTTTTTCTCTGGCTGAATTTTTCCTTATCTGCTGTATGCGGCATCAGGCACTGTTGATAGCTGCTTCTTGGAACTTTTCTTCCTTCGTTTCTGTGACTTCGTACTTCTTGGTTATCATCCTGCCCTGTTGTCAGTCACTGCTCTGCAGCTGCCCGTTGACTGTCTTCCTTCTCATGCACATCTGGCCACCAGCACACGCTGCACATGTCCAGAGCAGAATTCCCTGGCGCTACCTCTGATTTCCCAGTTTTTATTAACGCCATGATTATTCTCTCTGCCACGTTGGTCTCGATTTTGACCGTTTACCAAGTGGCATCAGTGTCTGTTAACTTTCTTGGGCAGCTCTCCCTCCGCCTCCGGCCTCCTGCCTGGGGCACTGCCCTCGGCCCTCACTTCCCAACTCTCTCCACTTCTCTAAAGTCCTGCAGTCTCCTCCCTGAATTTGCATTGTCTTTGTTACTCAGCTGTCATTCATTTTGACACTTAATCATATACTGCCTTGTTTAGCTCCTTAAATTGTTTTATGGGTGTCATTCTTCACCCAGACTGGAATTTCTATGGGGCAAGAACCTCGATCAACATCTGCAGTATGTATTGATATGTAACAGGCTTTCAGTTTTAAACAGAGCATTGCCTAGAATGACCTTATCCTCCCCTTCTCATATCTGAAACCTGGATTGAGAGTCCAGAGTACAGGTAAAACTCTGAACTTGGATGCAGGTATTAGCAATTCTGCTACAGTAAGACATAGGGTGACACTACTTTTTTCTTCCCTACATGTTGCTTTCTCTTGTAACTAAAATGAGTAACATATACGTAGCTAAACCATCACTTTTGTTACTTTTAGATTTTAATATTTCAGATCCTCATAAAACCCCAATTTATAGATCATGAAGCAAGCACAGAGAATTTAAGTACTATTCCCAAGGTAACAGAGCTGGTAGGTAGTTGAGCTAGGATTCCCTTGCAAGCCATGTCTCCCTAGAGTCAAGCTGCTTAATCCTGAATGAGTACTTAAGGTAATAGATTCTGTTGTATACCAACTGGATAAAGAACAGTCGTGCCAATTCATGCAAAACCAATGTGTTAAATATTCAAGTGAGGTGAATTTTTTTTTAAACAACCGTAAACATCTATATCACTTTCTGTTAACTTCTTAACCATTAAAATGATCACAGGCCATCTGGATCGTGTACATTCTTAAAAGGAAACCAAGGAAACTCAGGAATGGATGATCCATGGAACAGGTGTTTGGTATTAGAAGCCACTGACTCGACTGTTAGCTCTTCATGATTTAGGTACCTGGTATATTGCTTAGGTTAAAATTACACTGCATTCTGTGAATTCATGTACTTCTTAGTTCTAGATTGGTGTGACAAGTTAGTGTAGACATGTGGAATAGTCTCAGAAACTGGCCCTGTCTTCAGAGGAAATGGAGATAATCCAAAGGCTTGCAGTGGCATCAGCTTTTGACAGTGGTGAAATCTCTTTTCAGACTTCTGTGAGAAGTCTAGGAGCTCCAGAAGTTCATTTCTGGTGCTTTGTTCATTCTTATGAAGGTGTTTTTTGATTACGCAGTCATTACCATCCGTAGTAGATCAGTTTTTCTTTCATTCCTTTGTGATTGCTTTGGAAAGGTTTTTAGAAAACTATAACTCTTGATTCATTTTGTTGAATATAGCACTTAGGGCAAAGGTCTGAAAAATGTCTAAGGTCTAAGAAGATCCTTGACATGGTCTGTCATGATAGAGCGCCAGACCCATTTTATTTATTTATTTATTTCTATATATAATTGTGGTAAAAAACAAGACACATAAAATTTACCATCTTAACCTTTTTTTTTTGGCTGTGTGGCATGTGGGATCCTAGTTCCCCAACCAGGGATCAAACCCGTATCCCCTGCATTGGGAGCGTGGAGTCTTAACCACTGGACAGCCAGGAAGTCCCTGCATCTCAACCGTTTTTAAGTGTATAGTTCAGTAATGTCAAGTATATTCACATTGTTGGGCAATGGGTCTCCAGAACTTCTTCATCTTGCAAAACTGATACTCTCTACCCATTGAACAGCAACTCCCCATTTTTCTCTTCCACCCAGCCTCTGGAAGCCACTGTTGTACTTTCTGGTTTTTGTGAATTTGTTTCCTTTAGATACGTTATATCAGTGGAATCATGCAGGATTAAACTTTTTGTGACTGGCTTAGTTCACTTAGCATATCGTCCTCAAGGTTCATCATGTCGTAGCATGTGATGGAACGTCTTTCCTTTTTAAGGCTGAATAATCTGTTGTGTATATATATGTCATATATATATAATTATATATATGATATATATTTACAATATATATATAATATATATTTATATAATGATATATATTTATAAAATGATATATATATTTATATATATATATAAACATATATATGTATCCATGTATCCACCAATGGTTATTTGGGTTGCTTCCACTTCTTGGCTATTGAGAATAGTACTGCTGTGAACATGGGTGGGCAAATGTCTCTTTGAGATCTTGCTTTTAATTCTTTTAGGTATATACCCCGAAGTGGCATTGCTAGATCATATAGTAGTTCTATTTTTAATTTGTTGAGCAACTGCCATACTGTTTTCCATTGCAGCTGCACCATTTTACAGTTCCACCAGCAGTGTACAAAGATTTAGTTTCTTCACATCCTTGCCAACACTTGTTATTCCTTTCTTTTTTTTTTTTAAATAGTGGCCATCCTAATATATGTGAGGTGATATCTCATTGTGGTTTTGATTTGCATTTCAGTAATAATTAGTGATATTGAGCATCTTTTTTTTTTAAGACTTATTTTATTTAATTATTTTTGGCTGTGTTGGGTCTTCATTGCTGCGCGAGGGCTTTCTCTAGTTGCAGCGAGCAGGGGCTACTCTTCCTTGCAGTGCATGGGCTTCTCATTGCAGTGGCTTCTCTTGTTGCAGAGCATGGGCTCTAGGTGCGTGGGCTTCAGTAGTTGTGGCACGTGGGCTCAGTAGTTGTGGCTTATGGGCCCTAGAGCACAGGCTTAGTAGTTGCAGCGCATGGGTTTAGTTGCTCTACAGCATGTGGGATCCTCCTGGACCAGGGCTTGAACCCATGTCCCCTGCATTGGCAGGCAGACTCCCAACCACTGCGCCACCAGGGAAGTCCCGAGCATCTTTTCATATGCTTGTTGGCCATTTGTATATCTTTTTTGGAGAAATATTTATTCAAGTCCTTTTCCCATTTTTTAATTGGGTTATTTTTGTTGTTGAGTTATAGTAGTTCTTTATATATTCTGGATATTAACCCCTTATCAGATAGATGATTTGCAAATGTTTTCTCCCATTTTGTAGGTTGCCTTTTAGGATTGTATTCTTTGATGCACAGAAGTTTTTAAGTCTGATGTAGTCTATTTGTCTATTTTTGCTTTTGTTGCCTGTGCTCTTAATGTCATATCCAAGAAAACATTGCCAAATCCAACGTCATGAAGCCTTTCCCTGTAGTATTTTCTTCTAGGAGTTTTACAGTTTGGGGTCTTACATTTTGATATTCATTATGAGTTACTTTTTGTATATGATGTAAGATAAGGGTCCAAATGCATTCTTTTGCACGTGGATGTCCAGTTTTCCCAGCACCATATGTTGAAGAGACTGTCCCTTTCCCCATTCAGTTGTCTTAGAACCCTTGTATAAAGATCATGTGACCATGTACATGGGAGTTTATTTCTGGGCTGTCTATTCTATTCCATTGGTCTATTAATCTCCCTTTATACTAGTACCACACTGTTTTGATTACTCTAGCTTTGTTATTTGTTTTGAAATCAGGAAGTGTGAGACCTCAACCTTTGTTCTTTTCTTTCAGGATTGGCTATTGGGTTCCCTTGATATCCCATATGGATTTTTTTAAACCTCTTTATTGGAGTATAATTGCTTTACAATGGTGTGTTAGTTTCTGCTTTATAACAAAGTGAATCAGCTATACATATACCTATATCGCCATATCTCCTCCCTCTTGCATCTCCCTCCCACCCCTCTAGGTGGTCACAGAGCACTGAGCTGATCTCCCTGTGCTATGTGGCTGCTTCCCACTAGCTGTTTTACATTTGGTAGTGTATATATGTCCATGCCACTCTCTCACTTTGTCCCAGCTTACCCCTCCCCCTCCCCGTGTCCTCAAGTCCATTCTCCTCATCTGCATCTTTATTCCTGTCCTGCCCCTAGGTTCTTCAGAACCTTTTTTAAAGATTCCATATATATGTGTTAGCATACGGTATTTGTTTTTCTCTTTCTGACTTACTTCACTCTGTATGACAGACTCTAGGTCCATCCACTTCATTACAAATAACTCAATTCCATTTCTGTTTGTTTTTTTTTTTTTTTTTTGTGGTACATGGGCTTCTCACTGTTGTGGCCTCTCCCATTGCGGAGCACAGGCTCTGGATGCGCAGGCTCAGCGGCCGTGGCTCACGGGCCTAGCCGCTCCGTGGCACGTGGGATCTTCCCGGACCGGGGCACGAACCTGTGTCCCCTGCATTGGCAGGTGGACTCTCAACCACTGTGCCACCAGGGAAGCCCCAATTTCGTTTCTTTTTATGGCTGAGTAATATTCCATTGTGTATATGTGCCACATCTTCTTTATCCATTTACCTGTTGATGGACACTTAGGTTACTTCCATGTCCTGGCTATTGTAAATAGAGCTGCAGTGAACATAGTGGTACATGACTCTTTTTGAATTATGGTTTTCTCAGGGTCCATATGGATTTTAGGATGGATTTTCCTATTTATGCAAAAAATGTTATTGTGGTTTTGATAGGTTTTGCGTAGATTGTTTTGGGTAATGTTGATATCTTAACAATATTACATCTTGCAATCCATGAACATGGGATGTCTTTCCACTTATGTGTGTCCTATTCATTTTATTTCAGCAGTGTTTTGTAGCTTTCAGTGTACAAGTCTTTCACCTCCTTGGTTATTAGATTTATTTCTAGATGTTTTATTCTTTTTTGATGCTATTGTAAATCACACCTGCATTGTATGACTAAGGGTTGTGAACTAGTTTTTGATAAAAGAAACATGGTCTGCTTTCGAAACAAAAAATTCTGCAAGCTGAAGGTAGTTCCTTAGATTACTTGCCTATAAAATGAAATGTATTTTAAGCCTCTTAAGTTCTAACAATTTGTGACTATTTTCTTAATCAGTTTTGATTATAAAATGATGTGACAGTCTAACTTTGGTTTTTAAGAACTATTTTTTTTCCTATGTAGTTATAGTATACATTTGAATCAAAACATGTGCTAATAAAAACCTATCTCAGCAGTAAATTTGAGAAATAGCCTAAGCCAACTCTACTGGTACAAATTAATTAGTGTTTGCATTCATGGTATGGCACAGGCCCTACTTAGATTTTATTTGGAGGGGAATGAGTAAATTGGAAGCAGAAGATTTTCCTAGGGAATTGTTTCTGGTACAAAGATGCTTTCTAAGACTTAACTGTACTTATAAAGAGCTTTGAAATAAGGTTCAAATTTGTCATTCTAAAGTTTTACTTGGTGTCTAAACAGTGTCTAAGAGAGGGCAGTGTGCTTTTCTAACTGGATCACTTTTTAAAGGTGCTTCCATGAATTTGTGACATGGGCTCATGTGAAGTATTGCTTCTTGACTTGCAAATGGATAATGGAGTAGTGGTTAGCACTATCAAGAGGTAATGTTTCTTTTCGGGGCTAGTTCAGCAGTAGTTATGTTTCACAGGTAAGGGAGTTATTTCATATTTAGAAGTTTACCTCACTGTACTGGGGGCTTCTCTTGGGTTATGGCTGGACTTGAAAATAGGTTACTGAGAATAGTGTTGACAAGAGAGGAAAGTAAGAAGGGAGCAGGCTGGCAATTAGATCTAATTTTATTGGAATCCTAGAGATTCTTGTAAACAGAAAATAATTTCTGAATATTGTCAGTTTCTTCCCAGCTGCATCTGGGTTTATTTATACTTGTATAGGATGTTGAGCTTCTGAAGGTTAAGGACTGGGTCATATTCTGCCTGGACCTAGCATTTTAAGGAGTTCAACACATTGAGTTCTGTCTTGGTAGGAGAAGCAGTAAACCATAAAGATGGTCATAAAGATGAACCAGAATGAAGAAAAAGTATTTATGAAATGATAATATTTATACAAGTTTGATATTGTACCATTTCAGGAATATACTATGTAAGCAGTTATTGCCTATAATTGGTAATGCCTAGAATTACTTGATGATGATTGCTAATGTTTATCAAGTTCTTTCTTTGTGTCGAGCACTGGGCTGATTGCTTTGCATGCCTTACCTCATTTAATCCTCACATTAATGTTGTGCGGGGCCACAGTCCTTCTTCCTTCTCCTAAATCTCTTTGTTCTTGGCTACAGTTCCTCTGTGGCTGTCAGTACGGCTGGGGGTTGCTTGTTTGTGAGAGTATAATAAAGGATTTTAATTTCCAATAAAATGAGACAGTGTAGTATATAATAATTTTTCTTGTGCATACAACTTAGAGGTCAGTTTGAGAAAACTTCTTAATTTCACACAAAAAATTCATGTTGGTTGTAAAAATGAAACATTATAAAATATGGATGAGTAAATTGAGAAACATTTCTGTAATCTATCAGGTAGAAAGAACCAACATCAGTCATCATCTCTCTTCCTTCTCACCCATTTTTCTCCCCTCTACTCCCCATTTTAAAAATAGATATTGCCAAAATTGCCTTTGAAGAAAACTATCAATTCATTTGAAGAAAACTGTCAATTCACATATTTCAACAATACTATGTGAGGGTGCCCGCTTTCCCACATTGGCTGTTATCCTTCTTTTAAGTCCTTGCCCACTTGGCAATAAAAGACATCCCCTTTGTTTAATTGATTTTTAAAAATTGCTAGTGTTTCTTAGGCATGGTTTCATACCAGGTTGAGTGATGCAGTTAGGTGTAAGATGTATCTCAAGTTCAAAGAGAGGAGGGTTAGAGCTCCAGCTGGGGTATTAAGATCACATAACCTCAAGAAATTCTGGGTGACGCAAGGCAGTGTTCTATTTATGGACCTAAGTCAAAGTATGCATCAACAAGGAAGGAATTCTGGGAACCACCATTCCACTGTGCATGGCAAGGAGATGGGGTAGGAAGAACATACCAAACTCACCCAGTGAGTTATCTAAGTTAATGAGAGAGAAGTCCACAAGAGGTAGGAAGTTGAGAAGTAGAAATAGTGATTCAGAGTGTGGGTCTGGGCTCTGGCCATCTCCTGGTTTCTGGCGATGTGACTGTAGGTAAGTAGCATTAACCTCTGTCTGTCTCAGGTTCACTATCCCTAGAGTAGGGGTAATAATAGCACCTCTCTCATGGAGTTATTGCAGAGATTTAGCAAGGTCGCGGGTGTCAAGCCCTTAGCACAGTGCCTGACATGTTAAAAAAAAAAAAATTGCTGGTAAGACTGAACTCTTTTACACATTTGCTGGCTATTTGTATTTCTTTTGTGTTGTTTCATGACATCTTTGTCAATCTGTTGGTGTTTGAATTTTTCTTGTTGACTTAAATGAACACTTAATTAAGGATTTCATATGTTTCCAAGTTTCCATTTGCATTTTTATGTTTTACTTTTCTATTTATTATTATTATTTTAAAATGTATTGACCAAATCTGTCACTGTTTTCTTTATAATAGAATTTTTATAACTGTAGTCATGAGAGATAGTATTCTGTTTTCTTGCAATGTCTTTGCTTTTGGTAATAGAGAAATACTGGCCTCATTGAAATAGTTGAGAGGTATTTTTTCCTTTTTAGTTTTTTGAAAGAGTCAGCATGGAATTGGTGTTATTTTCCCCATGATACGTGGTTACCAATCAAAGAATTACAATTGAAACCATCTGGGCCTGGAATTTCTTTGTGGGTTTTTTTTTTTTTTTTTTGTGGTACGCGGGCCTCTCACTGTTGTGGCCTCTCCCGTTGCGGAGCACAGGCTTCGGACGCGCAGGCTCAGCGGCCATGGCTCACGGGCCTAGCCGCTCCGCAGCATGTGGGATCTTCCCGGACCGGGGCACGAACCTGTGTCCCCTGCATTGGCAGGTAGACTCTCAACCACTGCGCCACCAGGGAAGCCCAGTTTTTTTTTTTTTGTTTGTTTTTGTTTTAGTTATAACCTCAGCTTTTAAGATACAGGGCTGTTTAGGTTATCTGTCTTTTTCTGAGTGAGCTTTGGTAATTAAAATCTTTCAAAGAATTTGTCTACTTCATTTAAGTCATTAGATTTATTGAAAGAGTTGTACATAGTGTTCTCCTATTTCTAGAATATTTGTAGAATCTGTAGTAGTGACACTTCTCTCATTCCTGATATTTATAACTTGTGTCTTTTCTAATTTTTCTTGATCTGTCTAAAGGTTTATCAATTTTAATATTCTTCTGGCAAACAGATTTCAGGGTTTTTTTTCTCCCTGTTAATCTCTGTCTATTTCTGCTAAGATTTTTATTATCTCCTTTCTTCTGCTTACTTCATTACTTCTACTAGTTTTTTAAGGTGGAAACAGATCTTTGATTTTGAGGCCTTTGGGGATTTACCAGGGATCTTTTTGTTATTGAGTTCTAACAATACATTGTTATGATTTTTGTTTAAACTGTCCTTTTGTTTAAACTGTCAATGATTTTTTTTTTTTTTTTTTTTTTTTGTGGTACGCGGGCCTCTCACTGTTGTGGCCTCTCCTGTTGCAGAGCACAGGCACAGCAGCCATGGCTCACGGGCCCAGCCACTCCACAGCATGTGGGATCTTCCTGGACCAGTGCACAAACCCATGTCCCCCGCATCGGCAGGCGGACTCTTAACCACTGTGCCACCAGGGAAGCCCTGTCAATGATTTTTTAAAAAGATTTCCAAGAGATTTGCATACATATGTGTGTGATTATACATGTAATAAATTTATTTATTTGTATATGTTTATATATATTTACATATGTTTATATATATTTACATTTAGTTTATATAATTACTTATAGTTACCATTTCTAGTGATTTTCATTCTTTTGTATATTTCTGCCTGGTATCATTTTCTTCTTGAAAGATTTCCCTTAACATTTCTTGAAGTGTGTATCTGCTAATAATGATTTCTTTCATCTTTTATATGTCTGAAAATGTCTTTATTTTGCTTTTATTTTCAAGATATTTTTGCTGTGTATAGAATTATAGGTTGATATGTTTATTTCATATGTGAAGTGTCTACCTTCACTTTCTTCTTCCTTTCATTGTTTCCCACAAGAATTTGATGTCATCTTTATCTTTGTTCCTCTGTATGTAATATATCTCTTTTGATAAATTTAAGATTTCATTTTTGTCACTTGTTTTGAGCAATTTGATTTGATGTCTCTTGGTTTAGTTTTTTTTTTCATGTTTCATGTTTGTTGAATTTCTTGATCTATGGATTTATAGTTTTCATTAAGTTTGGGAAATTTTCAGCTATGATTTCTTTGACTGTTTTTCCTATCCTCTCCTCAAACCCAATTTGGGTACTCTGGGTATTCATGTATTAGGCAGCTTGAAGTTGTTCCCACAGCTCACTGTACTACTTAGTTTTTGCATTTTTCATTGTGTTTCGTTTTGGTTGTTATTGCTATGCCTTCAAGTTCATCAGTCTTTTCTTTTGCAATGTCTAATCTGCCATTAATCCCATCCAGTGTATTTTTCATCTCATACATTGTATCAATAGTTTTCATCTCTAAAAGTGTGATTTCAGTCTTTTTTATATCTTTTATTTCTCTACTTATTAACTTAACATATGGAACACATTTATAATACTTTTTAAATTGTTTTGTCAGCTGATTCTAACATCTGTGCCAGTTCTAGGTAGGTTTCAATTGATTTTTCTCATAGTAGTTCATGTTTTCTTACCTCTTTGTGTGCTTGATGATCTTTAATTGGATGCCAGACATCTCAGATTTTACTTTGTTGGGTGCTGTTGTTTTGGCTTCTGAAAAATACTCTTGGGCTTTGTTCTCAGATGCAGTTAAGTTAATTGGAAACAGTTTGATCTTTTGGGGGTCTTGCTTTTAAGGTTTGTTGGGTGGGTCAGGAGCGGGGCTCAGGCTCCGATCAGTTATTCTCCACAGCTGAGGCAAGACCTTCCTGAGTCCCCTGTCCAAAAGCCTGGTGGGAACAGGTGCTGTAACTGGTTCTGTGAGTGCCCAGCGCTGTTCTCTCTAATCCTTTTGGGTGGTTCTTTCCCACTTTAGGTACTGATCGTACTTTGCTGAGTACGGTGACCCTCTGTAGTTCTCTGTGCAGCTCTCTCCTTTATGATATTTCATCCTATGAACTCTCACTGCCTTGGTGTCCTTGGACTCTCAGCTCTGTCTCATCAACTCAGAGAGTCCACCAGACTATCACAGTTTCCCCTCCCCGTGGCCTAATAACTCAAGGCAGTGAGCCAATTATAGGGCTCGCCTTGTTTGTTTCCCATCTCTTAGAGATTGTTTTCTTCATTGACTGATATTTAGGGTCTGAAAACTATCATTTCATGTGTTTTGTCTGAGTCTTTGGTTGTTTCAGGTGGGAGGGTATGGTCCCTGTTGCTCCTTCATGCCCAGAGGTAGAATTCTAGACATCTGTGTCAGTTATTACTCTCCAGTATAGCCAACGTTGTTATTTTTAGGTGTTATTCCCAAACCTGTTGCTACAGAAAAAGTTTTGGTGATTTCAGATCAGATAATGTATTAGTATCCTATTGCTGCCGTAAGAAATAACCACAAGCTTGGTGGCTTAAAAGAACACTAATTAATTATCCTATAGTTCTGGAGATCAGAAGTCTGAAATGGATACCACAGGCTAAAATTAGGGTGTTGGTAGGGCCGTGTCCTTTATGGAGGCTCAAGGGGAGAAACTGCTTGACTTTGCAAGCTTCTTGAGAGGCTGCCACATGCCTTGGCTTCAGCCAAGTCCTTCTCATGCTGCCATCTCTCTGGTCCTCCCTTTTCTGCTTCCCTCTTACACTTTTACAGATATTGGGCCCACCCAGATAATCCAGAATAACCTTATTATCTTAAAGTCAGCTGATTGCAATCTTAATTCCATCTGCAACCTTAATTTCCTTTTGCTTTGTGACCTAACCTATCCACAGGTTCCTGAGATTAGGACATTGACATCTGGCGGGTGGGGGAACATCATTCTGCCTGCCCGAAATAGATGGCTTTCAGCATCCTTCTCATCTGCTGCACACGTTTTTCTTTCTTTTTATGGTGAAGAAAAATGATCTACTAAGGATTTTCTTCTTAACCTACACACATTAAAAAAAATTATTAGAAACAGTGAAACTCTGTAAACCTACATTTTAAAAAATGTGTTGTATATAGCTTGTCTACCATACATAATATTTAGAGGTAGTTTATTTTAATTTCAGATACAATTCATATATGTATTTTTGTGGTTTACTTGCTCAACTTGTGAATTGAGAACTTTTCAGCTCATCGTATCTGGCAATCTGTAAAAACTTCTGAAGTGTGTGAAGTATTGCCACAAATGTAATTTTAGGCAGGTGTCAACCTACCTTATATTTCAGTATTTTTTTCTCTTAAAATCGTATAATAGTATCTCTGTCCCCACCTCCTACCCCCACACACTCTTATCACAGTTAACTTCTTGTGTTGTTGCTTTTTATCATGTATAACAGCCTCAACTGGCTGAACATCTGTTCTTCCACCTGCCTGGCTTCTGCCTAGGGTCTCGTGCCTGGTAAATAGACAAGGTGAAGGCTTTGCAGATGGATGACTTTTCTTCACATACTAGTTTATCATTTACTAGCTGTTTGTGTCCTGGGGACAAATTATTTAATTGTGGACTTTTCTCATCTATAAAGTTGGAGCACACATGCTTAATAGAATTGTTAGGCACTTTATGTAGGGACTCAAATGTTAGTTTTTGATATCTTTACAGAGAAGACTTCCTACCTTCTTAAATTTTTTCTTCTTTTTCTAGGCTGTTTCCTCTGGCCTGTGTCTCTATTTTCATCTTCCCACCACTCCCCCCAGGTAAAGAAACTGTGCCTGGAGCTTTTGTCTCTTGGATCAGTTCTTAATTCCCTCTTGCCCCTTACTGAGCAAGGAAAGCCCAAGGACAAGGGAAGCCCAAGGACACACCCCAGAGAGGTAGCCATTTCTTTAAAGTGTCGTGTTTTATTTGAATGATATATGCAAATTTTGCATTCCATTCCATGCTGAAAACAATTTTTCCTAAGTGAGTATTCCTGGAAGATATTTCGTGTTTCCTACTTCTTGTTCACAGCTGTCCATTCCTGGAAGTACTTTTTAACTGGCTACAGCAGTGCTATTAAAGTAGTTCTCAGTCAACAAGAAGAAAGGAATGGAATGTTGCCAGGGTCTTGGTTTGCAGCGGTAGACTAACCGGGACCCTCCCGTGTTCCTGCACAACTTAGCATTGGACAAGTTATGAAAGGCGCTGAGTAAAATTTAGAGACGTGGACGGTTCTCCATCCCTTACGGTAACACCAGGCAGTCCACTGTTGCACAACAGACTGCTTTGGAAGCGAAGGCACATGGTGGCCACCAGCTACTTGTGGGAGAAAGGGTTTGGCTTTCAGTTTCATGCGTCTATTCCTGTAGATTCTTACTATATCAGTTTCTTTTTTTCCTTTTTTTTTTTTAAATTTGAGCAGGTTGTATACAGTGATATATGAGTAATTTTCACCAGATGGGTATGTAGATACGTTTCTGAATCATTGCAGCATGAGTACTCCAAGACTTTGGAATATCTATGCAGAAAGATACATTCAGAAATATCAGAGAAGGCCTGAAAGTGTCATTCATTAGATTTTGAAAAGGAGATGTTTTCAAAATGTAAGCTAGGCCTTTGGGTGTCTGCAGACAGAGTTAGGGGAAGAAAGAAGTAACAGGCTGGTGGAGGGAGGTCTGTGGAAAGAGTTGGATGGGTGGCAGGAAGACCTAAACAAGGTGAGCTTGGCCTGGGGCCTGGAAGAAAGAAACTAGTCGTAAAGCAACACTGTCTGTCTAACCTCCTCAGCACGCCACCTCCAGGCGGCTGGTCTTAAGATGTACAGGGTGATTTCTCTTCAGAGCCTTTGTACAGTTGCACATAAAAGTCTTAATTTATACATACTCAGTGGTCATAACACATCAACAGATTACACTTAATTAAGTCAGCTAATTCACCAACATGTGTTGTCATTTCCTTTTTGTTCTGGTGGGAAGGCTGTGCCTTTGCAACTGGCTTGGGAGGTGAGCTGGGGAAGGGTCCCCTCCCCCTGATGACAGCTCTCTGTCTTCACCACACAATGGTGAGTGGAAGCCCTTGGGAGTCACTCTTGCTTTGTGCAGGCTTCCCCCACAAGCACACGCCAGCACTGCTTGGCAGACTTTCTGATTTATGTTTTGGTCCGAACGTCTCCTTTCTGGGGTGGAACTTGTTCTCAGAGGCCTGGCTGCAGGGAGATAGGAGGGCCCACTGTTATCTGCCTTGTGCACGAACACAGCACGTGCTCAGTACATCTTGACTCAGTTGGAAATTGAATCACACACTGAAGGCTGGTTCATGACCATCTCTGTGTTCACCTCAGAACTTCATGTTGATTTCTTAAAATGTTAATACTTAAAACGTTAAAACACCACATTGGTTTTCTTTTCTTTTCTTTTTTTTTTTTAAACATTGCCTGTACCTAGGAGTCATATATCTCAGTTATTTGGCCACCAGATTAGGCTGAACACTGGCAAATTAATTCATTAATTTTGGTGCAGTGGGTGCCACGTCCTAGGCTGGGTCTAGAAAGATAAAGACGCAGTTCTGGCCCTGCAGGAGCCTCCAGCGTGGTGAGGTGAGCAGGACTGCAGACAGATACTCACGTTACAGGTCACAAGTGCTTATCAGGATAGGCCAGTTACTTCGGGCAGGGCTCTCCAAGTGTACACGTGGGGTGGGGGGACAGAGGACCTCAGCTGGGAACTGTGAGAAAAGGCGTTCATTGTGATCCAGTTTATTCGTCTCTTAACGGGACCATTTCTTCCTTATAAGCAAAATGCTGGGCTTTGAATAAAGCTTTTGGGGTCCATAAATAAACACATCTTGAACTGACCTTGTGCTTAGAATAAGTAACTCATATTGGGGTCTTAGGCTTGACACTGTAGCTTTGTTATGATGTGTCTCAAAGAGGGAGTTTTACATTTCTTTTTCCTCCTCCCTTCCTCCCAATTTAAAAAAAGAAAAACCCTAAAAAATGATATAAGACATCCCAACAGGATGTTTCATGTGGGAAGACAGCATGGTTTGATAAAAAGAAAAGCAGTGAAGCTTTACTTACTAGCCCTATGACTTTGGTCAGGTTACTTACCCTGTTTTCTCTTAGATTAAATGGGAATAAAGGCACTTTATGGAGAGGTTGAGGAGATTAAACTTTTGGTTTGAGGGTGCTTGATAAATCTGTCTCCCATCACCTTCCCTCCTCCAGTATCGACCCTCTTGAGAAATTCCCCGTTGTAAGCTTTGGATTAGCGAGTATACAATCTTTAACGATAGGTAATTTGTTCATTACCTATTAAAATTTCTTATGTCCGTGTGGTCTTTATACTTTGATTTTTTATTCCCTTTTCCTTTCTGCCAGTTGGTTTGTACCAAGGAAAAGTAAATAGCTGGAACCTTTACAAGCCTTCCTGCCTGTTGCCACACGTGTGAACATCTTTCCACGCTGTCCCATTTTCAGCTACACTTCCCATTCCCTGTCAGTGTGCATCTTTCACGCAACCAGTGATCAGCGAGCCTGCCGCTGGGCTCTGAGAATATGTTTAGGAGTGAGACGTAATCATTCACTTCCAAGAATTTCTTGTTAGAGAGACAGGCCTAAACAAATAATTATAGTGTATCAAGGTTGTGTGTGCAAGCGGAGGGACTTGGGGGGACTGTATAAAAAAGCCTGTGTTGTTCAGCCGTATATAGTGGAGAGAACATTACCAGTAAGGCTGTTGGGTCTGGTGGACGTGACCCCGGCTTACAGCGAGTCAGAACACCGCTCTGTAGTTCCTTCCTTTCAGCTCATCTTGCCACCTGTCTAACAAGTGTGCCCCTTAGTTGTTGTTTCAAGTGGTGGGCAGGTGTGGCTGAATTCAAACCTGTGAACACTCCTGGGAGAAGTCTGGTCACAGCAAGCTCCCGTCTTCCTGGTAGGTGATCAGTCTTGCCATCTTGCCTGAGGAGCCTGGCTGCCTGTCTCGTGTAGAGACGAGACATACAGTTGACTTGGGAGTACCACTGTGACTGTGACCTTGAGAGGGTTTTCCAGCCCTCATGCTTTGGCTTCCTGATCTGCTTTAATGGAGATGGTTGGAGTACCTCCCTTCTAGGGTTGGTGCGAGGACGGCATTGGGTCATCTTGGCAGGCAGTAAGCGCTAGATGAGTGCTGGCACTTGTTGATGCCACACATTCATATTATGGACCAATCTGTATGACTCGTGTAATCCCAAGAGAGCCAGATTGCAGTTATGTTCAGTTGCACCAGACTGACTCCTTGGTCTGAAGATATTCCATGTATTCAGCTCAGCAAACATTTACTGAGGGGCAAGAAGTGTGTCAGGTGCTGGCTTGGTCACTGAGGCCTCGGAGATGCGTAAGAGGTGGTTCCTGTCCTCAGGTAGCTTATACTTTTCATTTGTAGCGTACTCTTTGCCAAAGTACTTTTAAGATCAGGACACTCAAAAAATTAGATTTTTAAAGTGGAAGGAATGAGAAAATTAGAAAAGTGTTTCCTCTTTCAAAGGAAAATATCAAGTAGTTTAAGTAAAATTGTCCCTTCCAGACCTTATTAACCACCCCAGAAGGACTTCATCTGAGTTGGATGCCAGACACTATGTGGGTTTAACATCTGCTGAATTAATGTTACATTGAGCAGAGAACCAGTCAGCTTCCTCTGAGGTTTACATGTACACTATATGCGTCAGCTCTAGTAACCAGATAGTTTGACCTCCTAGATATCCATGATAGAATTTTCTTTTATGACAAGGGAAGAAAAATATACCCCTGTCAACTTAATGATGACAGGTTATAAAGTTGATAATCTTGCTTGTAAAGTTTTTCTTTAGTTTCTAGTTTCACTTAAAAATTCTTTTTTCTTTAGGTTCTGCTCTCTCGCCCTTTACAGAATTTTCCTTACGTTACTATTCTTTCTCTGCCCAATTAGATTTTTAGATCTAGTTAAAAGAGCCACACCAGGAAACTTGGCTAATGCCACCTTTTCTACCTTTATGTGAATTTCAGAATTATATTTAAATCATTTCTCCATGAGCAGACTAAAGAAGGATAGAAATGAGCTTTCAAAGGTAGCCAAGTTACAATCTAAATTCACTGGAGAGTTTCTTCAGATTTCCAGAAGCAGTAATTTTCATTACACTAGGGACTATTTAAACAGTCTGTGCTGTTTGTGAGATAAGATGAGTTGGTGCCCAGTCATAGGGCTTGTCACACCATCCAGATTCATTCTAACTGGTTTCCACTAGGTGCTTAGCTGAATGGCCCTACAAATGGCCCTGATAGTTGGTGCTTAGTAAGTTGTGGCTATTATGTGCCAGATACTGTACACAGTAGTGCCTGTTTAAATAGGAAGTGTAAATGCATATTTTATAGATGAGGAAACTGGGGTTTCAAGACCATGTGTCAGTGTTCTCCCAAACTCTCCTGATAGTAGTTAATAGTATACCTTTAATTTTACCATTTGATAATGCCTCCCTATTTTAGAGATTAATATCTTCCTTACCAGGATTTGCTGGGATTAAATAAAAATAATGCATACACATTGTCCAACTCGGTGCACAGTGTGCACAAGGCATTAAGTAGATGTTGTTCTAGACACGTTACTCTGGTTATTTTTATCTTGCAGTGTTTCTCTGTCTGGAAGTGAAGGTGTGTAAGGAAAAACAATCTGATTGCAAAAGGATTAATTTAGTCAAGGACATGATTTCTTAAGTATGTATTTAACAAGCTCCATTCTTAGTTACATGTGATTTTTGCTTTCCTCAGCAACATTTATTTGACTGTTTTAAGGAAATGTTGGTAAATATTGACTTCTTCCTTAACTGTATTCCCCTGTGCTTTATATGCAGTGGAACTGAATTTATTCTGAAGGGGGAGGTATGTGACTTGCATACCAGTTTCAGTAATAGGAAGTGACATGAGCAAAATGGCAAGGAAATAGAGAGTCAAATATCAGTTGTGAAAAAACCCAGTGTAAAAACAGAGTGCCGTAACAATTCTCCCAATTTCCTAAATTTAATAGCAGTACTTTTGAACTTGTAGACGGTGGTCTCCTTTATTTTCTTTTGTCTGAGGACAGAGGAGTTCTGATTGAGAGAAAAAAGGAGACCTTTGACTGCAGCTATATGTGGTAATGGGTGTGTAGGGATTGCTACCATCCTACTGGCAGAACAGTCAGGAATGTGAGCGCTTGGTTTGTCAGTTTTCTCGGAAGTAGTTGGAGTGTTGTAGAACATTACTACCCTGTGTCACTTCTGTGTAAGTCTGTGGGTCAGAAAACTGGATTGACGAAAGTGTTTATATTTGAAAAAGATAACTTACTCTTTCAAATATTAATTCCATGTCCAAATATCTTGCACTTTTTTGGGGTCTTTTTTTCACCTTAATTTTTTTATTCCTGGATGTAAGAATCTTTTTTTAAAAAATTTAATTTTTTTTTTATACAGCAGGTTCTTATTAGTTATCCATTTTATACATATTAGTGTATATATGTCAATCCCAATTTCCCAATTCATCTCAGCACCATCCCCCCCCACCGCCACCTCTTTCCCCCTTTGGTGTCCATACGTTTGTTCTCTATATCTGTGTCTCTATTTCTGCCCTGCAAACAGGTTCCTCTGTACCATGTTTCTAGGTTCCACATATATGAGTTAATACACGATATTTGTTTTTCTCTTTCTGACTTACTTCACTCTGTATGACAGTCTCTAGATCCATCCACGTCTCTACAAATGACCCAATTTCTTTCCTTTTTATGGCTGAGTAATATTCCATTATATATATGTACCACATCTTCTTTATCCACTTGTCTGTCAGTTGGCATTTGGGTTGCTTCCATGACCTGGGTATTGTAAATAGTGCTGCAATGAAACGTTGGGGGGCATGAGTCTTTTTTTTTTTTTAACATCTTTATTGGAGTATAATTGCTTTACAATGGTGTGTTAGTTTCTGCTTTACAACAAAGTAAATCAGTTATACATATACATATGTTCCCATATCTCTTCCCTCTTGAGTCTCCCTCCCTCCCACCCTCCCTATCCCACCCCTCTAGGTGGTCACAAACCACCTAGCTGATCTCCCTGTGCCATGTGGCTGCTTCCCACTAGCTATCCACCCTATGTTTCATGAGTCGTCTTGAATTATGGTTTTCTCTGGGTATACTCCCAGTAGTGGGATTGCTGGGTCATATAGTAATTCTATTTTTAGTTTTCTAAGGAACCTCCATACTGTTCTCCATAGTGGCTATATCAGTTTATGTTCCCACCAACAGTGCCAGAGGGTTCCCTTTTCTCCACACCCTCCAGCATTTGTTGTTTATAGATTTTCTGATGATGCCCATTCTGACTGGTGTGAGGTGATAGCTCATTGTAGTTTTGATTTGCATTTCTGTAATAATTAGTGATGTTGAGCAGCTTTTCATGTGCTTCTTGGCCATCCGTATCTCTTCTTTGGAGAAATGTCTATTTAGGTCTTCTGCCCAATTTTTGATTGGGTTGTTTGTTTTTTTTAATATTGAGCTGCATGAGCTGTTTATATATTTTGGAAATTAATCCTTTGTCCATTGATCCGTTTGCAAATATTTTCTCCCATTCTGAGGGTTGTCTTTTCATCTTGTTTGTAGTTTCCTTTGCTTTAATATCTTGAACTTTTAATAGAAATTTACCACAGTACATTTGCTTAGAAGAAAAGCTTTGTAATACATGATGTAGTACAAACGGTTAGTTTTCGAAGTGAAAATCATAGTGTTCTAGCAATCTTAAAACTTTTTAAAGCTGACTACTTCCTAGGACCTTAAAAAAAAAAAAAAGCCATTGAGAAGCCTCACAACTCCTTTTCTCTCCCCTTAACACAGAGGAGATTAAGAAAAGACAGATACTAGGTGAAGCTGCATGCCCTAGGGGTATTTATTTAGAGCATATATAGCTGTAGTAATATGTACCTAAAACAGCCCTGTAAGGTGAGTGAACTTTATTGAACTTGTGCCAGCTTTCCTTTTTTTATGTTTAACCAGATGTATTGAAGTATAATTTGCATACAATAAAATTCACCAGTTATAAAAGTGTACACTTAATTAGTTTCACAGACATACACAGTCATAATATAGGACATTTTCATCATCTCAAAAAGTTCCCTTGTGCCTCTTTGCAGTCAGTGCCATCTTCATATCCTGGCTCCAGGCAACCACTGATCTGCTTTCTGTCACTATAGTTTTGCCTTTTCTAGACTTTAAAATAAATGGACTCCTACTGTGTGCAGTCTTTTGTGCTTGACTTGTTTCCGTTTGCATAATGCTTTTGAGATTCATTCATGTGGCCTCTATGGCAGTTTGTTTCTCTTTATTGCTGAGTAGTGATCCATTACATGGATATAGTACAATTTATTCACCTGTTGGACATTTCAAGTTTTGGTTTATTGTACTTAAAGCTTTTGTGAACACTCAAGTAAAAGTCTTTTTTATGAACAAATATTTTCATTTCTTGTAAGTAAAAACCTAGGAGTGGGATTGATGAGTTTATGGTACGATTATGTTTACCTTTATAAGAAACTGCCACACCATCACCAGCCAAATGTGAGTTCCAGTTGTTCTTGCTGTACATCCTTGCCTACTTGGTGTCCTCAGTCATTTTAGTGGACGTGTGGTGGTATTTCATTATGCTTTTAATTTTGTTTTGCCTAATGGCTAATGATATGGGACACCTTTTCCTGTGGTTCTAGGCTATTTATATATCTCTTTTGTAATGTTTCTAGTCAAATCTTTTTGAATTGTTTGTCTTATTAACTTTTGCAACTTCTTTAATATTCGGGGTGTGTGTGTGCATTTGTGTGTATGTGTGTAGAGAGAGAGAATAAAAGTGGCAAGAATGGACATCCTTGCCTTGTTCTCTGTTTTAGGGGGAAAGCATTTAGTCCTTCACCATTAAGTATGATATTAGTTGTAGGTTTTTCACAGATGTTCATAGTCACGTTGAAGAAGTTCCTTTCTATTCTTAGTTCACTCAGTTTTCATCATGAATTGGTGAACTTTGCCAAATGCTTTTTCCTTATCTGTTGAGATGGTTATATAGTTTTTCCTTTCCTTTTTTTTTTTTTTCTTATTATGTTAGTACATGTAATACATTTTTTCAAAATGTTAAACCAACCTTGCATTCTTGGTATTAACCTCGTTTGGTCGTTATATGTTATTCATTTTTTTATATATTGCTGGACTCAATTTAGGAAAACATTGTTAGGGGATATGGATTTTAGTTTTCTTACAGCTTTTTTTTTTTTTTTTTTTTTTGGCGGTACGCGGACCTCTCCCGTTGCGGAGCACAGGCTCTGGACGCGCAGGCTCAGCGGCCATGGCTCACGGGCCCAGCCACTGCACGGCATGTGGGATCTTCCCAGACCGGGGCACGAACCCGTGTCCCCTGCATCGGCAGTCAGACCCCCAACCACTGCGCCACCAGGGAAGCCCCTTACAGTACTTTTTGTCTGTTTCTGGTGCCAGGGTAATGTTGGCCTCATAAAATTAATTGGGAGGTATTTTCTCCTATATGTTGAAATATCTGTATAGAATTGGTCTTAAATCTTTCATGCTGTTTTGGGAAACCATCCAGAACTCAGGCAGGAAAAACTACAAGGCGATCCTGCTGAAACATTTTACTGTGACAGAGAGCGAAGAACTACTCAAGGACTAATGGGAACATATCGGAAGGACACAAGAGCTGACTTGAAGGGACACTAATTGGTCAAATTTGGAACATTTTGAGCATCAAAAAAGGAATAATAACAGTAATCAGTTATTGGGGGGAAAATCCATGAACCCATAGTGATATTCGAAAATGAAAAGGGTGGAAGGAATTGAAAATGGCATTACCAAAGAATGCCATGTAGTAAAGTTATAAGGAATGGTTGAATTAACAAAGCATCATTTTACAACCACCAGTGTAATAATTGATTCAGGCAAGAATCATCAGTGGATGCTAAAATCACTGGCGAAAGGTTGTTGGGTAGATGCACACTATCTCAGTGTTCTCCCTATGGATTACTTATTAATTACCAAGGGAGAAAGACATCTTTATTATGGGAAGGGCTGGTGGATTCTACATTAACTAAGTGATCCAATTTAGCATCACCAGTAATGTCAGACAGACTGGCATATCTGCCTGATGATGGGATATACGATGTCATCTTTGCATTATTCTTGCCAAAAACGTTTTATATGAATCTAATTATAAGGAAACAGTAAAGCAAATCAAGATTGTGGGACAGTCTGTAGGACTATTCTTTATTCTTCAGAAATATGTCATGAATGACAAAAACATTTGAGGAGACTTCTGATTTAAAGGAGACTAAAGAAACATTACAGCCGATTGTAATGCATGATCCTTGACTGGATTCTGGACTGCAAAAATATAGGATACTTTTGGGTGGACAATTGAGGAAACATAAATGCGGACTACATATTTTAAAATATTATGTATCAATATCAAACTATTTGTGTGTGATAATAGAATTGTGCTTATGTTGAAGAATGTCCTTATTAGAGGATACATGCTGAAGCATTTACTGGGAAATGTTGTGATATCTGTAGCCTACTTTTAAATGGTTTTTGGGGAAAAAAGTCAATGGATACAGAGATGGAGAGGAGGAGGGAGCATGTGCTAAAACAAATCTGACAAAATATTATTCTTTCAGTTTTTCTGGAGGTTAAAGTTTTCTACAGTAAAAAAAAAAAAAAAAAAAAAAATGGCAAAACATGTTTTCCTGTTTGAGAATGAAGGCCTCAGCCTTCACCAGGAGCCTGAACTCCCAAGAGGCTAATTCATACAGGAACACAGTTTTCCCCAAATGCATGTGGCTGAAAAACCCACTGCATCGCTGGGATGAGTATTCTAGAATGCCCACTGAGAAACCCTGGGACTTCCCATGGTACCAGCACCACCCTCTGAGGCAGCCACTTCACGGCCTGGCTTCTGCTCTGCCACTGAGAAACCTGTCTCAGGACTTAGCAGTGGCTTCCAGTTGGCCAAATCTGGGCTTAAAGTCTGCCTCGTCTTTCCCCCATGCTCTCTATGTGACAGCCTTTGACACGTTGAACCCTCCTCTCTTGGGGCTTCCATGATACATGCTGTGCCCTTCTGTTCCTCTTCTCAGACACTGTTACTGTCAGTAGTGCCTCTGCTGCCTGAGGGACGTTCTGCTGTGTATTAAACTGTAGGCTTCAGTTCATTTCTTCCTTGGTGGCTTTTTACATCTTACAGCCTCCGTTTTCATATCATCGTGGGTGTCTCTGGTTGTGACCTCCTTCCGCAAGTTCAAATACTGTTTTCGGACTGCTTGCAACAGCATTTTCATGTGCGTATTCCATTGTTATCTCAAGTCCTTTATGTCTGAAGTTGGAACTGAGCCTTTTCCTTTCTTCATACTCCGCTCGAAGCTGGTCATCACCAGGCTCATTTGAACAGACATTTCAGTCACCGTCCTGCAAAGCATCTCTGTATTACTATAAAATGCAAAATCCCAGAGAATGTGCTTCTTTAGAGGTAGGCCCAGAATCTCCGTTTTACTGAGTATTGAGATGACATGGTGCAGAGATCCAAGGATGCCACGTTGAGAATTGCTGTTTCAGTCACTAGTTTAAAGCTTAGTTATTGTACTAGTTCACTGTGGAAGAAGCCGGTCTCGTTGAGAGACTCCCTCTAAGTATGGAAGATTGCTGAGAGGCAGCCTGGACTTGAACTTTGCACACAGGAAGACCTGTGCTCCCATCTTGACCTTGCCATTTACTTGCTGTGTGACCTAAGGCAATTACTAGACAAATGGGAAGAACAGCACACAACTTCTAGGCCTTCGCGTGGGGGTATGGCTCAGCCTCGGCTTCCCTTTCCAGGCTCTTCTCTGATTCCTTCCGATGCTCCCTAAATTCCATGCCTTTGAAAATGACTGTTATTTTCTGAGAGTACCGTAATTTCTTACACCTCCAGTGCCTTTGCCCTGTGGTGCTCTCTGGTAGGAAGGCCCTACCCTAACCTCCTTGCTCACCTGTCTGACTCTCACTTGTTCTTCACATGAAACCACTATTTGCAAACCCTTGTGGCTGAATGTGGTGCCCCTAGTTCTTGGTTTACTTGTGTCCTCTCTTAGTCTATGAGCTCCTTGAGGACAGGGCAGTATCCAGCCCTATCCCTAGCACGGTGCCTGTGTGAGTAGCTTCCTTTTAAAAGTTCTCTCTCTTTTTTTAAAATAAATTGTCAGAATACCTACTGTGGCATTAGCTAATTGTATTTTGGGGGCTCAGTTTTGAAATTTTCTTCCTCATTTGTTTGTCAACATACTTGGTGGCCTTGCGAACAGGGAGGAAACTTTCCAGTACATTTTCAAAACAGAAAATGTATGTTTTTCTGGAATACAAGTTTTAACAACTTCAACACATTTTTCCCCTAATTTTGAAGGTTAACTTGTTTCTTTTTTTTAAGTTTAGGTCTGTAATTGACTCACCCCACAATGAGATCATAAAGTAACCTTGCCCCTCCCCATCCTATGAGTTAGTCTTCTGTTTATAGCCAGTAGTTAACACCAAAAATGGTATTCCCTAGAGCTTTGAAGCAAACCAGGGCAGAGTAGACGTAAACTAAGATTTGTGCTTGGTTTCTAGAGAGGAGAAGATATGTATAATGACATTTTTATATTCATGTAATCAAAAGTAAAACATATGTGAATACATATAAAAATAAATAAAAACACAGTAATGCTAAAATTCATATTTAAGTAAAACATTTAATACTTGGGTACAATAGGATTTTTTTTTCGGGGGGGGCGGTTTGGAACCTGCCAAATTGGTGTCTTTTAATTTTTACTCCTTGTAAAAAGTTTCACATTTATTTACATATCAAATTTCATTTTAAAATTAATGCTGTTGGCCAATTTTTTAAACTTTAAATCAGAGGTGGGAAATAAGCTATTAAAGACTAATAGTGAATAAAATTATTGAACCATACATTTACAAAAGTCATGTTTAATAGTAAAAAAGAAATCTAGTTTTTACTACTTACTGAAAAAAGGAGAGAAATATTCTCTAACTCTTTACTTCTAATTATAATTCTCAATTTGACATCACTTATCTGTTTTCACCCCCAATTACTTCTATACCCGAGAAAATTTTCCAGCTTTTAAGCGTTTTTTTTTTGTTTATCACTTATGGAGTACAACTTAACTGTTACTTGTAAGAGTTCCTTGAATGAAACTTGCAGTTTTAAATTGCACCCATAAATTGTTTGATCAAGGTATAGGAGATCAGTACCACATGAGTTAAAACAAAGAATGGAATTTTTAAAGTATCATCTATATAATCAACAAATTATCTGATGGGACGTTGTAACTGTTTCACATTTCTACTCAGCACAAGCAAGAATGAAGTGGTTCTAAGATACTAGAATATTTGGCGTTTTTTTTTGCTTATGAGTGTCCAGTTGCTCTTTGCTGAAAAGGCTCTCCTTCTTCCCATGAATTGCTTTCTGCACCTTTGTCAGAATCAGTTGGGCATATTTGTTTGGGTTTGGTTCCTTTCTGTCCCTTGTATATATATCCCTCTACCAGTATCACATTGCTTTGAGGATTCTAGCTATATAGGAAGTCTTAATATTGGGTAGAGTAATTTCTTACACTTTATTATTTCTCAGGATTCTTTTAACTATTTTAGGGAGTGTGCCTTCTATGTAAATTATATAATAAGCTTATCTATGTCTATAGAATATCTCTTGCTGAGATATTGATAGAAATTTCATTAAATCTGTATATTAATTTTGGGAGAATTGACATTTTTACTATGTTGAGTACTCTGACCCACAAATACAGTATATAAGTTCATTTATTTAGGTTTTTTTAAAAATTAGCATTTTCTAATTTTTAGCATACAGGTCATATACATATCTTCTTAAGTATATATCTATGTATTGTGTTCTTTTGGATTGATTGTAAATGGTGTTTTAAATTTTAGTTTCCATGTGATCATTGTTAGTATGCAGAAATGTTTTTTGTTTGTTTGTTTTGGGGGTTCCAGTAAAATTTTAAAATAGGCAGTCAGGCCTTGGGTTATATATAGATAAAGATAACCTTCAAAATGAATAAATTGATTGAGAGAAATTAATCTGTATGCCAAAATCAAGTTCAACACACTTTAAAGGAAGACAACAATATTCAGACATTTGGCAATGTGATTTTCACAGTGTCCTGTATCCAATTAAAAAAAAAACAACAGGTAGAAGCAGGAAATTTTGACACATAATCAAGTAAAGAGCAATTAATAGGAAAAAAACACCCCAGAAATAATAGTTGATAAAATTAATAAAGATTTCAAAAACACTATTATAAATTTAACTGTTTAAAGGTAAATATAAACATAGAAGGAGAAACAGAAGATATAAGACAAATGAACATTGTGAAGCTGAAAGCACAGTCTTTGAAATAAAAATTGATAGGCTAAATAACAGATGAGATACTGAGAAAGAACAGTGTATGTAAGGACATAGCAATAAAACTATCAATACAGAAGCAAACAGTAAAAGCAGGGGAAACTGAGTTTTGGATGCCTGTGGAACAATGTTACGCAGTGTAGCATATGTAAAAGTGGAACCCTAGAAAAAAGAAAAGGTGGTTAGAATGAGAAGAAATATTTTAAAAATTAATGGTCAGAATATTTCCTAATTTGATCGAAATTATAAATCCACAGATTAAAGTAGTTTAATGACCCTAAGCAAGATAAACACAAGGAAAATTGCATCGCAACAAATCATATTGAAATTGGTGAAAACAAATGATAAATAGAAATCCTAAAAGCAGTCAGAGAAAATAAGCACATTTTATTTAGGCTAACAAAGAAAAGAACTGTCACTCATTTGTCATGAAAACCAATGCAAATTAGAAGATAATGGAATGAAGTTTCTCAAGTCCTGGGGAAAAACACATGTTATCAGCGTACAGCTCTGTGTTCGGTGAAAATATCCTTCAAAAATTAAGATGAAATTAAAGACATTTTCAAACAAACTAAAGCTCAGATAATTTGTGAATAGCCAACTCGTACACAACAAATGTTATAAGACGTTTTTCAGGCTGAAGGAAAACGAAGCCAGATAAAAACAGAAATGCAAGAAACAATGAAGAAGAACAGCAGAAGTGTGTGGGTAAAAATAAATGAATATTATACAAAACTAATGATAATGTAGATTTAAAACATTTGAATAATTAAAAGGAATTGCCGGAATTATGCTAATGGTGGCATGGGATTAAATGGCTTTAAGAGTTCCTAACTTGGAGTATTATTGAGAAAGTGGTAAATATAATAATGTGTATTAGATTGTAATAAGTAAAGGATGGCTATTCTATAAAGTAATCACTAAAATAATAGTAAAAATAGTGCATTAAATCAACTAAATATCCACATGGAAAAAAAAATGAATCTTGACCCCCAACCTAACACCATGCATAAAAATCAATTCCAGATGGATTACCTATTTAAATGTTAAAAGTGGGCTTCCCTGGTGGCGCAGTGGTTGAGAATCCGCCTGCCGATGCAGGAGACACGGGTTCGTGCCCTGGTCCGGGAAGATCCCACATGCCGCGGAGCAACTAAGCCCGTGAGCCATGGCCGCTAGGCCTGCGCGTCCAGAGCCTGTGCTCCGCAACAGGAGAGGCCACAACAGTGAGAGGCCCGCGTACCGCAAAAAAAAAAAAAAAAAAAAAAAAAAAAAGTTAAAAGTAACAAGAAAAGCTTTTAGATGAAAGCATAGGAAACTGTCTTAATAACTTTGGAGTAAGCAGAGATTTCATATACAGCACATAAAACAAGCTCTTCATAAGGGAATGATGTGAAAAGTTGTGTTAAACAAAAAAAGAACACAGACTCAATACATTTTATTTGATACTACAGTAACCTTGATGTCAAAGCCAGCAAGTATAGCTCAAAAGGAAACTTGTAGTCCAATCTTAGTCAATAGTAGGGATGCAAAATATTAATAGAATATCAAATCAAATCCAGCAATTTATTTTTTTTAAGTATCTTATATTAGAGTTAATTTATATTAAAAGTTCAAGGCTAAATTCAGTATTAAAATACATATTAATATAAGTCACCACATTAACAAATTAAGAGAAAATTGCCCTCTCAGCAAACAAATAAAAATCTAGACAAAATTCAGCATCCATCCGTGATTTAAAAAGTAAACCAGAAATAGACAAGAACTTCCTTGCCCTAATAAAAGATTTTGTCAAAAACTCTGCAGTAAACAGTTTACTTACTGGTAATGTATTTAAAAGCATTTTTCTTAAAGGGAAAATAAGGGTATTTACTTTAAGTGGAAAAAAAATGGAAATGATAACTGTTGGGAAAACTAAAAGTCATTATTCATTGACTGTGTTTGTCTCCAGAGAAGACCTAAATAATATGCAAATTACCATGATTAATTTGGTAGTTTAGCAGGATTACTACAAAATTAAATTTCGTTTTTATGCGGAAATGTAAGTTTTTAAATGGTAAAATTTACCTCAGCAAGTTAAATTAAGAACTGGTACTTAAGTCTGGGGGCAAAATGTGCAGTGCCTTTGACAGAATCAAAGTCATAATGATGCCCGTTTTCCCCCATGTAAGTAAAAAAATGCAATAAATGTCATCAATAATACTGACGGACTTTTTTGCTGGAAATGTACAAGGGGATTCTAAATTATATCTGAGCATGCTAAAGATGAAGAGTCAAGAATTTGGGGGAGTAGAAGAAGGAAGAAGCAGTGGAGGAGGAGGAGTGGGGAGCGCTCTTTCAGATATCAAGATCTATTACAAAGTTAACGTAATTAAGACCGTATACTGTGGATGCAGGGATAGAAACAGGCCAGAGGAACAGAATGGAGATTTTCAGAAACAGCCACGTGGATATATGAGAGTGTGATGTAGACGGAGGTAGCACTGCAGGTTGTGGGGGAAGGAACAGGCTCTCTCAGTCACTGTGCTGGGATGCCTGGTCATCAGTGTAGGAAAAAAAATGGAAGTAAGTTCTGTCTCAAAGCATACACAAAAATTAATTTTAGGTAGGTTAAGGAGTCAGAATTTAAAGGTTAAATTTTATTAATTTTATAAATATAGAGAATATAAAATAAAAGAACGATAGGATCGGACTACACTAAGATTAAGCATTTCTCTTCATGAAAAGAAAACAGAAAAGAATGAAAACAGAAGCCACAAGCTGAGAGAAAGTATCTGCAGTAGATACAGCTAACTTCAGTGAATCACAAGACCAAAAATAAATATGAACAGAAGATTTGTGACAAAGCATTTCACAGGAAAGGAAACATGAACAGCCAATAAACATATATTATTCACAGATTACTTCGTAATCAGAAAGATCCACATTAAAAACTCACAGATACATCATTGATACCCACCAAATTAAGAACAATTATTAAAATTTTATTAAAATTTGTGATTTCTTTTCTCATTCCAAGTAAATATACACTTCCACTCCTAATTTGGGACTGTTCTTTAAAATAAGGTCCCTATATTGTAAAAAACTTCAGACCTGCAAAACCCAGATCCATTTTTTACCTTGGTGTATACCCGAGAGAAACTCATGCACACACAGAACAGAAGACATGGATGAGAATGATCATGGCAGTACTGTATGTAACAGCACATAATCAAAAACAACACATATGTCTACGGGCAGAAGAGTGGGTAAAAACAGTGATAAATTCATATATTTGAATATAATGTATATTATAGTGAATAAACTTCAGCTGCATGGATAAATCTCAAAACATACCCTTAAAATAAAGACCGTGAGTTGGAGAAATAAATATTACGGCATGATGCTATTTATAAAAGCTTCAAAAACAGGAAACACTTAAAATGATATTTTTTAGAGATACATATATATGTGTTAAAACTATAAAGAATAGCAAGGTAATGGTAAACACAAAATAGAGGATAGTGGTTCCCTTGGTGTTGCGGGTAGGAAGGAATATCGGATGGGGGAGAGCAAATGAGTGATGGCAAAAGTTAATTTTTAATATTTAATTTCTGAAGCTGGATGGTGGGTATATTGGTGGCTTTATTATCTTTAAACCATTCATATTGTTTCGCAATGAGAATGTCTAAGAGTTCTAAAAACCTACAGCTAAAACTCAGTAACCTCATTAAGGGGAGTGGCTGGCAAAGTAGCCCTGTTCTCATCTCATGCCTTTTTCTTGGTGATGATGAGACAATTATATTAATAAATGTTATTTAAGCTATTCTTACATGAATCCTTCAAGTTAATTTCTGGAGCCTACTAGAGTAGGAGTAGATGGAGTCCTTGAAATAGTCACAGTTATTTTGAATATATCTTAAATTTCTGTTAAGGTTGTCAAGTTTTGAGGGGTTGAAATGTGAAAAGTGAAGCTGTTTGATGTCAGAGAAGTTACTGAACACTTCTGTGTCCCAGTTTTCTCAAAAATGTTTATTATATATGTCCCGTTGACTTCCTGATATCCAAACGTGTTCCTCTTTCATTGCTTAAGATAGAAAACATAGGGACACATAAAGAACAACCACGGTCCAGGAGATGTCATTATCATTGCATCCACAGTAGGCTGCAACTACCTGGCGTGGAAACATGCTCACAGACCAAGAGATCAGTCACTCAGGCCACCGTCACCTCTGACAGAAGCCTTAAATACCCCAAAGGGAAGCACACCCAGGTTCATGACACCATTTAGGCTGGGGCTAGAGATAGAGAACCTCGTGTCCTTCTTATCTTTCCTTTTGGTTCAGTACCTAATAAATGAACTTCTTTCAGAACTTCAAGAGCCTACCAATTTCTGATGCTTAATTTAGTATTAGGTGAATTGGGGACAAGTGGACCAGGATGCCTATGTAGTTTTGAAGCAAACCCATATAATCCATTCTGCAAAAAGCCTTCCCAGGAGTGTCATAGAATGAATCAGACCTATCTGTGTCTTTCCTGCCCTCTATCAGAATATTAAGGACCATTCCAGAATCAAATTTTGAAGTAGAGGTCTTGAATGTCTTCCATGCTTCTCTCCCATAAAATGTTATTAAAACACTTTAGCTTGTTGAAAACACAGAATATTTCCCCTCCCCCACCTCACCCCACCTTAACTGTCTCTGTGGCTTTTGGTAAGTGAACTAATCTCTCTGGATACACTTTTTTTTACTTAACTTGAAGCAGTTGAATTATAATTCTCTATACGTTCAGTTAAATAGAAATCCTCCCTCTGATCTTAAAGGGAATTAATATAAAATTTAATGTTTCTCTTGCTTTATTAGCAAATTTGTTTTACCATGGTATATCCCTTGTGTGATAGAGTACTGTCTTTGAAAAAATATATAATTTGTTTTCTAATACCTATGGCTAACATTAGCTCAAACTACTTTTTATTTTACCCTTGAGATAGATTCACCTAAATAATATTTTCTTTGCCAACTTCAACAGGCTGACACAGTATTACTTTTTGAGTCACTGTCCTCCTTTTCATTTCCCATATTTTCTTAGCCATAAGTTTAAGAAAAGGCTTTTGTAAAGCCACATTCAATTCTGCTAGCTCTTTATTTCCTTTTCTTTGGAAATTGTAAGTATTATAGTTAAATTATGGGGCTCTCACTCTTTGCCCCAGAGACTTGACTCCATCCGTATTCATTTTCTTTTTTCCTTCTGTCAACTCTAGATTGTTTTTAACACTGTGGGTGTCCAGTTTAAAAATCCAGCTTTCCACCAACACAGAGGATTTTCTTGGTATGTCTTTCACGAATTCTTTCTGTGGTCTACGGAAAACGTTGGCCAAGTGTGAACTTAATAAATTTCTAGTTTCTAAAATCTCTAATTCCCACTCTTGCCATAAAATAAACTTTTCTCCTCAGTGCCCCAATCCACCTGAGTTTCTGCTCTGATCCTGTAGCCTAAAATAGATGGCAAAAAGAACATAAAAGCAGTAAATAGATGAATCCACTGAAAAAGGAAGAAAGAAAATGATGACAATGAGATCTCAGAGCAAAAATGTGAAGAAAAGTTTAACAGAAGTGGGGCTTTTTTTAAAGCAAAGAATAAGGAAGCAAAACACTAAGCAAAATAGATGAAAGCAGTTCTGCATATAGCAAATACGTGTTAAAAAATACCATACAACCAGGGGATGAGTTAAATCTCAGTAGCATGAGACATAAAGAGTCTAGATTTAAAAGTATCTGAGAAATGGGATAGAGAGAGGGAAAGGACAGTTGACCTGATCATTCAGGGCAAAGAGATGATATCCACTCTCTGCAACAGAAGGGTATGATAGGTCAACCCAGTAGGACCAGGCAGTGGTCCTCAGCCCTACTCCCAGAGTTTGGGGAGCACATAAGAATAGGAGAGAGAATAAAGATCTTAGTCCTGCGAAAACTAGAGTATATCTGCACCTGGTGTGTGAGTAGAGTCATCTTAATATTCTCAAATAGAAATGCCGTTAACTCTAAAGTTAATCACAACATGCATGTAAAACCCTAGTCTTAGGTTAGCCAGCAGTCTCCCTCAGGGAACTTTGGGATACAAACATCTAACACCATCTTGTCTGGGATTCTGACCACTGAGAGAGAGTGACTGCTGGATAGGATGTGCAATAGACAGGAAGAGAAATTGGCTAAAATATTGATAGGATCAGAGTGTGCAACAGAGATAGCTAATCTGGATTACTCTTCTACTTACTGATTTCTTCTGAAATAGGTGTACTTGTTTCTACATGCAGCTATTGGATGCAACTATTAAAAACATGCAGTTTTAAGTCTCTGGAATCTAGAGAGTGTGCTAGGAGTATTTTTGGAATAAAGATTTCTATTAGGGGCTTCCCTGGTGGCGCAGTGGTTGAGAGTCCGCCTGCCGATGCAGGGGACACGGGTTCGTGCCCCGGTCCGGGAAGATCCCACATGCCGCCGAGCAGCTGGGTCCGTGAGCCATGGCCGCTGAGCCTGCGCGTCCGGAGCCTGTGCTCCGCAACGGGAGAGGCCACAACAGTGAGAGGCCCGCGTATCACAAAAAAAAAAAAAAAAAAAAAAAAAAAGATTTCTATTAGGTGGGTATTATGATAATCGTCTTACGACAAAGATATTTATTGGAAAAAAATATTTGCGAGGTAATCGATTCTTCTTTTTCTTCTCCTCTCCTCCTCCTTCCTTTTTTTCTTCTTCATCAAATACTAAAAATTGATTTTAAATTAACACCTGTTATCTCCTTTCTCCAGCTATGACACTATTCTAAAATAAGGTTTTAGAAAATGGAAGTTATGTATGTATATAAATTTACAATTTTGGAGAATACACAAGTATTTGTCATTAAAAGGATGAGTTTATATTAAGGTTATCATCTTTTCCCCTGTACTTAGAGTGAGGATTAATTTTAAACATTACACAAATAGGAGAGATTTAATTAAAACTTGAAAAAATGTGTTACTGTTAATGGAATTCTTGCTGTAGTTACCTTTGCAAACCAATGTTAATGAAACTGTAGTTGAAAGTGGGTTTGGGGAGTTGAGATAGCTATTTATTTTCTTACCTGAGATGCCATGATAGTCGTCTTAGTAAAATAAAGTGCCCAATTAGGAGTGTTCTCATTTGCAGATATTGATGAAGTTTACACAAACTGCTAGGATTTTTCATTTCAGAGCCCATTAAACAAGGTCAGTGAGTGAGAAAGGGAAGTACTTCTCTGCATTTTGAAAGCCTTTCACATGTGGAGCCAGAGAATGGACTTGCTCCTATGGTGGAGCCGGGTTCCGCTCTTGCCCTCACCTGGCTCGTGGTCCGTTCCCCCCCGTTTGGTATCTCTAGGTATTGCCAAGCTATAAATTGCCCTAGAGAAGGGAAGAGCTTCTTCAAACGTAATTGATTTTTGTGAGTTGATCTTATATCCTGCTACCATGCTGAACTCACTTATTCTAGGAGTTTGGTGGTTTTTCTTTTTCTTTTTTTTTTGTAGATTCCTTTGGGTTTTGTACATAAACCATTGTGTCATCTGCAAATAGGGACAATTTTATTCTTCCTTCCTGATCTGTATGCGTTTTGCTGATTCTTCTTATTGCAGTAGCTATGATTTCTAGTACTGTGCCGAAAAAGATTTGAGAAAGCAGTATCCTCACCTTTTCCCCAGTCTTAGGGGGAAACCATTCATTCTTTCACCATTAAGTATTGAAATTAGTCATAAATTTTTGCGGATGCTCTTTATCAAGTGGAGGAAGTCCCATTCTGTTCCTAGTTTGCTGAGAATTTGTATCATGAATGGGTGTTGGATTTTGTCACATGCTTTTCCTGCATCAATTGTTTTGATCATGTGATTTTCTTATTTATCTCTTGGCATGGTGGATTCCATTGATTGATTTTCAAATGTCTTGCATATGTGAAATAAATCCCATTCAGTCATGGTATATTGTTATTTTTACGTATTGCTAGACTCAGATTGCTAGTATTTGAGAGTTTTTCTGTCTAAACTAATGAGGGATACTGGCCTGTGGTTAAAAAAAAAAAAAAAATTGTCCGTATTTTTGTCTGGCTTTGATATCAGGGTAATACTAGCCTTATAAAATGAGTTGGGAAGTATTCCCACTTTTGTTTTTTTGGAATAAATTACCTAAAACTGATGCTCACTCTTCTTTCAGTGTTTGATAAAATTCTCCAGTAATGCCATCTGTGCCTGAGGATTTCTTTTTCTGGGGAATCTGTTGCCAAATTCAGTGTCTTTAGTGGCTGTAGGTGTATGTGGGCCTTCTAGCTCATCTTGGTTGAGTTTTGGTAGTATGTGGGTTTTGAGAAGTTGGTCCATTTTCTTCTAAGTTGTTGAATTTATGAGCATAAAGTTCATAGTCTCCTCTTACTAATCTTTTAGCGGCTGCAGCGATTACAGTGCCATCCCCTGCTTCATTCCTGGTGTTGGTGACTTGTGTCTTCTCTTTGTTTCAGTCTTGCCTAGAGGCTTGTCAGTTTTGTTGATTTTTGCTTGACTTTTGTTTAATTCATTTTTCTGTTATTTACCTATTTTCAGTTTCATTGATTTCTGCTCTTATTTTTATTATTTCCTTCCTTTTATTTGTTTTGAGTTTATTTGTTCTGCTTTTTCTAGTTTCTTGAAGTGGTCTTCTGCCAGCGTTCGGTGGGTGTTCTATAGGAGAAGTTCCACGTGTAGATGTATTTCTGATGTATCTGTGAGGAGGAAGGTGATCCCCGCGTCTTACTCTTCCGCCATCTTCTCTGGTATCTCCCTAGTTTCTTGAAGTGGGAACACAGATTATTTGAAACCTTTTCCTCTTTTCTAATGTGAGCATTTTAGTGCCATAAAAATTTCCTCTTAGAACTGTTTTTGACGTATTACATTTTTATTTTTATTCATTTCTATGTGTTTTTTAAATTCTGTTCTTTCTTGGCCCATGATTTGTTTAGAAGTGTATTGTTTAAAAAAGAAGTCTTTGGATGTTTTTATTTTGTGTTTCTGTTACTGATTTCTAATCTGATTCCATTGTGATTAGAGAATATAGTCTGATTTCCGTGTTTTTAAAGTTGTTGTTGAAGTTTCTTTTATGACCCAGGATGTAGTCTTATCTTGAGGAATTGTCCGAGGTAGCTTAAAAGGTATATGTATTGTGTTGATGTAGGTGGAGTGTTCTATAAATGTCAGTTAGATCCTATTGGTTGATGGTGTTCAGGTTTTCAAATATTGGGTTGACCGAAAAGTTCGTTCGTGTTTTTCTGTAACATCTTATGGAAAAACCCAAATGAACTTCTTGGGTAACCCAATATTTTACTTAGATGTGTATTCTTTTATATCTTATGTCTCTTTTAGTTTTACCAGTTGCTGACAGTGGGGTGTTGAAGTCCCCAAATACGGGATTTGTTTACTTTTCCTTTTAGCTTTACCAGTTTTTGTTTCATTATTTTGCAACTATGTTGTTTGGTACATACACATTTGGGAACAGTATTTCTTCTTGGTAAGTTGATTCTTTTAGCTAATGATAAAATGATACTCTGTCCCTTCTCTGAAGTCTACTATATCTAATACATAGCTCTACCTTAAAAGTTAGCATGATAAATCTTTTTCTAACCCTTTAATAATATAAAATCTATTTATGTTGTGTTTGAAGTATATGGTTGGATAATCATTTTAATCATTATGGCAGTTTCTGCCTTTTAATTGATGTGTTTAAACCATTTACATTGAAAGTGATTATTGATATGTTAGAGCTTAATTCTTCCATTATATTATTTGTTTTCTGTTTGTTTCTTCTTTTTCTTGTTTCTGTATCTCATTTTTCTTATCTTTCTGTGAGTTACTTCAACGTTTTTTAGGATCCATATTGTTTAGTTTATATTGCTTTGTGTATTTCTTAAGTGGTTGCTTTATACATTACAGTATATATGTAACTTAACATAGCCTCCTGATATCAGTGTTTTACAGCTTTAACTACACTGTTAAAACCTTGATTTCATTGAGATTCCATGGCCCTTACCACTTTTAAAAATATAACTTCCTGAAGTATTTCTTCTCCATACATTGTGCTCACCTGATGTTATTATAATTTTGTTTCAGCCATCAAGTATGATTTAAGAAACTCATGAGGAAGAAGAATAGTCTATTATGTTTACCCCTGTTTTTTATCATTTTCTTTATTCTTGTTTCCTTTATGAAATTCCAAGTCCTCTTTATCACTTTCTTTTTGTGTGTGTGTGGGGGGCTTCCCTGTGTTTTTACTTCTGTATCAGTATCTTTTAAAGAGTAAAAGTTTTCAAAAATTTTAATCAAACTCAATTTACCTCTTTTTTAATAGTTTACTTTTTCTTTTTTTTCTTTTTTTATTTTTTGTATCCTCTGTAAGAAATCTTTGCCAAACCCAGGGTCACTATCTTTCTCCTATGTTGATGTCTAGGAGTTTTAGCTCTTACATTAAGTTATGTCAGTAATTTCAAGTTGATTTTTGTAAGTGCTGAGGCATCTAGGTTCTTTTTTTCCTCTCCTTTCCCATATGACTGACCAGTTGTACCAGCATTACATATTGAAAAGATCATTTTTCCTCTGATTGAATTGCCTTGGTACCTTTGTCATAATCTATTGGCCATATATGTGGGAGTCTATATCTGGAGTATCTATTCTATTCCATTATATATTGTTTTTGTGTCAATATTATGCTGACATGATTACTGTGGCTTTATTTTAAGTCTTAAAATCAGACAGTGTTAGGTTTTCCAGTGTTTGTTTTTTAAAATTATTTTTACTATTTTGGATCCTTTGCTTTTCATATATGTTTTAGAATCATCTTGTAAATTCGTACAAGAAAATCTACTGAGATTTTGATTAGAATTGCACTGAATGTCTAGGTCAGTTTGAGGAGAATTGCTCTCTTAACAATATTGAGTCTTTTGATTCACAAACACGGTATATCTTCCTATTTATTTAGGTATTCTTTAATTTCTCCCAGCCGTGTTTTGTCAGATATATCCCTTAGGGTATCATATGTTTTGATGCTATTGTAAATGGTTTTTAATTTTTGTTTCCATTTGTTCCTTGCCAATATTAGAAATACATTTGATTTTTTATATTGCCCTTGCATGCTGCCACTTTGCTAATCTTGCTTATTCTGCTAGAATTTTTGTAGATTTCTTAGGATTTTCTACATTGAAGTTGATAATATCTGTGTGTAAAGACAATTTTATGTTCTCTTTTCCGATCTGTATGCTTTTACGTCTTTTTCTTGCCTTCTTGCATCGGCTAAGACTTCAGATATGATGTTGAATAGTAGTAAGAGGGAATATCCCTTACTTTGTTCCGATCTTAGAGGGAGAGTATTTTGTCCTTCACCATTTAGTATGATATTAAGCTGTATCTTTTGTAAATGGCTTTTGGAAGCTTAAGGAAGTTCCTTTTGTTCTTACTTTGCCAAGATCTTTTTGTCATGGAGGGATGATGAGTTTGGTCAAATGCTTTTCCTGTATCTTTTGAGATTATTATTATTCTTATTTGTTGTTGTTAATGTTTGGTGGGGAGGTTTTTGGTTTTGTTTTTTTTTTTTAGTTTTATAGGTTGGGTTCCTTTTTTTTTTGAATGCTTAACAAATATTGCATTTCTTGGATAAACCCTATATAATGATGATGTATTTATCCTTTTTATACATTAATGGGTTATATTAGCCGAAATTTTAATGAGAATTTCTGCATCTATAATAATGAAGAATGTTGGTCTGTAGTTTTTCTTTTCTTTTAATGTCTTTGTTTTTGGGTATCAGAGTAATGCTGGCTTCATAAAATGAGTTGGGAAGTTTCTCCTCTTCTATGTTCTGAGAGAGTTTGTGTTGAATTGGTATTTTTTTCTTCCTTAAATATTTGGGAAAATTAATCAATCTGTGGGGCTGGGCCTACAGTTTTCTTTGTAAGACTTTTTTTTTTCTTTTTTTTTTTTTTTTTTTTTTTTTTTTTTTGTGGTACGCGGGCCTCTCACTGCTGTGGCCTCTCCCATTGCGGAGCACAGGCTCCGGACGCGCAGGCTCAGCGGCCACGGCTCACGGGCCCAGCCGCTCCGCGTCATGTGGGATCTTCCCGGACCGGGGCACGAACCCGTGTCCCCTGCATCGGCAGGTGGACTCTCAACCACTGCGCCACCAGGGAAGCCCATGTAAGACTTTTAACTATGAAATAACTTCTTTAATATATATAGGGCTATTCAAGTTAACTTTTTTTTTAAACTGATATTTGGCATTTTGTGTCTTTGAAGGAATTTATCCATATCATAATCTGAATTGTTGACTATATTGACAGAATTTTTAATGATATTCCTTTACCGGACTTATGTCTATAGGAAGTGTAGTCGTGTCCAGTCTCTCATTTCTTATGTTTCTAATATGTGACTTCACTTTACTGACAGGTCTGGCTAGAAATTTATCAGCTCTATTCATCTTCTCAAACAAAAAGCTTTTGATTTCTTTGATTTTTCCCTATTTTCTGCTATTTTGTCAATTTACATTTCTTTTATTTTAGGTTTAATTTGCTGTTCATTTTCTAATTGCTTATATTGGTCACTTCTTTGAGCATGTGGGATAAAAACTACATTAATAAGGTATGGATTATTCTCACCTAATATTTAGAATATGATGTTATGTATTGTATACATATATGCAGTGCAGATATTACATATGTACACCATACATCTCATAATATATGATTGCATATTGGACATACAAGGTAAAATCCCTGCACAGTGATTGAATTGGCATATCATTTTAACTGACAGTTTTAAGATGGCTATAATACCACTGTAATTGTAGACACTTCAGCAGTTTATCATTTTTGTCACAGTTAATCTGTGACAGCAGTTGGGATACTAAACACCTCTACAACCAGTATTTCCAACTTGGCATAATTAGGTAAGGAGATTTACTGTAGCTCAGTATGTGGTCTTTTTAAAGATTGAGTGTGTTTAAACATTCAAATTTTTGTAAGTCTTGTGTAAATGATTTTATTTTTTGTAAACTTTTTATTTGGAATATTTTCAAACTTTCAGGAAATTTCTAAGAATCAAAACAAAATAAAAAAACACATACTTTCACCCAGCTTCACCTATTGTTGACAGTTTACCCCATTTGCTTTAGCAACTGCTCTGTATTCTCTTCCTCGCACACACATGTGCACACTAAAGAGTGGATTTCTATACATGAAAGAACTGTGAAGCTTAAAGCTCTTCTGGAGTAGGTATCACATTTTGTCCCATGGCTCCACAGTATTTAACATGCCATAGAGGCAACCTTTTAAGAAAAAATTTAGGGAATAGAACACAAAATCATGCAGTATCTTTTTGTTGTTGTTGAATTTTAAAATACTGAGATATAATTCCCATATCACAAATTCACCCTTTTAAAGTGTGCAGTTGAGTGGTTCTTTTAGTATGTTCACATTTTAGTATGTTCACAATCGAATTTCAAAATATTTTCAACACCCCCAAAAGAAACCTCATACACATTAGAGTCACATCCCAATTCCTCCCAGCCCCTAGCAACTGTTAATCTACTTTTATTTATGTGGATTTTCTAATCTGGACATTTCATATAGATAGAATCATAAAATATGAGTCTTTAGTATCTGGCTTAGTTCACTTAGCATTATGTTTTCAAGGTTCATCCATGTTGTAGCATGTATCAGTAATTCATTCTTTTTTTGTGGCTGAGAAATATTCCATCATATGGATTCATCACATTTTGTTTATCATTCATCAGTCAGCGGACACTTGGGTTGTTTCTGCTTTTTGGCTGTTATGAATAGAGCTGCTATGACATTTATGTAGAAGTTTTTGTACTCAGGTTTTCAGTTCTCTTGTTTATATATATGAGTAGAATTGCTATGTCTATGGTAACTTTATATTTACCTTTTTGAATAACTGCCAAACTGTTTTCCAAAGTGGCTACTCCATTTTTTACTCCCACCAGCAACTTATGGCTTTCCAGTTTCTCCACATCCTCACCAATACTCATTATTATCTGTCATTTTGATTATTGCCATCCTAGTATGTGTGAAGTGGTATCTTGTTTTGGTTTCAATTTGTATTTCCCTGAGGACTGATTTTGAGCATCATTTCATGTGTTTATTGGTTATTTGTATTCTCTTCTTTTAGAGAAATGTTTATTCAGATCCCTTGTCCATTTTTTAAATTGGAATATTTGTCTTTTGGGGGGATGAGTTCTATATATTCTATGTACCTAACCCTTAACAGATAAATAATTTGCAAAAATCTTCTGTTTTCTGGGTCATCTCTTCACTTTCTTGATAGTGCCCGTTGGAGCACAAGAATTTTAATCCTGATGAAGTCTAGTTTATGTGGTTTTTTTTGCTTGCTTGGCTCTCCTAGCTTAGAAACATTGCCTAATCCAAGGTTATAAAGATTTACCCATGTTATCTTCTAAGTTTTATAGCTTTAGCTTTTACACCAAGGTCTTTGCTCCATTTTTGAGTTAATTTTTACATACATTGTGAGTTAGGGTTCAGCTTCATTCTTTTGCATGCAGATATCCAGTTGCCCAACACTAGTTGTTGAAAAGACTATCCTTTCTTCTTTCTTCCATAAAAGAATTGATCATAAATGTGAGGGTTTCTTTCTGGATTCTCAATTCTGTCCTATTGATCTACACATTTATCTTTATTCCTAGTACCATGCTGTCTTGATTAGTGTAGCTTTGTAATAAATTTTGAAATCAGGAAGTGTGAGTCCCCTACTGTGTTCTTCTTTGTCAAGATTGTTTTGGCTATTATGGGTTTCTCGCATTTTCTTAAGTGTTTTAAGATCAATTTGGAAAAAAAACAAGGTGAGATTTTGATAATGATTGCATTGAATCTAAGATCAATTTGGGGAGTATTACAATCTTTACATCGTTAGGTATTCCAGCTTACGTCTTTCCATTTCTTTAGATCTTTCATTTGTTTCATTGAAGTTTTGTAGTGTAATAAGTATATTAGTCTTACACTTGGTCATGGTGTATAAGCCTCTTTATATGTTGCTGGATGTGTATTTTTTATTTTGTTGAGGCTTTGATATCCATATGCATAAGGGATATTGAGCTGTAGGTTCCTTTCTTGTGATAACTTTATCTGATTCTGGTATCATAGAATAAGCCTCATAGAATAAGTTGGGAAGTGTTTTCTCCTCTGTTTTATTTTGGAAAAGTTTGTCAAGTATTGGCATTAATTCTTCTTTAAACATTTGGTAGAATTCACCAGTGAAACCATCTGTCCCTAGGCTTTTCTTTGTAGGAAGATTTTTGATTACTATTTCAATCTCTTGTTATAGGTCCATTCAGATTTATTCTTGAGTTAATTTCAGTTATTTGTGTTTTTTTAGGTATTTGTCCATTCATCTAATTTGTTGGTGTACAATTGTTCCTAGTTATTCTCTTATAATCCCTTTATTTCTATAAGCTTGGTAGGTCCTTTTTATTTCTAAGTCAATAGTAACGTTCCCTGTTTCATTTATGGGTTTTTTCTTGGTCAACCTAACTAAAGATTTGTCATTTTTGTTAATCTTTTCGAAGAACCAAGTTTTTGTTTCACTGATTTCTCTGTTTTTTGTTATTGTTCTCAGTTTTATTGGTGTCCACTCTAACATACTATTTCCGTTTTTCTACTTGTTTTGGGTTTAGTTTCCTCTTCTTTTCTCCTGTTTTGTGAGAGTTTTTATCATGACTGGGTGTTGGCTTTTGTTAAATACTTTTTCTGATTCAGTTTATATGACCAAGTAATTTCTCTTCTTCAGCCTGTTGATAGTGGTGAATTATATTGATTATTTAAATTTTGAACCAGTCTTGCACAACTTGAATAAATCCCACTTGGTCATGGTGTGTAATTTTTTATACATTGCTGGATTCAATATATTAAAATATTTTGCAAAATTTTTTGGTCCAAGTTAATGAGATATATTCTGTAGTTTTTTAAATAGTCTGTGATTATTTTTTTAGAAAAATTTAGTAGCATATATATGTAACATAAAATTTACCATTATAACTGTTTTAAAGCATACAATTGAGTAGCATTAATTACATTCACAGCGATGTGCCACCATCATCATCTATTTCCAAAACTTTTTCATCACCCCAGAGTCTCAGTAATCATTAAGCAGTAAGCCCCACTCCCCCTTGCTCTAGTGCCTTGTAATCTCTAACCTACTTTCTGACTCACTGAATTTGCCTATTCTAGACATTTCATGTAAGTGGAATCACAATATTAGTCCTTTGTCGTCTGACTTATTTCACTCAACATAATGTTTTCAAGGTCCATGCGTGTTGTAGCATGTGTCAGAACTTCATTCCTTTTTATGGCTGAATAATATTCTGCTGTATTTATACACCACATTTTATTGCTCCATTCGTCTGTTGATAGACAGTTTATCATACAGATCCTGTTGTGGGCTATGGTTCCAATAACCAGCTTAATTTTCAGAGCCCTGGTGGTGGTATTTTGGTCTGCTTGTTTTGTTTGTTTTGGCCACATTGCGTGGCATGCGGGATCTTAGTTCCCTGACCAGGGATTGAACCCACACCCCCTGCAGTGGAAGTGCAGATACTTAACCACTGGACCTTCAGGGAAGTCCTTGGTCTGCTTGTTTTGTGTGGTGCCTCTGGTGCTCCCACTGACCTTGGCTTGTGCTAGGGATGACGGAGCACAGTAGGGTGAGCTTTAGTGTATTAGTGATTTTCTGTTGCTTGTTTAGAGTAATTGCTGGTTCTCAGCCATTCATTTTGTAACAAGTTTGCTGATCTTTTTATATAAATTAAGCACTTTAGGATAAAATTAAAATTATGGTATTTTATCATAAGCTATAACATTAATTTTGAAAAACATTTGTGACTCACCATTTTAGATGTGTGGTGTATGTCCAACACATCTGAGTCACGTAAAACTATATTTTGAGTTTTAGTAAACAACATGGACACAGCCTTTCTTTAGGAAGTTGGTAATAATGAGTGGTCTTGATGAAATTGGAATTTGACTTATGAATTCCTTTGCACTGTTAATGTGGGAAAAAGATAACAAAGTAGGTGTATATTTCTTCTTTCAGATAAGAAAATTAATGAGGAAGGAAACAAGGTTCCAGTCATAAAGTATCTTTATGGATAGAAGGGACCCATACAAACCTAGTCCAGAATGTTTAAAAATATTTGTTCCTGAGCCTTTTGTTGAAATAAAATCCTGAACAAGTGTAACTATAAAAGAGACACGTGCGCTTCCCTGGTGGCGCAGTGGTTGCGAGTCCGCCTGCTGATGCAGGGGACACGGACTTGTGCCCCGGTCCGGGAAGATCCCTCATGCCACGGAGTGGCTGGGCCTGTGAGCCATGGCCGCTGCGCCTGCGCGTCCGGAGCCTGTGCTCCGCAACAGGAGAGGCCGCAATAGTTGAGAGGCCAGCGTACTGCCAAAAAAAAAAAAAAAGAGAGAGAGAGAGAGAGACATTAATATCATTAACAATAATTAATTCTGAGATAGTAATGCCATTATTTTAACCAATATCTTTTCTTCCGTTTTCCAGACTGTGCTAGATGACAAGCAAACCAGAAACTATTTACAGGTTGTGATAAGAGTTAAAATAGGGCATGGATAGAGGGGACAGGGAGTGGCTTGGAGCAGTCACTGGGGGTCCCCTCTGAGGTTACTGTTGAGGCTGAGACTTGAAGGGGGAGACACCAACCATGAGAAGAGCGTTCCAGGCAGGGTGGCTCTTTGACGCAGGATTTGGGAGTCCTTTCAAGTCCTGCCTGTGTGCCCCTTTCTTCTCCTCTTGGTTTTTAAAAAAATCATGGATTTCCCTAGTCCAGCCTCCTCCCCTCATGTGAGGAAACTGTGAAGGCCAGAAAGTAAAGACTTGATGGTGACAGCCTAGGATCCTGATGCCCGGTACACACCTCCGCGCCCCCATACGTACGCCCAAATGACATGTATTCCTACTAGCTGTTTACAACATTCATTGTTTTCATGAATTATTATAAAAGATGTCTGGAAACAAGCATTGTATCTAGTCATCATTTGCAGTGTTCAGAAAAAAGAATCTCTACCTAAAAGAAAAAAAAAATCCTAATTATAGTAGAGAAAGATTTGCCCTTAAAGTGAAGATATTTTTGTCTTATAAATGTCATTCTTTACTAAATGAGATAGGAAAGTAAACTCAATTTCTGATCTTCTGTTTTGAAAGTAAGTGGTAAATAACTGACACACTGAGATTTTTTTGCTGAAAATAAATGTCTTTGTTACTCTCAGACATCATAGTGATATGGGTGAAAATGAGGAGCTTAAGGTAGGTCTTACCATGCCCAGTTTCACAGAGTAAATGCCAATAGAATCATAAAAGCTAGAACTAAAACCTCTTGTGTTTATATGTCCTCCTTTCCTCCCTTGTTATTGGAAATACATGGCTGATTTTTAAAATTAGGCTGCTTGAAGGTACTGTTGGTTGTGAGCATTAGTGTCACTTTACTTTGAAAGTAAATAGTTATGAGTTTAGAAGCGTAGGTTCTGGGGTCCCGTTGCTGAAATTTATGGCCCCTCTCTAGCCACTTTCTTGCTGAGTGACTTCGAGCCTAACCTCGCTGTGCCTGCTTATCTTCGAATGGAATCCATAAAGTCTATGTCATAGGGTTAGTTTGAAGTTTAATAATACAGTGATTGATAATTATTAGATGGTTTTTTTTTTTTTTTTTTTTTTTTTTTGCGTTACGCAGGCCTCTCACTGTTGTGGCCTCTCCCGTTGCGGAGCACAGGCTCCGGACGCGCAGGCTCAGCGGTCACGGCTCACGGGCCCGGCCGCTCCGCGGCACGTGGGATCCTCCCGGACCGGGGCACGAACCCGCGTCCCCTGCATCGGCAGGCGGACTCTCAACCACTGCGCCACCAGGGAAGCCCTAGATGGTATTCTTATTTCTGATACATCAGATTGCTGCTTTAACTGGGGAACATTGAGACAGTTTGGGATTCCTTTAGAGTGTAAAATAAGGGACAAAAATTCTTGGGAGAGGAAGTAGCTGTCACTTGTGATTTCAAATCTAGAGATATGGAGATATGTGAACTTGACTTGCTTTGGTTACTTTTTGTAATGTATAGCTTAATAACAGTTAACACATTAAATGATTAAGTACATATTCTGTTTTTCTAGGCATATAATTTGAAGTTACTATGATTGATCATTTAAAACAAAATACTGTAATTTGTTTTATGCCAGAGTTGAATCCTGTTCATTTCTACATATTTTAAGGAAAGCTGTTGATGTATAACACAATATTTCCCTTTCAGGACTTTATAAAATAGCTGCCGCTCTTAATTTTTTTCAACTAAGGTAATTCATGTTTTTGGTTTTTTTTAAAGCTCCTAATTAAAAGTACAATATACCCAAATTATATTACTGCTTTTCTTTCTTTAGTAAAATTCTCATCAGTTAGAGAAAGGTCTGATCTAGCTTGATGATGGGAACTTATGTGATGGTCATATCATAACTCTATTAGCAGGCACCAAATATAGCACATTTCTGTTACTTTTTTTGGTCTGTTTTCTCTGCTAACTAGATGGAAAGCGTCTAACCGGGAGCTGGACTTTTTGTCTGTACATTGTGAGCATCTGACTGTTCAGTTAATGCTTGTTCATTGTGTTCTTACATCAGTAAATCTGTGGTCAACAGGAGTATAACAAAAAGGTTTTCTGGATCATCTAAAATTTCACTTTATGTTAAAAGGGTGGGGGAGGGGATGAGAAATGGGATGGGTGAGCTGGGCAGAGCCTTTTACATTCACAGTCCTTTTTTCTTAATGGTTTATCACTTTATTTGGAGACGTTTTTGTGTACTCCACATGTACTCTATGTCAGTAATTCCGTTGGAGCCAGTAGCTCTGAACTCACTTTTGAAATGCAGCTACAAGCTGAGACTAGAGGTAACCAGAAAGAGTTCGTTTGTATCAATGTGTGCAAATACCAGTACTCATACCTGAGCAGAAAGGTGGGATTTCATTCACGCACTCGGTGTTACTGAATGTTCTCTATGAACGAAGAACTGGTGGGGAGTGAGCAGGGTAGAGCAAGTTGGAGCTGTGGTTGAAGAGAAACACAAGAAATGGAGGACAGGGCTTTCCCAAAATAAAATCAGGTTGTGATTAAGAGAATAAGAGGAAATCGATGCTCAGCAGGCAGGAAAGACACCATCCTAGTAGGTGAAGTGATCTAATTAGCTGGCATCTCATCTGCTGCGTGACTTTCAGCTTTGGTCATACTGAAAAAGCCAGGTACGTGGGATTAGACAGCAGGCTTCTTCATGGACTACCCAAAGACCAACAAAAAGGAGCCAGTGAGGGTCATGTTAAGCCAAGTGAAGCACCATTGTTTCATGGGTTTTGAAAAATAAGCTTTTCATTTTAGAACAGTTTCAGATTTATATAAAAATTCTAAATATAGTGCAGAATTCCCATATACCCCCCACCCAGTTTGCCCAATTATTAACATCTCACATTAATATGGTACTATTTTTGCAATTAATGAACCAGTATTAGTATATTATTGTTAAGTACAGTTCATATTTTATTCAGGTTTCCTTAGTTTTTACCTGATTTCCTTTTTCTTTTTTAGAATCCCATCCAAAATAGCATATTACATTTAGTAGTCATGTCTTCCTTAGGCTCCTCTGGTCTGTGACAGTTTCTCAGACTTTTCTGGTTCTTGATGACCTTGACAGTTTTCAGGAGTGTACTGGTCAGGTGTCTTGTAGAATGTCCCTCAGTTGGGATCTGTGTGATGTTTTTCTCATGATGAGTCTGGAGTTGTGTGATTTGGGGAGAAAGACCACAGAGATAAAGTGCCATTTTTGTTATGACATATCAAGGGTACTGTCCACATGACTTTTCCCTGTGGATATTGACCTTGATCATCTGACTGAGGTAACATTTTTCAGGTTTCTCCATTGTAAAGTTACTCCTTTTTTCATCTTTTCCATACTGTTTTCTTTAGGAGTCACTATATGCATCCCATGCTTAAGGAATGGGGGGGGGGGAGTTATGTTCTACCTTCTAAGTAGAAGAGTTTCTATATAAATTGATTAGAATTCTTCTGCCTGAAAGTTTTGTCTCTTCTCCCCAATTGTTTATTTATTCATTCATTTATTTATACCAGTATGGACTCATAGATATTTATTTTATACTTTGGGTTTTAATCCAGTACTGCTTGACTTATTTTACTGCTCAAGTTGTTCCAGCTTTGGCCATTTGGGAACACTTACTGTTAACTCTTACATCTGTTTGACATCTTCCCATCAATGTAAGGCTTTTTTTTTTTTTTTTTTTTTTTTTTTAAAAAGCACTTTCTGGCACAAGTTGCTCCCATTTCATCTTGTGTATTTCCTGCCCCAGTCCTAGATTCAGCCATTTCTCCAAGAAGCCCCAGTTCCTTTTATTGGGGAATGGTAGTAGAGCCCAAGATCTAGGTGCTAGATGTGCTTTTTGCTACTGGGTTGTAATACATGTGTGTATACTAACCTGTTTATATGCACATCTGTAAATATTTCTATATGCACCCATCTGTATCTGTATTAAGCTCAACATGAGTTTGTACTGATGTTGCCAGCTCTAATCCATTACCACATAGATTGTTCTGGCCTCCTTGCCTGGCTTTTGTGTAAACTCCTATTCTGACAGTGAGAAATCTCTCACCATCCACCATCCATATATTTAATTGTTCATTTCCAGTGTACATGTATAGCAGTGTCAGGATGGTTAACCCAAACCCCTGTGGAAGATAACTTTATGAACTAGAGATAGTGCTTATGTACAGTTTCTGTTGCCTTTAGTCTTACAGATTCCACTCATTTCCAAATTACTTAGCTCAGCACCTTTCCCCACTCCACCGTATTTCAGGGAGATGGTTTCATACCTTTGCTATGTAGCTAAATTGTTTTGTCATATTCTGTAGTCTATCTTGGGATTCCTTATCTCCTAAATGATTTTTTTTTAATTGCATACAGTACATTCACGCTTTGTGCTATAAAGTTCTGTTTTTGACAAATGCATAGCGTTAATTGCATCTAGCATTACAGTATCATACAGAAGAGTTTCACTGCTTTGAAAAATTCCCTGTGCTTTACTTATTCCACCCTTCCTTTCTCTCTCCAAACCCCTGGCAACCACTGATCTTTTTACCATCTCTATAGTATTGCCTTTTCCAGAATGGCATATACTTGAAATCATAGAGCATGTAGCCCTTTCTTTTACTTTTTATCACTGATATTCTACTGTATGGTTAATCTACATTTGTCTCTTTATTCAGCTATTGAAGGACATCTTGATAGTGTCCAGTTTTTGATGATTATGAAAAAAAAGCTGCTATAAGGAATTGCTTGCAGATTTTTGTGTGGACATAAATTTCCAAATCAGTTGGGTAAATATTCAGGAGCACAATTGCTGGATTGTATGGTAAATGTACGTTAGCTTTTTAAATACCCTGTCTTTGCATTGTACTCAGTTTCTTGGAATGGAATAATCTCCTTTTGCCATTCTCCTTGCCCACTCCCCCACCAAGTCAGTTCTGACCATTGATCCCAGGGCCTGCCATCACTACAAATGAGCAAGTGATAGAGAACTTCAGCTTACCATTTTGGGGAGAAATAAAATCCTCTAGTGATGTTTCCTATATGTTTATGTTATTTTCAGTTAATCTGTCAGTGAAAATAACCAGCTGCATCTAGTTGAATTTTACTGTTTTGTGCTTTCTGGCAGTATAGCAGGAGCAAATATTTTGTGAGTGGCTTACATCGCCTGTAGGTTGTTAAAAATACTTTCTAATTGGGTTGTATTGTTTTGGTTTCATAGTTACTAAAATCCTGAAGAACTAGTCAGATTTTTCTCTTCAACCATCACCATCAAGCAGTATATTTTCAAAATATTAAGTTGTAGTAATTAACTTTAAAAGATTTTATTTAAATGAAATTTATGTTCCCGTTAAGTGATAATATGTTTTGTTTCCTTCACAGCATTTATTCAGTCGGAGAGCATAATAGAAGTACTGCGTTTTGATGATGGAGGGCTTCTACAGGTAATTTTATTTTAAGGTTGAAGAATTATCTCAGTGTCAAGCCTTGAATAACATCTGATTATTGTTTTTCTTTTAAAACGTAACTGGTTCATGTGAAATACATTTTATGAGCTTCCTATGCAGACAGGGCAGTAGAGTCATTGGTAATAATAAAAACCTCCTTAGCTATATGGATTACCTTTTAAATAAAATAATTCTGGGGGATGTTGAGAGGTTAGGTGGGGAGAGTCAGATCAGGAGCAGTGGAATTGGTGGTAAGCTCTATTAGTACGGAGCCGGTGAGTGAAATGCTGAATTTGGATGTTGGGCCTCAAAATATTTATCTGGAAGAGAACTTCTCCAGAGGATATAAGTTCTGCAGATTTACATCTATATCATCCTTCCACTAGCCATTCTAAGCCATGTCTTTATATATATTATACATAAAATTAGAACGTGTAATCTGATAAAAATCCTATTCTGCCTTTCAGACGTAGCTCACATATCACTGTGAAGCCTATTTTAGTCTTCTCAGCTAAAAAGCAGTTCTAGAATTTCAGAGCTGAAAGAGTCAGTAAAAGCCATCTTAACCAACCCTGATTTTTGTGGCTGATTTTCTCCTTGCAAACTTTTTTCATATTCTATGCTTGTCTTACAGTACTCACCACCTTTGTAATAATAACATGTGTTTTTAAATACTATGTTATTTGATAGCATGGCTGATAATTTTTTTATTCATGTTATATTCAGGGGAAACCAAGGTTTAGATTAAGAAAGTTGCCCACGATGCCATGACTTTGCAGTAATGGCATGCCTATTAGAATTCTGGTCTTCTCACTCCAGGTGTGCATATTAGTCTCTTTGTTACATGATGCTGCCTATGATGTATTTGTTTACTTACTTATAACTAAATACATAACTTAAATAGTTCTCCTGTAGCTTATAATAAAGGCAGGAAAGTGAAAATTAAAGTTAGATCAAGGCAATAGAGAAATAATTCCGCTAGGGACTTGGAATAAGTTTTCTCTTTGTGTTTTAGCATAAATTTAGATTTCAGACACTAAACCAAACAAAGTAAGGAAAAAAGTGATGGGTTATAAGGTTCTTTTTCTCTGACAATGAAGCAAATAAATGTTTCGGATGAAAACTTTTTCCCTGTTTCTAAATTTTTAGATAAACTTATTATTCTACTTTTACAAAAGAAATGTTGAGAAACACAGCAGGCAGTGGCTGCATGGTACTTGCAGAAAGTTTTTGTATGGCTTTTTATATTTTAAAAGTGAATAACAACTGAAGATATATAATGATCTCTAGTTTTGTAAAGCTACCTTCCTAGAAAATGATCTTAAGCCTCTTGTTCTAGTTCTTTAATCTGTTGCAAGATGAGAACTTGGAGAACCTATAGAAATGACTGTTTTAAACATCTCCCTTTTGGTGATTTGCAGGATCTAGAGAGCAGGCAACTCAGGACTGAATTTCTAAAAAATTCTCTGAGTGTAGTTATCCTTTACTGATTGAAAAAGGATTTATTATGTCCTTCAGGAACTAGACATCTAGGTTGCAAGTTGATGATCCATTTTGAAAATTCTGAAGCTTGACGTGTGTTTTTGCTGGGGGAGGCTGTCATTCCACGTCTAAAAGGACTTGGGTGTGGAAGAGCTCGTCCGCGGGGATGTCATTTGCTCATCCTCTTCGGATCTGCTGAAATGCTTGGACCGGAGCTTGGGGGAAGCCTCAGAGTTCTATAGCTAAGGTAATTTTAGACTGGAGTGTTAAGGGCAGGTATTACCGCTGGTTACCTCAGCGACAGTGAAACCTCACTAAGCCTCCTGCGGAATGCCCAATGTTGAGATGCTATATATAGTGGACTATATATCTGCAAGTAAGAGAACACAAGACCCCTCTGAATAGAAATTTATAAAAATCATTCATTTTAATGTTGAAGAATATTTCCTAGGAACAACTGTTTTGATTTTGACATAATGTCATTCTTCCTGGCGATAATTTGCCAATAAGTTCGGCTATTTCTTAAACAGCTCCTGGTTTCTTGTGATTAGAAGAGAAGTATGTTCATGTAGCATTTCCGTGGCAGAATATATATTGGGTTTCTCCAAATTAAATTAAAGCTAAAGCAGGGAGAGAGTCAAATCAACAGCCTTGTATTACATTATTTAAAATTAGAATTTTGCTTGAGAGCATTCGTTCCCAGATTGTGGAATTTATGTTACATTCATGTGGCTTGGCTCATGGTGATTTTTTAAGTCCTAAAAATTAATTGATGATAAGTCAGTAAAAATTGTAAAAACATTAAAAGTTTGCTAGAAAGTTTAGACTTGATTTCCTATTTTATTTTTAAAGAAAAGGAAAATGAGGATCATAGACTATTCAGTTGCTAGAGCGAGAATCCAGCATCCAATAAGTACCCAGCTTCCTGGGTACTTCCAGAGCTCTTTCCACAGTATGATGCATGTGCATTTCTTTCCAGTGCATTCCGTGCATTATCACTAGTAATATTAGGATATGATTAGAAATCGTAGCAATCCTCTTAGCCCATGTTTTCTTTAGTTGGTGTTTTGACCTCCTGCTTGGCAAGGCTAGTAAGATTTGGTATATAGAACATAGGAAGCTGAGTCAGTTCTTAAGGTGAGCAGACACTGAGGATTTTGCCTCAGGATCTTGCCGAGAACCCCAGCTGACACATATAATAAAGGATATCTATTAAGGAGGAGGGGTGTGGAAAAAACTATGGTAAACAACATACTTAACAGTGAAATGCTGAAAGTTTTATCTCTGAGATGAAGAATGGATCAAACAAAGATGCCCACTAAATACCACTTATATTCAACATCATGCTAGTTGTAGGCAATAAAGTAAGACAAGAACAACTACTGAAACTCGCACACTTAGAGCCTGTGCTCTGCAACAAGAGAAGCCATAACGATGAGAAGCCCGTGCATCGCAACAAAGAGTGGCCCCCGCTCACTGCAGCTGGAGGGAGCCTGCACACAGCAACGAAGACCCAACGCAGCCATAAATAAATAAATAAATAAATTTTAAAAATAAATAGAGACAAGAAAAAGAATTAAAAACTAAAAGGATTGGAAAGGAAGAAAAAAGTGTTATGCACCTCAGATTATGATAGTTTATGGAAGTCATCCAAAGCATCTACAGATAAGTTACTAGATTCAATAAGCAATTTAGCAAGTTTGCAGGATAACAGTTGATACATAAAAAACAACTGTATTTCTACATTTATGTTGAGCCGTATGAATTATACCACTTCTATAGATCAGAAAAGGCAACAGAGTCTAGCCAGACTCACACATATATGGATACTTGATTTATGAATAAAGTGTCACTGAAGAATATTGGGGAAAGAAAATATTGGGGAACAGTCAATAAAGGGTGCTAGGACAAGTGAATATCTATATGGGAGAAATAAAACTTTGACCTCACACCAATAACAAAAATAGTATAACTATTTTGGGACTCGAGTCTTTTGAAGGCTTATAGCTTCAAGCGGAAGGCTTGAGGTAAATTAAAATTGCTGATAAGAGTAGTACTGACTTTTCTTTAATCTTTCATCTTTTTGTTCCTCAGAATCGAGAATTTCCACTGTCTTATCTTCAAGTTTATGCTTCTTTCTTTTGCCTGCTCAAATCTGCCTTTGAATTGTTCTAATGAATTTTTCATTTCAGTTTTTGTACAATATTTCAGTTTTGCAAGGTGAATAACTTCTAGCGATTTAGTGTACAACATGACTGTAGTTATAATACTGTACTGTATACTTGAAATTTGCTAAGATAGTAGTTAATTGCTCTCACCAAAAAGAAGAGTATATGAGGTGATCATTTCACAATGTATATGTATATCAAAACTTCACATTGTACACCCTAAATATAAACAATTTTTATTTTCCAACTATACCTCAGTGAAGCTGGGGAAAAAAGAAATTAAAAAGAAAATTGAGCTGAAAATACAAGAACTAAAGTGAAAAATTCTCTATGCTGAGGAACAGAAAGATTAAAGAAAAGTCAGTAGAGCCTAAGACCATCAAGTGAACCAGCATATGCATTGTGGGAGTCTTGAAAGGTAAAAAGAGAAAGAGACACAATACTTGAAGAAATAATTGTTGAAAATGTCACAAATTAATGAAAGACATGAATATAAGCATCCAAGAAGCTCAGTGAACTCCAAGTAAGATGAACTCAGAGACTCATACTGGGACATGTTAAATCAGACCTTAAAAAGGCAAAGAAAATCTTGAAAGCAACAAGAGCAACGGGACTCATCACATAAAAAGGATCCTCGATAAGTTATTAGATTTCTCATCACAAACTTTGGAGACCAGAAGGCAGTGGACCCATATATTCAAAGTATTAGAAGGAAAAAACTATCAACCAAGAATCCCATAACTGGCAAAACTGTTCTTCAAAAGTGAGGGAGAAATTAAGACATTCCCAGATAAACAAAAGCTGAGGAAGCGCATTACCATTAGACCTGCCTTGCAAGAAATGCTGAAGGGAGTCCTGCAGGTAAAAATGAGAGAACACTAGACAACAATGTAAAGCCATATGAAGAAATAAAGATCACAATAAAAGTAAATACAGGGGCAGTTTAAAAGTTGGTAATATTGTAACAATGGTTTGAAACTCCACTTTTTGTTTTCTACAAGGTTTGAGACTAATACATTTTTAAAAAACTAGTGTAAAAGCAAGGATTATTGTCACTTTGTTTTGTAACTCCACATTTTGTTTTCTATATAATTTAAAGACTAATGTACTTAAAAGAATTATTAGTTTGTCTTTGGATACAAAAAGAAGAAATTCTGTGACATTAACAACCAGAAGAAGTAGGGATGGAGCTGTAAAGAAGTACACATTGAGTGTGATTGAGTTAAATCTGATAAAAATTCAAATTAGAGTGTTATAACTTTATGATGTTAGATTAATCCCCATGGTAACCACAAAGGAAATAATAGGAAATACACAAAATGAATTTAAACATTTCACTACCAAAAAATCAACTAAACCAAAAAATGACAGGACTATAGGAAATGAGGGATGAAAACAGTATAAGGCATATAGAAAACAAATAGCAAAATGACAGAATTAAGTATACTATTGAAGCTGAGCTGGTAGGAATTCAAACAAGTTTGTTGTAGATTTAAGATATAAATTATAATCTCCAGGGTAACCACTAAAAATATTGTAAAATATACATAAAAGGAAATGAGTGGCCAACTTCAGCTTGTGTAAGCTAAAAGAAGTCAGTTTTAGGCATATACAGTCTTATCAAGGGTATGTCAGGAATTCCCTGGTGGTTCAGTGGTTAGGACTCCACACTTTCACTTCTGAGGGCATGGGTTCAATCCCTGGTTGGGGAACTAAGATCCCGCAAGCCACAAAACCAAAAAAAAAAAAAAAGGATATGTCATAATAAGTGTGTAATAATTACAGATAAGAGCACAAGATTTGAATTCTGACATATACTGTTTGATCCTGGACTGGTAAATATAATTTGCATGTCTCCAGTGTATTAAGAACTGCAAGGACCACTAGAGATAGAGACAGTTGTGGCAGTTATGCACTTTGAATTATAATGTAAGGAGATGTTATTACAAATGAAAATTAAATTATTGATATGTCTTCATAAAATTCAGCTTACAGTAGGGTTTTCAGTCTTGGCAATATTTATATTTTGGACCAGGTAATTCCTTGCTGAGAAATGAGGAAAGAAGACTGTTTTATGTGTTGTAGGGTGTTTAGCAGCATCCCTGGCCTCTACCCTCTAGATGCCAGTAGCTCTTTCAGTTGCAACCATCAAAAATGTCTCTAGACATTGCCAAATGCCCCGGAGGACAAAATTGCCCCCAGTTGGAACCACTAGGTTATAGGGATAAACTTATATATTATTTTTGTGATAAGAGAATTTAATACTGTTTGAGAATATACCACATACTTATTTTTGCAGGGTCTTTTCCATTTGAGTGGAAGAATAGTTCATTTTCCTCCTTTATATTCCTTTGGGGTGCTCTGTGAGAGAGACTGTGCTCAGACTGGTCTGGAATGTGGAGCCTAGCAGTGAGCTAGGCTGAGACTGGAGCCCTTAAATGCAACAGAAGAATGGAGTCTGAATTGTGGGTGGGAATTGTGCTTATCTTTGTAGATGCACAGTGAAAAGATCATTTGCAATATGTCAAACGTTACCAACTTTAAGTATCTGTGATTCAGCGAAGTTTACTTTGAAATATTGTAGGTATGTCTTATATTTGATAGAAGATACAGAAATACATGGCACAGGCATTTTCTAGGGCCCTGAGTACTCCTGACAGGCCCTTATCTCTGAGCATAAAGTTCAAAGGTTTCCACTAATCACATGGTGAAATAGGAAATCTCAGTCTCTTCTAGGGATTGCTTCGTAGTTTGGTGAGCTGACCATCTTTTCTCATATGATTACTGGCCATTTATTTTTCTTTAAGTGATTTGCCTACTGTTCTTTGCTATATTTCAATCACAGTATTCTTTTCTCCAGTTTCTTTATTTTTCTTTCTTTTTGCTGTTCAGTTATAAAATACTTACATAAATAGCAGATCTTTTCATTGTTACTAATGTAACCCTTTTTTTGCTTGATTTTTCTCTTCTTTTCTGGGGGTTGGGGTGGGAGGAGGTGTTTACCTTGTTTATTTTTGCTCATTCTTCGGCTTTCAACATTTTTGAATCATTTTGTGTTAGGTATTTACAGTCTATAGTTGGGCTTTGTTTTTTCAACATGATCCTTTTGTCTTTCTTAATAGATGAGTTTATCTCATTTAATCATGCTATATATGTGTTTAATCTATTCCATCTAATTTTTATGCTTTCCTTTTTGTTTTCTCTCAATTTCGGGGCTTAAGTTTCAGATACATATTTAAGATATGTTTAAAACTTCATTTCTCAAATTACTTCAGAAACAAAATAGTGTCTATTGTGATCTTTCCTTTTCTCTCAATATTTAGGGTTGTGCTGAGATTTTTATTCTTATTATAGTTAAATGACTTTTCTATTTTGTGGCTTATACTTCAAAAACAACATTTACTTTCTGCTTTTCTAACCTTATTTCCACAGTTCCTTTACTGTATCTGCTTATCTTTCACAAGACAGCTTCCTCATTTGCAATTCTTCATGAGTAATCATCTTGGCCAGATTGTCTTCATGAAGATATTTTTTTCCCCTCCAGAAAGTATACATGGGTGCTACACTTCCTGAGTCTCCTTTCTGTCAGCTCCAGATGGGGACCACAGTTTGGCATGTCCTAGAATTCTTAGGTTGTACTTTTTATTGAAGTAAAAGTGACACACATTAAACTGTGCATGTTTAAAGTGTACGATTTGAAAAGTTCAACATACTATACACCTGTGAATGCATTACTGCAATCAAGATAATAAATATATGTATCCATGGCCCCCAAAAGTTTACTTGTGACCCTTGGTAATCCCTCTACCCTCACTCTCCATCTCTAGGCAACCACTGATTTGCTTTCTGACACCATCAGTTTATACTTTAAATCATTTTATATAAATGGAATCATGTAGAATGTACTTTTTGGGAATTTGACTCAGCATGATTATTTTAAGAGTTCTCGATGTTGTTGCATGTATCAGTAGTTTGTTCCTTTTTCCCCATCCAAATGTTATTTTCTGTTCTTTTAAAAATATTTTTTCTAAAATAATAAATATGTAATAGAGAAAAAGAAAGGTTCCTAGTCTTTGAGTTTACTCTTTTTTTATTGCTGAGTAGTATTCTACCGTTCTATCCCATACCACAATTCATGTGTCACTTCATCTGTTGATGGAAATTTGGGTTGTTCCAGTACTGACCTCTTACAAATAAAGCTGCCATAAACGTTCATGTATAAGTCTTTGTATGGACTTATGCTTTTGTTTCCCTTGGGCAAATATCTCAGAGGGGTCATATGGTGGGTGTTTTAAGTTTAACCTGTAAGAAATTGCCAAACTTCTTCTAAAATGGTGATTCTGTTTTACATTCCCACCAGCAGTGTATGAAAGTTCCAGTTACTACACATCCTTGCCAACCCTTAGTATGGTCAGTCTTTATCATTTGGGACATTATTGTAGGTGGTAGCGTATCGTTAAAGTTTAAATTTGCTTTCCCTTGATAACTGGTGCTAAGCATCTTCTCATGTGCTTAACTGACATTTGTAGAATTGCTCATTTTTAAAAATTGGGTGGTTTTCTTATTATTCAGATTCATAAAGTTCTTCATATGTTCAAGATACAAGTCCTTCATCAAATGGGTGATTTGCAAATATTTTCTCTCAGTATGTGGTTTGCCTTTTCATTTTCATAGCAATGTCTTTTGGTGAGCGTATTTTTTAAAATTTGATGAAGTCCAATCCATCGGTTTTTTTCTTTTATGACTAGGTGTTTTTGGTCCTCTTCATGAAATCTTTGTCTGTTTGAATGTTGCAAATATAATCTATTTTTTTTGTCGAAGCTTTATAATTTTAGTTTTTATGCTTAGAACTATGATTTATCTAAAATTAATTTGAGTGCATGGTGTGATACTAGGGTAAGGGTTCATTTTCCCCCAAGCTTTGTCCAGTTGTTCCAGCACCATTTGTTGAAAAGATACATGTTTCTCTCCTAAATTACATTGATGCCTTTGTTGAAAATCAAGTTGACTATAAACGTGTGAGTTCGTTTCTGAGTTTTCTCCAGTTCTATTGATCTGTTTCGTCTGTCTTTGTACTGATGCCACACTGTCTTGATTGCTATAGCTTTTTTTTCTATTGTAGTAAAATATGCATAACATAAAATTACAATTTTAACCATTTTTAAGTATACATTTCAGTGGCATTAAGTACATTCGCATTTGTTTCTGCATCACCACCATCTAGCTCCAGACCTTTTATTTTCATCCCAAACTGAGAGCGTGTGCCCATCCCCCCTACTGCAGCCCCTGGCAACCAGCATTCTACTGTCTGTCTCTATGAATCTGTCTACTCTAAGTACCTCATGTAAATGGAATCATATAGTTTTTGTCCTTTTGTGACTGGCTTGTTTCATTTAGTCTAAGTGTAGACTTAGTTTTCAAGGTTCATCCATGTTGTAGCATATGTCAGAATTTCCTTCCTTTTCAAGGCTGAATAATATTTGTTTGTATGTATACACCACATTTTGTTTCTTCATTTATTCATCAGTAGGTGCTTGCGTAGCTTCCATGCTTTGCAATTGTGAATAATACTGCTGTGAAGGTGGATATCTAAATAACTGTTGAGTCCCTGCTCTCTGCATTCAGTTCTTTGGGGTTATAAACCTAGAAGTGTGATTGCTGGATCTTCTAATCCATATCCTACACTACAGCCAAAATAATGTCTTTAACACTTAAATCATCTAGACCATGTCTGTGTCTCTGTTTCTCTCCTACGACTTCAGTCCCCTTGTACTGCATTTAGAGTACAACACAATCCAGACTTCTTAGCATGGCTTCTTACCAGGGCACAACACATAACAGGGTGCTGCCTCACCTCCAACCTCATTTCTGCTTCTCTCCCGCTTCTCTCTAAACTCCAGCCAAATAGACCTGCCGTCTTTTTCTTGAGCATCCAGGCTCTTTCCTGTACTAGGACCTTTGCACGTGCTGTTTTCTCCACCACCACACAATCCCACCTCCAAACACAGCTCTTCTTTATCCTTTAGGTTTCAGTATAAATGTTATCTCTTCAGACAGGGCTTCCCTATGACATATTTAAACATGTCACCTATTTATTCTTTCATAGCATCTTTCCAATTTTTCCGAAGTCCTTTATTCGTGTATAAACACATATTTATTTAGTTTGAAAATAACTGACTCCCCCTACCCCTACCCCGCCCCATACCTCAAGCTCCATGGTGGCAGAAACCATAGTAGACCAGCATCTGCTGGTCCCAGCACCGTTGGGAAGGAGTGAACGGTGAGAGACATGTGTAGCCTCACAGAGTAATTGGAAAGAGGACTCTTCTCATAGGATGTATTGCTTTGGCAAGCTTCTAAAAATCAGTCCTATTACTTGGCATTACTTCCATGTGTGTTTAAAATTTAATCCAAATTATTCTCTCATTTGAATTATATGGTGTGACAAATCATTTCATATGATTTAGGGATCAGGTTTAACCTGAAAGTAAGTATAAGGTCAAAGTTGAAACTGTAATAAAATATGTTGGATATTCTGTATGTCTGTAGTATAAAGATTTGGTTTCCGTTTTCACCATTGTTTTCTTCCTTCACAGACTGAGACAACACTTGGACTCAGTTCATACCAACAGAAAAGGTAAGGCAGTAATAGGTATATGTATAAATTTTTTAATATTAAAATATTATGTATTTAGTAAGATACTGACATACTCTTAGGTCTTTCTGGGGGATTCCTGCTCTCCGTTTTCCCCATACTTTTTTGTTGTTGTTGTTGTTGTTGTTTTGTTGTTGTTGTTGTTTGTGTGTGTGTGTGTGCGGTACGCGGGCCTCTCACTGCTGTGGCCTCTTCCGCTGCGCAGCACAGGCTCCGGACGCGCAGGCTCAGCGGCCACGGCTCACGGGCCCAGCTGCTCCGCGGCACGTGGGATCTTCCCGGACCGGGGCACGAACCCGTGTCCCCTGCATCGGCAGGCGGACTCTCAACCACTGCGCCACCAGGGAAGCCCCCCATACTTTTTTTGGTGAGGAGGGAAAACAAATAGTAAATCACATTGTATCATGTATTTCAGGTATTGTGTATGGAAGACCGAGTTTAAATCTGAATTTGCATGTCGTGCGTTGTGTAGCATTCCTTCTGCATCACACGCCAAGGGGTTTACTTGTAGCTGAAACTCCCCTTGCTCTGGAAGAGTTTCGGCTTTACAGCTGCCATTGACCTCTCCCGTGGTCCTCCCCGCTTTTTATGGGCTGAGCAGTGCTGCCTTCCGTTGTCATCAAGGGTCTACCTTCAGGCCCCTGGCAGAGGAAGTTACCGTACAAGGAGGGATGATTCTAATTACAGGAGACCCTAACTGGTTGTCTTGTTGACCCCCCTTGTGTGACACATGAGGACTCTGAGATTCTTAGAACCAAGGGATGTGCTAACAAGGTTAGACCGGCAGGGTCTCAGGTAGTATTCGTTATCTTCTGATCACCAGCCCCATGGTGCGTTCCCTCTGATAGCCTTATATCAGATGTGGGATCCTTCAGTGTTCGCTGTGTTTTCTCCATTTAGCCAGAAGAGCAATACAGAGTTAGTTAAGAATTAGAGGGGAAGCGCTGTGCAAGAGGCCTAGGGGAGCCAGCGGAGGCACATGAAGGAAAGTAGTCATGATAGAGCTTACATGGGAGGGAGGAGAGGTGAGAGTCTGCACAGTGTGCTCTGGGCTGGGGCTGTGGATACACTCCCTGCCTTGAGACCTCTTGAAGGACAGTAGAGACACAGCCTCTGATGAGGTTATAAAGCATATGTGTTGACGAAATGACAGAGGCAGTCTGCTTTCTGAAAGAAGACAGCTCCCTTGAAGAGTATATTATAATCCAGTGATGGAAGCCTCAGGGCTTAGTTGTAGGGGATCAGGTACCTGAGACACATGGTGTCTCACGTTCATCATCAAAACAGTCCGCAAGGCCTAAGGCGGAGCTGAGGTGAAGGTGGCCTCTGACTGCAGCTCCTGGTCTCCACTCCTGGCGGCCTCTCCCAGCTTCTCCTTGGGGGCACCCCCGTTTCTGCTGAGCATTAGAGATTGCTGAGATGGACACTTTGTGGCTGTTGAACTCCTGCAGTCATTTCTGCACCAATTTCTGGCTTCTTACACTCCCCAGTTGTGTAGTCCATTTGCTGCCCTGTGACTTTTCTAGTAAAGCCAAGCGATTCGGCCCCATCTCTTGTATTCCCTACACGTGATCTCCTGAGCGAAAACTCTCATTCTGTGAGTGAAACTTAACCTGCTCCAGGGAAATTTATACCATGAAAAGCCTAGTTACAAAATGATTCTGTAGCTAATGGTGGTGAAGCTAGTCTCTGGCTACCGTTTGGTCCCTCTCCACAACTGCTGCTATCTGCTTCAGCCCCAAGGGCTTCCGGGACATTCTGCAAAGAGAAGAGCTGCTGCTTTCATGACCGCAGGATCATGGGAAGTAAAACTGTGAAAGAATTTTGCAAGATACTCTTTTTTTATATTTCTCTCCTACCTTCTGGTTCACCCTTTCTAATTTGTTTTAATACAGTTATCAATTACATGATAATATTTTGTTTAAAAATATGCCAGCTACATAATATAATGGTGGATAATGTGCACATAGTGTTCCATCAGTGTTTATTTTAGTTGAACACCAAAATGTTATAATGAGTACCAGTAATGATTTAATATTTTGGGACGTGAGGCCACCTTTTATGAATGTCTTTTCCTAGGGTTGTGGAGCCCTGTGGTGGGAGATTAGGAATTCAGGAGACCTGAGTTCTGTGTTCACCAGATGTGTAGCCTGGAGAAAAACTATTGAACTGCTCTGAGCATGACTTTCATTTGCATACTGGGGAAGATCGTTTCTCGGCCTGATATATCTTATATGTGATATAAGGTTATGCATTATATAAGGTTGCTGTAAGGACCAAATGAGAGACTCATTTGGGTAACAGTAGTTTGCAAACATTAAAATGTTACATAAGTTGTGGGTGTTTGTTAATGTATTTGTTCAGTCATTCAGCAAATATTTACTGGAATCTTTACACACACCAGGCATTGTTCTAACAATTAGTGATTCAGTCATTGTGTTTGTTATCTATTGCTGTGTAATAAATTACCTCCAAACCTAGAAGCTTAAAACAGCAGACATTTATTATTTTTCTGTTTCTGTGAGTGAGAAATTTGAGAACAGCTCTGCTAAGTAGTTGTGGCTGAGGCTCTCTCGTGAGATTTCAGCCAAGACATCAACCGAAGCTGCAGTCATCTGAAGGCCTGGGCCCGGTGGGTCCTCTCCAAGATGGCTCCCTCCATACCATTAGCAGAAGGCCTCAGTTCCTTACTGGCTGTTGGCAGGAGACCTTAGTTCTTTGCCATGTGGAACTCTCCGTAGGGCTGCTTGAATGTTCCCGTGTCACAGCAGCTGGAGACCCTAGAGCAGGAGATCCAAGAGAGAGCACAAGGAGGAAGCCACAGTGTCTTTTGTAATCGAGTCACACTGTCACTTCCGCCATATTTTATTCATAGGAAGTTACCCCCAAGGAGAGCAGAATTAAGCCCCCACCTCTTGAAGAGAGGCAGATCGGAGAATCTGTGAACATATTTTAAAACTACCACAGTGCTGGCTGGGCCAGACAGTCAAGACTCCTGCCCTGGTAAAACCTGTGTGCTAATGGGGAAAACAGACGATAAGCCACCAAGTAAATGAACAGAACATCAGCTAGAGAAAGGTCTGGGATAGACAAGACTCCATTGCTTCTTTAGATTTGACCGTAACGAAGGCCTCTCTGAAATGATGTTTCAGCCTACCTGGTGAAAGTCGTAGGGCAGAGCATTTCAGACAGAGGAGCAGCTAGTGCAAAGGTTTGATATTGGGGGCAGTGGTGGTGTCATCATATCATGTCGTTACAAGAGCTGGAAACGTTGGTGTATACAGTTAGGTAAGAAAGATACATGTGTGTATCTGTGTGTGTGTGTGTGTGTGTGTGTGTGTACACAGTGTCCACGAGAAGAACCAGTCTTCTGATCTTTAAGTTTCCTGGTACCTCTAGGTTATAAGCCAAAGACACTGGGCTACGGAGTACTTTTCAAGTTAAGGTGGTTGAGGTTCTTTAATTGACTGTATGGTTTGCTTTTTATTAAGTACAACCATTTTGGTTGCCAACAGTTAACCATAAGCACCTAGAAGATTATGGTTAGAGCCAGAGCTTGCTAATACCTTAATGGCAGATAAAGTCTGCTCACAATTGCAGTGTGTCTAATGTCTGTTATAAATTTTGTGAAAAAGTTAAAGGGAACGTTCTTAAGTTGTTTTTTAAGATTCCATTTGGGTTTATACTTAGCTTTATTTTCTAGCTCTGGAGCTTTTAGCCTCACATGAAGTGACATATATGCAAAAAACAGTACTACTTTGCATAAATCTTGAAGACTGTAGTAATTTTGATGGTAGACTTAAACCCAACCATATCAAATATTATAATAACTGTGAATGGTTTCAACACCAGTTGTCAGACTATATTAAGGAAAGATCTAAGCATATATTGTCTACAAGAAATGTACTATATTTTTCAATTTATATTTAATTTTTTATCATTTGTTTTGAAATAACTTTAGAGGATAGATGCAAAAAGAGTACAAAGAATTCCCATATGTATCCCATGTATATCTTGACCTAGATTGATTCCCCATTTAACATTTTACCACATCTGCTTGATCATTCATAATCTCCCTCTCCACCTCTTCTTTCCTTCTTCTCTCTCTCTCTTCCCTATCTTTCTATATATAGGTATACGTGTATATGTAATTATTTTTCTGAATTTTTTGAGAATCAGTTGTAGACATGATGCTCTTTTATTTTACCCCTAAAAACTTCAGTGTATAGTTCTTATAAATATAAACATTATTTTACAAGCCACAGTAAAATCAGGAAATTAATACCTACATATACTACTTAATCTACAGACCTTATTTTAATTTTGTCAGTTGGTCCTTTAATGACTTTCACTTTAACATGTAAAGAAATTCTTGGTCCAAACTTTTACCTCTCACCCTCACATTTTATTTATTTATTTATTTTAAATTTTATTTTATTTTTCGGCTGTGCCGTGGAGCATGTGGGATCGTAGTTCCCTGACCAGGGATCAAACCCATGCTTCCTGCATTGGGAGCACAGAGTCTTAACCACTGAACCGCCAGGGAAGTCCTTCCCCTCCCATTTTAATTCATTATGTTAAAATTTACACATTTTTTTTATCGTCCATTCAATAGCAAGTTATTGTAATTTATTTTTAATATGTTTGTTTTTTAACTTTTAAACTAGAGTGGTAAGTGAATTATGTATCATCATCACAATATTAGAGAATCTGAGTTTGACTGTATATTTACCATTACCAGTGAGTTTTACACATACATTCATATGTTTTTTTTTTTTTAATGTCAATTAGCATCCTGTTATTTCTGCTTGAAGAACACCCATTAGTACTTCTTGTAAGTCGGAAGTGGCTATGGTGAACCCCCTCAACTTTTGTTTGTTCAGTGAAGTCTTTATCTCTCCTTGATTTCTGAACGACAGCTTTGCTGGGTATAGTATTGTTGTTTGACAGTTATTTTCTTTCAATAGTTTGAATGTCATCCCACTCTCTCTTTGCCTACAAAATTTCTGTTGAGCAATCCACCTGTACAGTACCTTCTCCTTATCTGTGGGGCATACATTCCAGACACTACACTGTTACTGCAGATAGTACCAAACACTATATATATTCTGTTTTTTCCTATACTGACAGTGGGTCACATATACGGCAAGGGTACAGTGGACAAAGGGATGATTCACGTCTCGGGCAGGGCAGAGCAGGACAGCATGAAGTTTCATCCTGCTACTCAGAAGGGTGTGCAGTTTAAAACTTATGTATTTTTTATTTCAGGAATTTTTCATTTAATATTTTCAGACCATGGTTGACCGCGTGTAACTGAAACTACAGAAAGTGAAACCACAGATGAGGGAGGACTAATGTAGTCTTATGGGGTGGGGAGTGGGGTGTTCCTTGTATGTGATGTGTCACTTTTGCTGCTTTCAGAATTCTCTCTTTGTCTTTGACTTTTGACAGTTTAATCATAATGTGTCTCATTGTAGGCCTTTTCAAGTTCAACCTGTGTGGGGTTCTTTGGGCCTCAAACTCTAGATGTCCACTTATCTCCCCACAACACTGGGGGAGCTAGATGTCCACCGTGGGCTCTCTCTTTCCCACCTGAGAAACTGTAGGCGCTAGGGGGCCCTCTCAGTGCAGCGCTGTACCAGCCTGGTAGAGAGGTGATATGACCAGAGTATAGCCATTTCTCTTACCTTTCTAATACAGTTTTGTTTTGTTTTCTTCTTTTTTCCTGCTCTCTGTGGTCCAAGGATGTTCTTGAGCTTCACCCCTGTATTTTTGGATTTTCACAATGGTATCTCAACTATGGGTAGTTGTTGGTTGGTCTTCTTGTGAGGGGGACTGAAGTCAAGAATGACCTATGTCACCATCTTGATGATGTCACTCCCCAAAAGACATCATTGATAACAGGAAAAGGAGGGACAGGGAGAAAATATTCACAGTACATACATTTGACAAAGGACATGTATCTAGAATATATAAAGAACTCTTACAACTCAAAATTAAGACAGACATCCGAGTTAAAATACTTTGAACAGACACTTTGCAAAGGAAGATATCGGATTGGACAGAAAACAAATGAAAAGATGTTCAACATCATTAGTCCTTAGGGAAATGAAAATTTAAGCTAAAATGTATTTATTGAAAAATATTGATATAGGAATAATCTGTATCTTTTGTCTTAAGTCACTATATAGCTGTCTCTGACTTTTTAAAAAGTTTTACTTGTTAAAGTGCTTTTATTCCCCTCTTATTTCTGCTTGCAACGCTTATTGTGGATCAAGCTACAAAAGAGTTGTTCCCAAATGTGAGAGTGTACGTAAAGGTGCCTGTTTCTGGGCTCCATAATAGATGTAAGGAATCAGATTCGAGAGGTGCGGGGCCCTGGAATCTGCATTTCTACAAGCATCCTAGATGATTAAGATGTAGGTAGACCACAAATCATTCATTATGAAATATTGGGCCAAAGAGAACCTTTTGTTTAGGTAGTAATTGCCCGTAGGAAAATATTTTAAATTTCACAGTTTAAACAAATTCCCAAAGCTCCAAGAATGTCTTGTATGCTTCATTTGGGAAGGTCTTGTGTGCTTAATTTCGACCTAACAGTTCACCAAGCAACACAGATTTCATGTATCTCTCCAGTTGTTCCCTCGCTTGAAGTCAGAATAGTCCTTATTCATCTCCTTCTCCCCAAATAAACAGTTAATGTTTTAGTGAAAATAAAATATTGTATTGAAAGTTTCAGAAAAAATACAATCACTGCCGAAAGCATAGAATCATGTATTACTTTTATAATGTCTAAGATTCTGTTTCTTTGAAATTGACAAAGGGCACCATTTTTCATGTTGCTTCTTCCCCAGTTTATTTTTCAACATTATGGATTTGTAGATATTTGCTTTCTGTTAATAAAGCACTAAACAGTGTCATGGCCATTCTAAATAAACAGCAGCCATTTCAATCAGCTGTAGGTATGTGATAGCTATGTTATTGAATTTTTGGTTTTGTTAAAATAAGATTATACCTATGACAGTTTGTGTTGTACCCACTCAAATATTAAATTGGTCCTTAGATATAGATCTGTTGTTTTGAAAATATGCATTTATTTATGAGGGAATTATCTGTTATGTATTGTCCCCTCTATCTCATATTCTGTGAGCATCCTGTAAATGTCATGATAACATTGCTGGACACCACTTCTTTGGAACATTTTATGGGAGGTCTTAGCCCACATAAGGCATGAAAGAGGAAAACAAGGTCTAAGGATTTAAAAGGAAGAAACTGAATTGTTGTTACTTGCAGGTGATCTGTCTACAGAGACAATCCAAGATAGTGATCATTTTAGCAACACATATAATGGCAGGGGAAAATCTAAGAGAATCTATAGACTGTTAGAATTAACTCACCAAAATGCCTGGGTTTAAGATCAGTACCCCCAAATCAGTAACTTTGTAATATAAAGCAATAACCATGTATATCTATCTGCCTACTTGACATCTCCATCTAGATGAGACATCTCAAGTTTAAATGTCTAAAACAATACCCTTGAATCCCTACCCAACTACCCTTCCCCACTTCCAACCCTCTCTTCCATGTCATGACTACGTATCTAGTTTCTCAGGCCAAAATCTTAGAGTTAAGTCATCTTGATGCCTCTCTTCTTTCTCTTACACTCCAAAATCAATCCATCAGCATGATGTCTCTAGCTTCCAAAAATATTCAGAAAAGAGCCACTTCTCACCACCCTCCCTTGCAGTCATCCTGGGCCACAGTGGCTGTCCCCTCCTCTGTGGACAACTGCAGGGCTTTCCTGCTTCACTCTTGGGCTCAGGCAGTCTCTTCCTCATACAGCAGCCAGATTTGACCTTTTAAATGTGTTAGATCATGTTACTTCCTTGCTCAAAGCACTGTAGAGGCTTATTGTTACACTTACAATAAAATCCAGACTTCTGCAAGGAGACCTGGCCTCTGTACCACTCTGATCTCAGCTCCGGTCTCCTCCCCCTCCTTCCTGCACTCTGGCCACTTCAGCCTCCTGGTTCCTCCTCATGCCAAGGACATTCATTCCTGCTTTCTTCCTCCAGATCGCTACCAGTCAGGTCTCAGCCCCAGTGTCCCCCCTCAGAGAGACCTTCTATGTTCCTGCTGTGTTTGATTTGTCTTTATACGTTGGACGTCATCACGTGATGTTTTCTACTTTTGTTTTCCCCATCGGCATGTTAGTGCCGTGAGAACAGGCTCTTTGTTCTCGTGGCCCCAGCCACTAGACAGCCCCCGACATTCGGTATATTTGTGTTGAGTGAACGGGGTGTGCACTGCACTTTTTCCCCTTGCCTGGCCACTTTAACATTTCCACTTGAAATTTGGGGAGTAGACTCTCAGTTCTATGGGAGAAAAAAAACTGTATCTTAATCTCCTTTGTATCTCTAGCATCTAACACAGTCATTGTTTATATATGTGTGAATTTCTGACTTAGACACATTTACTTTATGCATTAAACTTTTTTTTTTTCTTGATTGGATGAATTTATGTAAGTTTGAGTTTCACACCGTTAAAACTGATGAACTGGTCAGTATCTTGTTTTAAAGGAGCTGAAGAGTATCCTCTTTATAGTATGTCTAAGAAGGGCAGAAATCAAGAGGGAGTAGCTTCTGTACCTCTGCCTACATGTGGCAGCTGTCTTGTGAGGAACTGTGCGTTCATTGTCCCAGTGTCTTTAGTTTTGTGCTTTAGTAAAGTATAATCTTACATTTGGTCTTTTCCTTCTCGTGTTTGTCATCTTGAATGTTCAACATATGTAGAAGGATTGTCAGGCAGCACAGAGTAATACTCTTAGTTGGTAAGGCTAAAAACACTTTCATTTTTATTTTTATTTATTTCTTTTTTTAATGTATTTCTTTTTTGCGGTACGCGGGCCTCTCACTGCTGTGGCCTCTCCCGTTGCGGAGCGCAGGCTCCGGACGCGCAGGCGCAGCGGCCACGGCTCACGGGCCCAGCCGCTCCACGGCACGTGGGATCCTCCCGGACCGGGGCACGAACCCGCGTCCCCTGCATCGGCAGGCGGACTCTCAACCACTGCGCCACCAGGGAAACCCCTAAACTCAACCACTGTACCACCAGGGAAACCCCTGAAAACACTTTTAAATGTTATTTTTTTAAGCTCAGTTATTTCACTGCTCAGACTATTTAATCTTTATTGAATTGAGTTAAATCTAGATCTTCTAAATTTTCTGTATGTCCTTGTCTATTTCTGTTGTATTTCCTGAATGAAATTACTATATCATGTGAAGCTTGTGCTCTTTTGAATTGCAGAGGTGATGGAAATAAAGTAGTGTCACAAAATGGGTTTTGCTCTTACATCATTTCTTAAAATACAACAGAAAGATAATCTACTGTTTAGAAACTTTAGTGTCTGAAAGACTTTCTCCCTCTCTCAGTATGTAAACAGATGACTTTAGGTGTGTGGACCTCCTCTCCAAGGTTATTTATACTTTGCATCAGTGTTAGGTCGTGGTGATGTCTAGGAGGTTTGCTTATTCAGGAATCTGTTTTAGTGAGAAGTTCTAGTATCAAGGGGAATAGTTAGAAATGATACTCAAATATTTAGGCCAAGACATCATAGATCAGTATGTTCCAGACTCTCAGATTAAAAAGATATTTCAGTTCTTGGAAATTTCTATCCCCAAATTGACTTTTGTTTAGTTCTTTGACACTCTAGTTACAATGGGATCATGAGTATTTGTCTCTATAAATTGCCTTCCAAGTACAAGTAATTATTTATTGTTCATTGTACATGTATTAAAAATCCAAATGAGACAGTTCCCTGGCAGTGCAGTGGTTGGGACTTGGTGCTTTCACTGCGGTGCCCCAGGTTAAATCCCTGGTTGAGGAAATGAGATCCCTTAAGCCGCGTGGTGTGGCAAAAAAAAAAAAAAAAAAAAAAAAATCCAAATGATCATATTAAGGTATATTGTTATCAATTATATCAACCAAATAAATTTCAACAGTCTATTTGAGCAGTTTCTGTTTTTGCATACCTTTGAATAGGAAAAACACTCCTTTTTTCCCCCCATTTTTTAAAACAAACGTTTATTGATTTCCTCTAATAAAAAAGTAATGCATATTTCTAATATAAGACTCCACTTTTCTTAAAGAAACTTTATCATGACAAAACTCAAGTGTCTGACTTCGGTTTGGGGAAACACGTATGTTGAAGAATTGCTTCTTAGGCTGTTTTCTTTTTACTTACAGTATATCTCTGTACCGGGGTAATTGCAGACCTATACGATTTGAGCCACCAATGCTGGATTTCCATGAACAGTAAGTTTAAAATTTTCAGACCATAGCAATATTATATATATTTTATGCATGCATTTGTCTAGCCTTTTGCCTGTGTTATCTTGTGTGAGAAAGTTACATGTTTTAGTCATCAGGCAAGTAAATAATGTTGAATACAGTTTGAAAATGGGAAGTAAGTATCTATTATGAATCAAACATATAATATTAAATTTTGAAGTTTGAAAAATATCCACATTCTGGAGTCTCTGGTTCAGAGGATCTTATCTTCAGAAGCAGCATTAAACTTAGGGTTACCTTTCTGATTAGCGCTTCATTTCCATTTTTATTATTTAACATTTTTCCTTGTGGATGTAGAAGAATATATTAATTTGTTTGATGTATATGCTTTTAAGGTACAAGCCTTTATACATCATCAAATAAATAATATTATCACCAACCCAGGAGGCCAAACAAAAGCAGATCTTACAGGAAGACAAGGTCCCACCACAGAGCACTTCCTCAAACCATAGTTCTGCTTACCTTCTGCCTCTGGGTCTCAGGTTTTGCACATCTCAGATACACTGAGGGCAAGACAAGTCTTCACCCGTATTTGGTTCCAACCCAGTTTACCAGGTAGGTAAAGGCAACATCTTAAATGATATAACTACTAGAGTAATGCCACTCTGGTAAGTTAACAGAAGAAAAGAAGTTTTTTTTTAATTTTTTTTTTGTTTGTCCTTTTTGTTGTGTTAGTTTCAGGTGTATAGCAAAGTGAATCAGTTTTGCATATACATATATCCACTCTTTTTTAGACTCTTTTCCCATATAGGTCTTTACAAAATATTGAGTAGAGTTCCCTGTGCTATACAGTAGGTCCTTATTAGTTATCTATTTTATATATAGTAGTGTATGTATGTCAATCCCTATCTTCCAATGTATCCCTCCCACTCCTTTACCCCCCCGGTGACCATAAGTTTGTTTTCTATATCTGTGACTCTGTTTTTGTTTTATGAATAAGTTCATTTGTACCATTTTTTTAGATCCCACATATAAGCAGTATCATATGATATTTGTCTTTGTCTGACTTCACTCAGAATGACAATCTCTAGATCCATCCATGTTGCTGCAAATGGCATTATTTCATTCTTTTTTATGGCTGAGTAATATTCCATCGTATATATGTACCACATCTTCTTTATCCATACCTCTGTTGATGGATATTTAGGTTGCTTCCATGTCCTGGCTATTATAAATAGTGCTGCAGTGAACATTGGGGTGCATGTATCTTTTCGAATTATGGTTTTCTCTGGATGTATGCCCAGGAGTGGGATTGCCAAATCGTATGTTAGCTCTACTTTTAGTTTTTTAAGGAACCCCCATAGTGGCTGTACCAATTTACATTCCCACCAACAGTGTAGGAGGGTTTCCTTTTCTCCACACCCTCTCCAGCATTTATTAGAAGAACAGAATTTAAAAGGGAAGTTGGTAGGGGGAGCTGTATGCAAGTTTATTCTGATTCAACAAATGAAAACTGTAATTTTTTTAATATTGTCAAAGTTGTAGTTAACCGTTTTCTACTAGTGAAGACATTAAATTTAAATAATTTCTTTTTCAGTATTTCAGGGTATTTTTAAATTTGGAAGCGTATTAATCTTTTGATTTGAAACCGGGTACCTAAAACTGTTCTTCTACACTAAGATGTTGATGTCAAGTTTTCATTTAGTTTTTACGTGTACCACAGTAGGCAGCCTTGCACTCTTTAACATTCTTTAATTAATTCTGTAATAATTTCTTTACAATCTCAAACCTAGAATAATCAAATATATCAGTTATACTTGCACAAAACCATGGCACAGTAGTCAGCATAAGAAGGGCTATCTGATAACAAGTCCATCTTCTCAGGTGTTTACAGAGATCATGGATTTTTGGGGTGGGGCTGCAGAGAGAGGTTTGTGTGCTTCCTTTTGTACCTATAGATGGAATCAGTCTTTGCAAGTAGTCGTTATGTAAATAGTAAAATTGACTTGTGGGTGTTAAGTTTAAAGACCATAATGTTCAGTTAGGAAATACGTCACTGTTGTTTCCGTCCTATAAAAAGGTTTAGATACGATGTTGAGATGGCAAAAGCATAGAGTTCTTAATCCAGTCACAGTAATATATCACCCATAGTCTCCTTCTGTCAAATGCCGAGATATTTAATGAAGCATGGCATGCATTTTGATCTTTATCAAGAAGGTTCATTATTTTTAAAATAATGATGAGTTCTGTCTCTCTGATGAACTCCAATCTAGGACTATGGCATGGGCCATGTTTATGATGACACCATGAGCCTTGGGGACAGAGGAGATCAGGGTACAGTAGCAGAACTTTAAGTCTAACGTAGTGAATATTCTTAGTTTGAAAAGCTTAGCAGTAACCATTTTAGAGAGATTGTTTCAAAAGTTATATCCAACGTTTTTCACCTCATTTTTTTTTAAGGGAGTTTTGAAAATTTCATGCATCCCCTGAGATAAAGAAATGTTCAAGTGTGCAAAATATCTGAATTGAAATTGGTAATTCCTGTTCCAAATTATCTGTCCCTCAACGCTTTACATAATGAATGCCCCACCCCCAAATAGGAGAAATTGAGATAAGGGCAAGCAAAATTCTGGACTGGTAGTTTTAACCTTTTTTTGGATCATGGTTTTCTTTAAGAACAGATGAAAGCTGTCAGAACCTCTTCCTTTCCCCAAATGCACACACACAGAGTTGCACATACAAATAACATTTTGCACATAGGTTCAAGGGTTTTCTAGCCATCCGCATCAAAGTCCATATCTGGATCCTTAAGCGCTAGTAAAGAATTCCTGTTGTAGGCCACAGATTATTAAATCAACAGTACAAAATTTGCTGGGGTTTTGCCTAATATGCTAGCAGTACATGTTCACTCTGGTAAACCTAGAAAATGCCTATCAAGAGAAAGAAGTAAATATTTACCAGTAATCCAGCCACCCAGAAGCATAAACATTGAACTTCTATCCTTCAAGTCCTTTTTCTGTGTATCTGTATTTATTTATTGAGTTACAAAGATATAACAGTATTTTCTGACCATAAACTATTTTATAACCTGCTTTCTTTTTTAAAAAATAAATTTATTTATTTATTTATTATTGGCTGCATTGGGTCTTCGTTGCTGCACATGGGCTTTCTCTAGTTGCGGTGAGCGGGGGCTACTCTTCGTTGTGGTGCGTGGGCTTCTCATTGCGGTGGCTTCTCTTGTTGCAGAGCACAGGCTCTAGGCACGCAGGCTTCAGTAGTTTTGGCACATGGGCTCAGTAGTTGTGGCTTGTGGGCTCTAGAGCGCAAGCTCAGTAGTTGTGGCTCACAGGTTCTAGACAAGAGGCTAAGTAGTTGTGGCGCATGGGCGTAGTTGCTCCAAGACATGTGGGATCTTCCTGGACCAGGGATTGAACCCATGTCCCCTGCATTGGCAGGTGGATTCTTTTTTTTTTTTTTTTTTTTTTTTTGTAATCTTTATTGGAGTATAATTGCTTTACAATGTTGTGTTAGTTCCTGCTGTATAACAAGTGAATCAGCTATATGTACACATATATCCCCATATCCCCTCCCTTTTGCCTCTCCCTCCCACCCTCCCCATCCCACCCCTCTAGGTGGTCACAAAGCAATGAGCTGATCTCCCTGTGCTATGCGGCTGCTTCCCACTAGCTATCTATTTTACATTTGGTAGTGTATATATGTACATGCCACTCTCTCACTTCGTCCCAACTTACCCTTCCCCCTCCCTGTGTCCTCAAGTGCATTCTGTACGTTTGCGTCTTTATTCCTGGCAGGTGGATTCTTAACCAGGCTCCACCAGGGAAGTCCCTAACCTGCTTTCTAAACATATATACTGTGCATTTTTTTATTCCATAGAATTTTCTGTTACATTATTTTGTGGTATCAAAGAACAGCAAATTGTATGGATATATTTTTTAAATTCATTTTTTGTTTTAAACTCTTTGTTCTTATAATCAGTGCTGAAACTAATGCTTTAAGCACAACTATGACTAGTTCCTCAGGAGAGTCCAAAAAAATGGAATTAGGAGGTGAAAGGATATGCAGAATGTAAAACATTTTTAGTTAATATTTAGGCTAGAGAGTAATTAGGTGTCATGTACAAGGAGCACTGATAGGAATCAATGAATTAATCTACGACTGGAGAGGATGATATGCTAAAGATGTGCGAACAGACAGATGCACTCCAGTACAGACGAGGGTTGGGTTATACGATGAACAAAATCGTTTGAAGCAGAGTGTGAGCTCTTGGTTACAGCACAGAAAAGGGGTAGCTGAGTTAGACTGGACTGTTCCCCAAAGCAGCAAATTTATATGCTGCTGCAAAAGAGCGGAAACAAAAGGAAAAAAAAATTACCCTTAATTTAAACTTTTCTGTGTCCAGCCTGAGAACACTGAACAGGGTTTGTTTTTATCTCATAAAGGTAGAAGTGGATCTATAGAAGTAGGAGTTGGGAGCAGATGTGAACACATGTATTAGGGTTCAATCAGAGGAACAGATCCAGTCAGATTTGTGTGTGTGTGTGTGTGTGTGTGTTTGGGAGCTGGTTAAGCAAGCCCAAAGTGTACAGGGGCAGGCACTCAGGAAGGGAAAATTGCAAGCAGGCTGGAGCCTCAAGGGCAGGACCTGAATATTGATGTCCACGGACAGGCACTTGGGGAGGATCCCAAGGAAACAGGGCAATCTCACATCCAGCTGTCGTTGGGAGTCTCTTAGCTCAGATGATGGCCAAACTCTCTTTGAAAGCTCCAGGCATGTTATACATACTTTAAGAGGCTCCTCTCCAAAAAGAATTTTTCATGGAAGGTTTCATGCAGTCATACAGAAAAATAGAACAGATAGTGAATATATTCTTAAACTAAATTCAATAATTAAAAATTTTGCCATATTCATATTTTTGTTGATTTTTTAACTCATTTGTAGAAGACATAATGACATTTCATGTCTACATTCTGCATAAGTACAGTACCATTATTGGTATTGTAAGAAAATTAACAGTAATTACAGAGTGCCGTAATCCCTCTCTTTGGTTCAGTGCTGTCATTGTTTGGTTCTCAGTGATAGAAATCTAACTGAAAGGAGTTGAGCAAAAATCAGGATATACTAGAAGGAATTCCGAGGACTGTAATATATTTGCAGAAAGTTCAGAGTTGCAGTGGGACCTGGGAACAACAGGATGCACGTTATCCAGCACCGCTAGGCCTCCCCCCGCCCCATCTCTTATCTCTGCCCCACTTGCTGGTGGCTTCTTCTCTCCCACTGCCCATATCTTTTCCCTACAATGATGAGAGCAAACCTACTGACTGTTCAGACCCACATTCTCTAGCCTCCCTCCCTCGGGGAATAATAGCTTCTTTTACTTTAGTTGGAAAAATCTCAGAGTAGTGCAGTCATCACCCTGGCTTAGCCACCTCACCACTCAGATAAGGACGGTGTTTGGTAGTGGACGTGTCTTCCAGGGGGTGTCTCTGTAATTACCATGGTTTCACCCAGAGAAAGGAAAGTCGTGCAGTGGGCAGGAGCTCCAGTTGAAGCCCGTTACAACCTCCCCGGCCCGTTGAACCCCCGATGACCTTCAGTCCTCTGTAAAGCACGCCCTCCCCAGCCTGCCTAGCAGAGGCGGAAACCGCCTCCCTCCCTGCTTCCACGGTGTGGTGGTCACTCCACAGAGCTGGGGTGGATCCACACCCAAAATTTGATTTAGGTGTCAAGACTGATTCACACACCAAGAAGGGCTGAAATTTATTATCCTCACATAGTGAAGCTTTCTGGGGAGAGCGGGGAGGGCTCCCAAGGTCTGAAAAACGGCTCGAGAGAGCAGAGAAAGGAAACTGGCTTGGCTCTTATACTTACGCGGTGAGGCTGGGCAGGCTTGCATGGTCTGAACTTCTTAGTAGATGGGAGAGAGTGTGCAGGCTTCCCTGTGGGCTTGCCCAGATGTGGGGCATAAGGTGAGGGGACATTGTGGGGCTTGAAAACTGTCAGCAATGAGACATCAAAACTGAAATTGGGTTCTTCATCACACCTGACATCCTCTACTAACTTCTGTCAGTGCTGGTTATTGCTCTGATCGTTTCTTTTGACGTCCGCTTCCCTACTAGACCCGACTATCAAGATAAATACACAGTATTTATCTTTACATATCTGGCACGTATTTCACACTTAACACATGCCGTACATTGTCTTTAAGTCCAGCAAGATTACCTGCTGATTTCTTCTGCTACAGTAAAATTCGTTTTGCATTTTCAAGTGTTTTTGCAGCACTTCATTAAACATTTGCTATACCTTTTCTTCTTGATCCAGTAATGTACTGATTTAATTAATGCCCATGCTGTAAATGTTTCATCAGCTTCATATGTCTAGGAGTAATTTTAGGACTTGAGAAGTAGCCTTAACAGAACACTTCATAATATTTTTTTTTCCAGAAATTGTAAGTAATCAGAAATCATTGCTCACTGTACCTTGACTTATGCACTGAAGTTTTGCCTGTGTTTTCTGTGAACTACTTCTACTGCTTGTGGTCCTTTTTGCTAAACCAGAAGCCATTCTTAATTTTACAACACCCTTTGCAGTAACTGGAAGAACTTTTGAGTCAGATGAAATTTATCACTCCAGGTTGCATTCAGTTGCCAACCAGGGTCTCCAAGACCGTTTCCTGTCCTTTAGCAAGGATGCGGTTCTAGTTCTGTGGCTGCTTTCTAAACCTCCGTGGCCTGACTCCTCTCACTATGCTGGCCGTCCCTACCGCCCTCTAGAATGTCTTTGATGTTTGATCAAATTAACTTTCTTGAGAAATAGGCTTTCTTTGTTTGCATCCATTTTGTTTAAATTTATTCTTTGGCTCTACTTTTTTGCCCTTTCCCTCTCCCTCCGCCCTTCTTTTCTTCCCCCCCTTCCCCCTCTCTCTCTGTAGCAGTCAGCCTGGAGCAATCTTGGGCCTGACCACCACCTTCCCCCCCACACCCCACACCCCCACCCCCCCGCTTTACTCACCCCCCGCAGTTATTTATGCCAGTGCAGTTAAATATTTTTCTGTTTCCATAACAACTCCTTTTTTCAAACATTTATTGCAGATTTAAAAGATTCTTTGGGTGGGAACTTGTTTTACTGTGTTCTTTGGTTTATATAATAAGTGCAGAAAATCTTGATTTCAAATCTAAAAGTTTTTTATTATTTTTTTAACATCTTTATTTGAGTATAGTGTGTTAGTGTCTCCTAAATCTAAAAGTTTAAAACAGAGACTTAATGGCTTTTAAAAAAGTGGACATTGAATAAACTTGTTAAAACTGGAGGTGTTTATTGTCAGGTTCAGTTGATGAGAGGCATTTCTCCCTAATCGCTTTTTGGTATTCCAAGAAAATCAAGCAGGCCCTCTTTCCTAAAGGGACGTTTGGTGCTTTTTAGCTTTCCAATTTCTAACTGTTCAACCAACACTCCAGCGCAGCCCTCAGTCTCTAAAATGTGTTTGAGACGATGGTCAGATTTTGTGGTAATCGAGTGGTCAGAGTACCGCGTATTGATTTGGCCCGAATTCCTGCCAAAAGCTGTGTTTAATATACTGCTGTGTCACTGTCATTCACAAAGTTTGCCTGAGGGCAGCTACTCAGCCATTTCTTCAGCTGTTTCGTGGCACTGCATTGTCATCGTTGTGTGGCTAGAAAACTTGCCATTGACCACAAAATTGCCACTTACTTTCCAAGCTGGTCTCTAACTCAGGAGTGCTTCTTCCTAATTCTTTTGAGCCTCAGACTCTTATGAAATATGGATAGTTAGTCAGAGCTCTGCTCTTGACAGCACAGAGAACAGCTGTATATCTCAGCTTGGTTTATCTATAAATAATTCACACTAACCCCCTGGGCCCTCCTTCTGTCTTTGGAGCAGCTGATAATGGAAACAAACTGGACCAGCGCTAGCAGGCATTTGAAAATCTTTGTCTTTATTTTTAAATCTTACCTGTCTAGCCAAGCAGTCACACATAATGCTTATGACAGGCAGGATTCTAAGATGGTCCCCGGATTCCTGGCCCCTAAGGTGCACATACACCTTCTCCCAATTGTATTGAATCAAACACTAATCTAGATGTTGCTGTAGAATTTTCAAAGAATTTTGAAAATGTAATTAAGGTCCCAAATCAGTGGACCCTTAAGATAGGGAGGTAATCTGGGCACCTGACCTAATCACAGGAGCCCTCTACATCTGGCTGTGGCAGTCAGAGACAGAAATGTCGGAGATTTGAAGCATGAGAGGTATTTGATGCAAGGGAGTTACTTTGTGTTGGTTTTGGAAAGGGCAGGGGCCATATGGCAAGAGGCTGAGAGCAGCCTAAACGTTGCCAGAAACCTGCATGAGCTCATTAGAAGGGGACTTGGAGCCGTGATGTGTGAGACCCTGAGCAGACACGCCAGTCATGCTGTGCCTGGACTTCTACTGTACAGAACTGCGAGGTGATAAATGGGCATGGCTTTACCAGCCTCTCGGTGTGTGGTACTTTGTTAGGCAGCATAGAAAACTGATGCACTGCTTATTGATTGACAAGTAAATTTGTATTGGGACTTGAGCATAGTTTTCCATGGTTCAGTGTGACTTCTCTCCTCAGTCTTCCACTTTGCCAAGGGAACTGAGGAGAGGGAGAGGCAGGGGAAGCTGTTTGTATGAGGTCTGTAAGCTGGTCCATCCAAGGAGACCTCCCTCTGCTTCCATGGCGTGGACCATCTGGAACTGCAGGAAGCCTGCTCTGTGTGTGCATGAGTGACTGGAATAGCCTGCTGATGCTTTCCCTCAGTTCTTGTTACTCCAGACTTCTCTCAGCAACCTAAGTAGATGACCCTTCTCCAAGGGTTCATTTCCAGAGGGTGTGGCTTAGGGTCTTTCCTCTTTGATCCCTAGAAGAAAGGGTAAGGCCAGCCTCGCCAGCATTGCAAACCAAGCTTTCTGATCCACCCCTGCTTCCAGGCTCCTAGAACCTCCAGGCTTGTTTCCTTACCCCAGAGCCCTCTCCTGTAGCAGGCCATCTTCAGTCCTGTCTTCTTCAAGGATCCCCCAGAGTACCTGTCTGTCTTATACCCTGTCTTCTTTATCTAAACTGAGATTGATTGCATTGAGGTCACTGGAGGAAAAACATTAAGAACAAATTCATAGGGAGGAGAAACACTGGTTGCTAGGTAGCCTATGGGACATTTGAATTGTAAAAGAGCATGTTTGTTGAAAAAAGCACATAATCGGTGAACTTACAGGGTGGAAGGAGCACATTTTTATTTCTGTGTACTGTTATTCTACTTATATGTGTATAAAGCTTGAGGAAGAAGAGTTTTATCTTCCATATTGTCTTCGTAAAGCTTCTTCCTGCAGCATCATGGCCATAGTTTAAAGTCCCAGCTGGGTCTGTACCTACTTCCCTAATTATTTTGTGGTCCGGTGACCCTACCTGAGATTGATGAGCCTGTTGGTTAAGAGGTCTAGCTCCTGAGAAAGTCTCTACCTGCGCAAGAGGAAGTGCACGCACTGACGGCTCCTGAGGGCACTCAGCTTCCTGCCTCCTAATCCTAAATGCGTTGTTGCAGACCTGCCTCTGGATGCCCCTCTGTCCCTTCCTCAGGGCCCAAGCCTCGGTTCACCTTTGGGATTTTTCCTCACAGCTGAACTGTAAGCCACAGAAAGATTTTGAGCTTCCTGATGGCTGGGCTGTAAGCCACGGAGCAGTTTTGGACCAGGTTTTTGCTTCCCTGCAAAGCAGGAAACTCATCTGTGGGATCCTGCCTCTCAAGGGCAGTCTGTGGGTACAGCCTCTTAGTGCTATGCTCTAATGCTGCAGAATCACCTGCTCTCTGCTGAGAGACTTTAAGGGAGTTCATCTTCTCTACAGCCTTCCCGCTTCTGGCAAGAGCTGGTGGCATCTGCAGTGATGAGCTCTCAGAAGGGGAGTATGTCTTGGTTTAAGCCTTAGAGGCACCAGAAGACATTGAACCTCAGCAACAACAAAACTTCATGTCAGCATTATAAAGAAATTCTCAGATGGTGTGTAAAATAAAAAGCAGCACAACCCATTTTCAAAACCTTAAAAATGTGTTAAATGTTTACAAAAGACAGTGAAGAGTTCTTATTTATATAGTTTGTGGACCTTACGCATATGAACTTGACTTTTTTGGGTAGTGTGGAAAGAAGATATTGTTATCCCATTCTAGAAAAGACAGAATGTTTAAAACAACTCAAGAGTCAACTGTAGATGAAGCTGCAGAAGAAATGAATAAAGTGGTGCTGAGTTACATTTGATGTTGATTTAGGTGATACAGAATGTGAGAATCAAGTGAAATAATGTGACTGTGTTAAAAGTCAGGTTGAGTGCATGTAATTCTGCCCAACTTTAGACTTTGAGGGTTTTACCCCCAAAAGAGGAAGTCCTAATAAGGAAGTTAGACAAACCTCTAAGGAAACAGACTAAAACTTCTGCTTGGACAATAAAATGAGCTTTGAGTTTATTTATCATAATGTTTAATTGTGACACTTCCACCCTAAGTTCTCTAATATTCTATTTAGATAAAATTTATTAAAGTACTTTTCAAATTGAATTATTGAGGGATCATATCACAACATATGGGGCTTACTGCCTGACTAAACACGATTCAGCATTCATGGCTGTATAAAAAGCACCTGTAAAGATAAGGTAGCATTGTTACAGTGGTGGCTCAAATGTAGGCCCTCGGCAAATACCTTTTGATTCATTGACCTCAAGTAAACAACACACATAGCAAAGCCGTCTTGACTGATGTGGTCACTCTAAAGCAAAAGGAAAAATGAAAGACTCTGAATGCTTTATTTCACTTTTATATGATGGTGCTTAACAATTACAGGGCAGTGTTACTTTCCAGAGTATTTTCATTACTTTACCACATTATTTTCACCTTTTTTCTTTTTTATGAAATATACAGACAGAAATGAATAAGACATATATATAGTTTTGTATCTGCCACCCAGTTAGAAATTATTCTTACATAATTTTAATGTATGTAATTATATTTTAACATATAAATAATATTGTGATATAGCTCATTCTGGTTTTTTTCCAACTTTGAGATATAACTGATATATAATATTGTAAGTTTAAGGTATATAGCACATTGATTTGACTTACACTGCAGAATGATTACCACCATGGCATTAGCTAACACCTGCATCACATCACATAATTACCATTTCTTTTTTCTGGTGAGAACATTTAAGATCTTAGCAACTTTCAAGCATATAGTACAGTATTATTAACTATAATCACTACGCTGTACATTAGATCACCAGAACTTATTCATCTTCTAACTGGAAATGTGTACTCTTGGACCGACATCTCTCCTTTACCCCCACCCCCTACTCCCTGGTAAATACCATTCTAGGCTTTGTTTCTATGAGTTTGGCTTTTTTAGATTCCACATATAAGTGATTTCATACAGATTTGTCTTTCTCTGACTTACTTCACTTAGCATAATGCCCTGAAGTCCATCCGTGTTGTTACAAATGGCAGGGTTTCCTTTTTTCTCATGGCTGAATAATGTTCCATCGTGTGTATATACAACACAGCTTCCTTATGCATTCATCCATCGATGGACACAAGTTGTTTCCATATCTTGACCATTGTGAACAATGCTGCGGTAAACCTTAGAGTGCCATGTATCTCTTCTATACCGTGTTTTCGTTTCCTTCAGATATGGGAAGAAGAGGGGTTGCTGGATCATAAGGTAGTTCTGTTTTTAATTTTTTGAGGAACTTCCATACTGTTTTCCATAGTGGCTGCATAGCTCATTCTATTTCTTACCTTTTTAAAGGTCTGTTTTTGTTAGATTATTTCTCTGCTCTCTTATTTTTTTTTAACATCTTTATTTGAGTATAATTGTTTTACAATAGTGTGTTAGTTTCTCCTTTACAACAAAGTGAATCAGTTATACAGATACATATGTTCCCATATCTCTTCCCTCCCTATCCCACCCTCCCTATCCCACCCCTCTAGGTGGTCACAAAGCACAGAGGTGAACTCCCTGTGCTATGCATCTGCTCTCTTATTTTTAACCACAGGAGTAAAATAGTGGGTACTTACTCTACCGTTAACTCCCCCTTTGATGGCTACACATATTGCCTCTCCTGCCTTACCACCTCAGACAGCCCTGCAGTGAAATCCTCTTACAGGGTTACTTACGGACCGTCATGAGAATTGCTTTGGAATTGTAACTCCAGAGTGGAACGCATAGGTTACAGAGTGTGAGTCCACTTCGCGTATCTAGCTGTGGCCTGGTTGCTCTTGTGAGTGGCTGTTCCTCTCTGTACTCCTCCGAGCAGTCCACTGGCGTTCCTGTATCGCCGTGTCCCCTGTATCCTCACTTAACGTTAGCCAACTTTCTAACTTTGCTAGTTAAATAGGGATAACGTGATGCCTTGTTAATTTTGCATTTCTCTGATCACTAGTAAGTTCGAATATCCATCTTTATATGCTTATTGGCCTTTTGAGTTTCCTCTTCCTATAAATTGCCTGTTCATATCCTTTGACCATTTTTCTTTGGGGGTTCTTAGTAATTAGAAATTCCTCTTATAGTTTAAAAATAACCTTAAAGTCTAAAAAGATATTTAGACATTGCAAATATCTTTTCCCAGCTTGTCATGTGTCAAATTTTCCCATCCAGTATTTTGTTGAACAGAAAGTCTTAATATTTTCCCCAACTTCTGAAAAATTTAAAAGTACAGAGAAGTTGTAAGAATAATGTGGTGAACACCTACAGAACCTTTATCTAGATTCACCAAGAGTTAACCTTTTCTTTCTGTCTCTTTTTCTTTCTACACACACACAAACTCCACTTTTTTTTTCCAGAAAGTAAATGTATACATCATATTTCACCCCTAAGTTCTTCAGTGTGTGAATCCTAAGGGACTGGTCCTACGTAGCCACAATTCCATTATCACACCCAAAGAATCTAATATTGATACAGTAACATTATCTAATATATAGTTTACATTCAAATTTCCCTAATTGCCAAAAGCAGTATAGTCTTCCATCCTCTAACCAGGTTTAAATTAAGGATGACACATTGCATTTGGTTGCTAGGTGTCTTTAATCTAGAACAGTTTCCTACCTTTTTTCTTTTTTTATTCATAAGATTGAAATTTTTGTAGTCCAGGTCAGTTGACTTATAGAATAGCTTACAAACTGGATTTGCCTGATTATATCCTAATGATTAGATTTCAGGCTAAACATTTTTGTCAAGAACGTTACATAGATAATACTGTATTACGTTATATCAGGGTAATGTAATGTCCATATTTCTAATTATTGTTGATGCTGAGTTTGAGCACTCGTTGGTGTACTATCTTCCAGATCCTGTAAATTGTAAAGATGGCCTTTCCTCTTTGTAATTAATAAATAATCTGTAGGGTTGCTATCCTGTTCTCCATCAATCTTTCATCTAATAGTTTACCTCATCAGTACCCATAGACTCTTACCTGAATCAGTCATTACATCGATAGTTGCAAAATGGTGATTCCTTTTTTCCCCTTCAGATTCTATCATTGTTTTTTTTTCATTTAGGAATCGAGATTCTTCTGTAAAGAAGTATTCCCCCCTTTTCTTTGACCATCACTGTAGACCAAGGGTTAGCAAATTATGGCCCTTGACACCTGTTTTTATATTTAAAGTTTTACTGGAACATAACCATACCCATTCATTTACGTTTGTCTATGGCTGCTTTTTGCACAACAGTGGCAGACTGGGTAGTTGTGACAGAGATTGCATGGTCTGTAAAGCCTAAAATATTTACCGTCTGGCCCATTACAGAAAAAGGTTGTTTGTCTCTGCTATAGTCTCATGGGTTTTGTTTTTTAATCAGTGTGTTATAACCCTTTACTTTCACTGTTCTTTTTGCTCCAAATTTTACATATTTTGCCAGTGGGAGCCTCTTTAAGCTGATTCCTTTTTCTTTTTTTGATACGTCCTATTATCTTTGAACAATTCTTTGCTTTCTGATACAACAAACATTCTAGACTTCCTTATGTTTACTTTGTCCAAGACCTGGAATTAGCCAAAACTAAAGAAGTTCTGGTTTCTTCAGTGGGAAATGACATTTAGAAACCCAGATCTGGGCACTCACTGAATGATTGCCCCTATATGTCATTGCTTCTGTGCTCATGTGGACCGATCTCTGGAGGAATATATACATGTATATATACATATGCATTATGTATGTATATATTGATATGTATACATGCATAAATCATGGCCCATACTGATAAGTCCAATTCATATTTTCCCAATTTAAATCCAGCCTCACAGAGTTCTTTCTTATCTTTCCCCATTTTGTATCAGCATCTCTCTTTTCCCCAAAGTGTTTGGTAGAATAGTCCCTTTAAATATTTGGTAGACTTTTCCAGTCAAGTCCTTATGGACTGGAGTTTTCTTTGTGGGGACGTTTTAAATTGCAGATTTAATTTCTTCAGTAGTTTTATTTTCTGTAATGCTTACACGTTTTTTTCTTAAAATTGTCAGTTTTGGCAAGCTCTATTTTTCTAGGAGTACAGCAATTTCAGGATTTTCAAATTTACTATCATAAAGTTAATATAATTTTATGATTGTTTTACTCTTTGTAGCATCTGTAGTGATATCTTCTTCATCACTGCTGGTATTGATATTTTATGCCTCCTCTTTTTTCTTTATTCATCTTGCCAGGTAGTTAACAATTTATTAGTCCCCCCTGCCAAAATGGGAATTTTTGACTTCATAAATCATCTCTATTTTATGTTTTACTTCATTGATTTCCACTCTTACTTGTATTATTTCTTTCCTTGTACTTTCTTATTTTAATTTGCTATTCTTTTTCTAATGACATGGATGCTTAGCTCATTAATTTTCAGGCTTTCTTCTTTTCAAATAAGTACATTTAGATTTATGAATTTTCATGTAAGCACAACTTGAACTGTATTCCACAAGTTTTTAATGAGTTAATTTCTTCATTTTGATTCAGTTCCAGATAGTTCTTAATTTTTATTCAGATTTCATCTTTGATCCATGAGTTGTTTACACATGTTGGTTTATTCACATATTTATAGAGAATCTGTTTATCTGTTTGTTATTGATTTCTAGTTTAATTGGGCCAGGACTAGAAAATTCTGCATATAAAAGGGTTCTGAACAAAGAAGAGATAGAACAAATAGAAAATAACTAGCAAGATGGTAGACTTTAACCATAAAAATAATTACATTTAATATAAATAGTCTAAACACACCAATTAAGAGACCAAGATTGTCACATTAAAAAAGCAAGACACAACTAACAACAGAATCCCTAAATATAGGAAGCAACAATAACAGAACTAAAGGGAAAAAGCAGACAGTTCAATAGTAATAGTTGGAGATTTAGGTACCCCATTTTTGATAATGGCGTTTGGAAAGGAAGAATTAAACCATCTCTGTTTTCAGATGTTATGCTCTTATACAAGGACATCCTAAGCAATCCACTTTAAAAAAAAAATAGAACTAATAAGTGAGTTCAGCAAGGTTACAGGATATTAGATCAATATACAAAAATATTTGTTCTATACACTAGCAATGGACAATCAAAATTAAGACAATTCCATTTACAGTGGCATCAAAAATAATAAAATACCTATATGCAAATTTTTTAAAAGTAGTGTTGTATACTAAAAATGCCACACCATTGTCAAAAGAAATTAAAGGGCTAAGTAAATAGAAACCATCCCATATTCATAAATCAGAAGACACAGATGAGAATGGCAATGCTCCCTAAATTGATCTGTGGATTCAACACAATCCCCATCAAAACCACAACTGACTTTTTTACAGAAATTGACAAGCTGGTATTAAAATTCACATGGAAATAAGAACGATCCAGACTAGCCAAACAATTTTTTAAAAGGAGACCAATGTTGGAAGACTACAGCTCCCGATGTCAGAAACCTTCTAAAGAGCTTTAGTAGTCAAGACCCTGTAATACTGCCATATTGATAAATGGGAAAGAATTTAGATTCCAGAAATAGAACTTTACATTTATTGTAAATTGATTTTGACAAGGGTGCCAGGACAATTAAATGAAGAAAGAATAATCTTTGCAACAAATGGTGCTAAGACAACTGGCAAAAGAATTAAGTTGGATCCCCTACCTGACACCATACACAAAAATTAATTCAAGTGTATCATAGAGCTAAATGTAACAAAGCTAAACTATAAAACCTTAGAGGAAAACATTGTCATGTATCTCCATTATGCAGTGATTTGTACAATATTTTCTTAGATATGGCTCCAGAAGCACAAGTGACAAAAGATAAAATATACACATTGGATTACATAAAAATTAAAAACTTTTGTGCTGCAAATGATACCATCAAGAAAGTGAAAAGATAGCCACAGAATGGGAGAAAATATTTGCAAATATCTCCTAAGAGGCTTTTATCCATAATGTATACAAAAACTCTTGCAACTCCTTAAATTTTGCTGTGTGCTTATTAAGTACAGGGTTTCCTTATCTCTCCTTGTTGACATTTCATAAACCCTTTCAATCAAGAATTATTTCATCTTTTTTTAAAATTTTGGGTTTTGCCCATTGTTTTTGTCCATATTCTTCAAGTATTCCTACACTCCATTTTCCAAATATTACCACTTCTAGTTATGTTCTACATATCTGTTTTTCTTTTGATTTTTATAGCTCTATCTTCTAAAATATTCTGAATATATATTCTTCCTTACTGAATTTGGAACTAAATTGTCGATCTGATCTTCCAACTCACAAACAGATATTTATCTACCTAACCCATCCATTATCTTTATACATTATGTTTTCTGCTGGTATTTTCTCTTGTTTTCTATAGGCTTTCTTCATTTTACTAGTATCTTGCCACTTCTCCTTAAGCATATTCCATTATGCTTATTTTTAATTCTTGGTTTAACTTTTTGCAGCTTCAGTTATGCATTATTCAGCCTTTACTAGGTTATGCTGTGATCACAAACGACCCAGCGGGATTTAGACTAGAAGAGCACTCTCCTATCTGTGAAATGCCATTTACTTGGCAGAAGAAGCAGAGTACAAGAAGACTCTTAAAACTTAATGATACATGTCACTTTTGCTCACATTTCATTGGCCTAATGTTAATGAAGTGAAGAGAGATAAGCCTCTCACCAGTTCAGTCAGGAAATTGGGAACAACGTTGTGGTCTATCGCAACATCGTGTATGTTTCCAACTTGATTGTACTGCTCCTCACAGATCATGTTATTTTGATGTGTGAACTTCTGAGTTGCTGTCGTAGAACGCATATTGAGGAAGAGCAGAAGACCAAGCCTTGCTCTTTGTCTCTTCTTGTGCATTTAAGAAGGGAGATGATCCCCAAGGTGGAGAGGTCCAGTTACATACACACATTCACATAAAAACTACCGATTGCCCTATGTTCGCACCACTCCATCTGACAGTGCTTAGGCAGAAGTGTCTGGAAGAGGTATCTTCCTAAATGGTAATCTAACAACTTCAGGGCTTTGGAGGACCAGAGAGAGGAGTGTAGAGGCAGGTGTGCTCAAGTGTAGCTGATCATCAGCTTCTTACCCCAATGAGCCGTTCTGCCATCTGGGTTGAAGGGGGAGGCTTTGATTGTAACAAGGCAAGCAGGGAAGGGAATGGAGAAGAGGAGAGTTATTCCTGGCTTCTCATTGTCGGCCTGGGCTGCTCTGTGTCCCTCACGTTTCCCCACCTGCCCGTTCAGACAGCTTTCTGTTCACCCAAGGGTTTCTTGCTGTTTTTGGTTAATCCTTGGAATCAGGGATTAACTTTTAAAGTTTTCCAGCATTGTTGTTTGTATATGCAGCTGTTAGGGGTGTCAGGGAGAACGAGTATCATATACTAACCAATTCACCATTTTAAAAGGAACCCAAAGCCCCTGGTTTGTTTTTTTTTTAAACTAGTGAAAGTTATCAGCTGTTCACTGTTTTATCAGTTTTCCAACATCATAAGTTACAAGTGATAAACTGAACTGAGGAAAAGGCAGGGGCAAAAATTCCTGAAGGACAAAAGCATGGTGAACAGTTGAACCACATATAAAATGTAATTCTGGCGCTGCATCTTCAACTACTTAGAATTTGAGGTTTATACAGGTGAAATAAAATTTCAGAAAACATAGGCCAAAGTGATTGTACAAGAAGAGGACCTTGTGACAGAAGTTGTAATTGAATTAGAACATGAGGGTTTGGATTCACATAGAGGATAGGGAAGAAAACACAGAGCAAAGACGTGGGTAAAGGCGTGGGGGTCATGCACATGGAAACAGCCTGACTCAGGTGGAAACATAGGGAATCACATGTGTAGGCTGAGTGATTCCAGATTAGGGGGGCTGATAACCACTTCATAACAGCAGGTGGTATTACAGAAAGAAAGAAAGGGATCTGACCGTTTTGTTCCCTGCCTGCTTCTTCACTAGACTGTAACCACTGAGGTCATGGGCGGGGGCAGGGGCGGGCAAGCTGCCCCATGCACGCTCTCACCAGGTGCCTGGTTCTGTGCTAGACAATATGAGGCATACACGGTGTGCATACAACATAAACTTCGTCCTTAAGGTACGGATAATCTTGTTGAGGAAATAAGACAGGCGCCAATTAAATAACTAGAGAGAACTCTGAAAAAACGTAATTTATTTGCAGAATTCTCTTAAGCTGTCAAGCTAGGAAGCCTGTGCAAGTATGATTAGCAACGTAAGTACTTAATGGACTACATACTGAGGAGGTTTCACTTTTCAGACAAACTGTAATGTGGATGCCATGGGGAACATTAAAATGAATCTGTGGATATCAGACCTCGAGTGTGTGCTTTATACTGTTCCTTTGAGAGGGTTAGAGCAGAGACTAGAGCCAGATGGCCTGGATTCAGAGTGAGGCTCCAAGTATGACTTTAGGCAAGTTAATTAAGCTTTCTGTGCCTTGGTGTCCTCATCTATAAAATGAGTATAACAACAGCCCCTAACTCATAAGGCAGATCTGCTCACATAACATTGCCACTCAACTTCTTCTAAATTGAAGAACATGTATCAATGGAATTTGGGGAGAGGAGGATAAGATTCAGAATTAGTAGAGAAGCAGGCGGTAGGTGGTATTACAGAAAGTAATAAAGGGATCTGACCATTTTGTTCCCTGCCTGTTTCCTCACTAGATTGTAAGCTTCATCTGGGTGGAGACTTGCCTCCTTACATCCCAGTACCTGGCTCAGTGTGTGACATACAGTTGGCACTCAATAATTTTATTTGCTGAATAACTAATGCATGCATTTTATGTGTAATTTTAGATATAAACTAATTTAATATATAATTTCATACATTTGGGTATGTATTTGTCTAAATAATTTTGATTAATTTTTTAACAACTAGAGGTTAACTCTAAAACTAGAAATTGTCTTTGAAGTATTTGTAACAGTTTTCTTTTTGTTTTTACAGACCAGTTGGAATGCCAAAAATGGAAAAAGTTTACTTACATAATCCTAGTTCTGAAGAAACTATTACTTTAGTATCAATATCTGCTACAACATCACATTTTCATGCATCATTTTTTCAAAATAGGGTAAGCATCTCTGCTGTATTTGATTTCTCTTGAGTTTGAAATTGAAATGTCTAGGTTTTTTAGTGTATAATTTTACTTTGCTATAATTAAAATCTAGTTTGAATGTTTCACATTTATTCTGGACTTTAGTTTGCCCCATTTCCTGAGAATTATCACTTCTACTCTTCAACACACATTGTTTTTCTCAACATGAAACTTCCTAACAAATCAACTTTGAAACTTAAGCACTCTGAAAAATGTAGCATTCATATATTCAGTTGGTTTTCTTGTCCTTCCTAATAATAGGTAATTCCTCAGCGTTGTGTTAGTTTTCTATTGCTGTGTAATAAATCACCACAAACACCCACTTATTAGCACATGGTTCTGTAAGTCACAAGTCCAGTGGGTCCTTTGCTCTGAGTATCTTAAAGCTGTAACTAAGATGTCAGCTGGGCTGAGTCCTTGACTGGAGACTCAGGGGAAATCTACTCCCAGACTTATTCAAGTTGTCGGCAGAATTCAGTTCCTTGTGGTTGTAGGACTGAGGTCCCCGTTTCATTGCTGGCTGTCAGCCAGAGACCTCTCTCAGTTCCCTGAGGTACCAACACTCCTTGTCACCATCTGGAAGCCAGCACTGGTGCGTCACATCTCCCTCACACTTCAGAAATCTGACCTCCTCTCCTATCACCAGTGGAGAAAACTCTGCTTTAATCATGTCATTGGGTCAGCATCACCTGGATTGTCTCCTTTTTGATTAACTCAGAGTCAGCTGACTAATAATCTCATTACATCTGCAAAATCCCTTTTCTCAAGTAGTGCAGATCACAGGTGTGGTATCCTTCATATTCACAGTCACAGAAATTAGGGCAGGAAATTTGAGGGCCTGTTTAGGGTTCTTCCTACACAGGTGTCCTAAAAAATTTTACTTATAATCATTTTTGTAGATAGTATGCAAACTTGTTACTATAAAAAAAACTTTTATCTGGCAAAAAAAGATCTTAATAAATTTTGGATTTGAGAGAATGCATTAAGCTTTAATATATAGGCTTCCAAAATAATTAGCTAAATAGCAAATGTCAGAGGGAAGTAAATGAATGGAGCCTGATTTCATCTTCCGAGGGTTTTCACTGACTCCTTTGAAGAGATATGACTAAATAACTAATTTCTAGCATATAAATGTATATCAATTATTTTGATTTTTACATTTCTCCTTTCTAAAATCCTGGCTTCATTGTACGTTATCATTAAGTAGCAACTTCTAGGGTAAATAATGGCATATAATTTTGGCTTTTTTAAAATTTAAAACTATTTTGTAAACAAGGAATGGATAAGTCAGCATATTTTGATGATAAAGTTTTAATTTTCTTGTTGTACTCTTAGAAAGCATCCCTTTTCTAAAATATTTCTAAAACAAGTTTCCCTTGAGTTATTATTTGTTTTACCTAAAAGATATTTCCACAATTTTTATAAATGTGCTGGTGGTCTCAAACAATCAAATCCCAGTTCTAAGAGAGACCTAGTCCAGTACCCTCATTATATGAGTGAACAGCTGAACCCCAGAGGGCTTTGCCTGTGGTCATGCAGTTAGGGACAAGAGCCAAGGTGAGGGTCTAGGTGTGCTGTTGGCCTCCCCAGGGATTTGTATCATATTAAGCTACAGGGTGGGTCATACATGTTACAATCTGTGTATGGAGATACACTTAGGTATGAGTGGAGTCATCCAGCTTTCGGGCATTGCCAAAGTGTAGAGACATGTTGGGTTAAAAGGCAAAATAGTGAAGTGCAATGGAAACAGTTTAAAAGTAGTTCACAACTACACTACAGATTTTATTTTTACCTTGTTAACTTACTTTGGTAATTCAAGCAATGTTTTGTTTTTTCTAAACATCAAGCTTCACCCTTGTTAGAGACCAGGGTTTTTACTTTTTTCATGTTCCTATCATAATACAAAGCAGACCAAATAAATAGCAGAGTTACAAATAGATTCTTACAGGGACTAGCCAGGTAGATGATGCAGACCAAGTGGAATGGGGGGGTGACATGGAAGAGCACATGTCCCATCCAAAGGCACCAGCCCCCACTCGGCTCCAGCCAGTGGTGTCCACGTGGGAATGTAAGCTCATGCACAGTTCTTCTGATTTTCCAAGAAGAGTCGGAAATAGGAATTTTTATAAGATAATATCTACTGATTTTACAAATTAAAAATGAATTTGACTTTAGAAGGACAGATAGTGTGGACCAAAGAAAGCTAGTTAAACGACACCAGTTTGACATTTCTGACCTAGGCTTTCCCAGGGACTTATTTCTACAAATGAATCTTATGCAAAGAGAAGTCTTTCTGAAAAATTCTTCAAAAGATAATCTCGATCAAGGGATAAATCCAATAAGAAGATATAACAGTTGTAAGTATTTATGCACCCAACATAGGAGCACCTCAATACATAAGGCAAATGTTAACAGCCATAAAAGGGGAAATCGACAGTAACACAATCATAGGAGGGAACTTTAACACCCCACTTTCACCAATGGACAGATCATCCAAAATGAAAATAAGGAAACACAAGCTTTAAATGATACATTAAATAAGATGGACTTAATTGATATTTATAGGACATTCCATCCAAAAACAACAGAATACACTTTCTTCTCAAGTGCTCATGCAACATTCTCCAGGATAGATCATATCTTAGGTCACAAATTAAGCCTCAGTAAATTTAAGAAAATTGAAATCGTATCAAGTATCTTTTCCAACCACAATGCTATGAGACTAAATATCAATTACAGGAAAAAAATCTGTAAAAAGTACAGACACATGGAGGCTAAGCAATACGTTACTAGATAACCAAGAGATCACTGAAGAAATCAAAAAATACCTAGTAACAAATGACAATGAAAACACGAAGGCCCAAAACCTATGGGATACAGCAAAAACAGTTCTAAGAGGGAAGTGTAGAGCAATACAATCCAACCTCAAGAAACAAGAAACATCTCAAATAAACACCCCAACCTTACACCTAAAGCAATTAGAGAAAGAAGAACAAAAAACTCCAAAGTTAGCAGAAGGAAAGAAGTATAGATCAGATCAGAAATAAATTAAAAAGAAATGAAGGAGGGCTTCCCTGGTGGCACAGTGGTTGAGAGTCCACCTGCCAATGCAGGGGACACAGGTTCGTGCCCCGGTCTGGGAAGATCCCACATGCCACGGAGTGGCTGGGCCCATGAGCCATGGCCGCTGAGCCTGCGCATCCGGAGCCTGTGCTCCACAGTGGGAGAGACCACAACAGTGAGAGGCCTGCGTACCGCAAAAAAAAAAAAAAAAAAAAAAAGAAGAAGAAGAAATGAAGGAAACAATAGCAAAGATCAATAAAACTAAAAGATGGTTTTTTGAGAAGATAAACAAAATTGATAAACCATTAGCCAGACTCATCAAGAAAAAAAGGGAGAAGACTCAAATCAATAGAATTAGAAATGAAAAAGGAGAAGTAACAGCTGACACTACAGAAATACAAAGGATAGTGAGAGATTACTGCAAGCAACTATATTCCAATAAAATGGACAACCTGGAAGAAATGGACAAATTCTTAGAAAAGCACAACCTTCTGAGACTGAACCAGAAAGAAATAGAAAATACAGACCAATCACAAACACTGAAATTGAAATTGTGATTAAAAATCTTCCAACAAACAAAAGCCCAGGACCAGATGGCTTCACAGGCGAATTCTATCAAACATTTAGAGAAGAGCTAATACCTATTCTTCTCAAGCTCTTCCAAAATATAGCAGAGGGAGGAACACTCCCAGACTCATTCTGTGAGGCCACCATCACCCTGATACCAAAACCAGGCAGAGATATCACAGAAAAAAAGAAGAGTACAGGCCAGTATCACTGGTGAACATAGATGAAAAAATCCACAACAAAATACAGGTAAACAGAATCCAACAACACGTTAAAAGGATTATACACCATGATCAAGTGGGGTTTACCCCAGGAATGCAAGGATTCTTCAATATATGCAACACAACCAATGTGATACACCATATTAACAAATTGAAAGAGAAAAACCATATGATCATCTCAATAAATGCAGAGAAAGCTTTCAACAAAATTCAACACCCATTTATGATTAAAACCCTCCAGAAAGTGGGCATAGAGGGAACTTTCCTCAACATAATAAAGGGCATATATGACAAACCCACAGCCAACATCGTTCTCAATGGTGAAAAACTGAAACCATTTCCACTAAGATCAGGACCAAGACAAGGTTGCCCACTCTCACCACTGTTATTCAACATAGTGTTGGAAGTTTTAGCCACCACAGTCAGGGAAGAAAAAGAAATAAAAGGAATCCAAATCGGAAAAGAAGAAGTAAAACTGTTACTGTTTGCAGATGACATGATAGTGTACATAGAGAATCCTAAAGATGCTACCAGAAAACTACTAGAGCTAATCAATGAATTTGGTAAAGTAGCAGGATACAAAATAAATGCACAGAAATCTCTGGCATTCCTATACACTAATGATGAAAAATCTGAAAGAGAAATTAAGGAAACACTCCCATTTACCATGGCAACAAAAAGAATAAAGTACCTAGGAGTAAATCTACCTAAGGAGACAAAAGACCTGTATGCAGAAAACTACAAGACACTGATGAAAGAAATCAAAGATGACACAAACAGATGAAGAGATATACCATGTTCTTGGATTGGAAGAATCAACATTATGAAAATGACTGTACTACCCAAAGCAATCTACAGATTCAATGGAATCCCTATCAAACTACCAATGGCATTTTTCACAGAACTAGAACAAAAAAATTCACGATTTGTATGGAAACACAAAAGACCCCGAATAGCCAAAGCAATCTTGAGAAAGAAAAACGGAGCTAGAGGAATCAGGCTCCCTGACTTCAGACTATACTACAAAGCTACAGTAATCAAGATAGTATCGTACTGGCACAAAAACAGAAATAAAGATCAATGGAACAGGATAGAAAGCCCAGAGATAAACCCACGCACATATGGTCACCTTATCTTTGATAAAGGAGGCAAGAATATAGAGTGGAGAAAAGACAACCTCTTCAATAAGTGGTGCTGGGAAAACTGGACAGCTACATGTAAAATTGGAACACTCCCTAACACCATACACAAAAACTCAAAATGGATTAAAAACCTAAATGTAAGGCCAGACACCATAAAACTCTTAGAGGAAAACATAGGCAGAACACTCCATGACATAATCACAGCAAGATCCTTTTTGACCCACTCCTAGAGAAATGGAAATAAAAACAAAAATAAACAAATGGGATCTAATGAAACTTCAAAGCTTTTGCACAGCAAAGGAAACCATAAACAAGATGAAAAGACAGCCCTCAGAATGGGAGAAAATATTTGCAAACGAAGCGACTGACAAAGGATTAATCTCCAGAATATACAAGCAGCTCATGCAGCTCAATATCACAAAAACAAACAGCCCAATCCAAAAATGGGCAGAAGACCTAAATAGACATTTCTCCAAAGAAGAAATATAGATTGCCAATAAACACATGAAAAGATGCTCAACATCACTAATCATTAGAGAAATGCAAATCAAAACTACAATGAGGTGTCACCTCACACCGGTCAGAATGGCCATCATCAAAAAATCTACAAACAATAAATGCTGAAGAGGGTGTGGAGAAAAGGGAACCCTCTTGCACTGTTGGTAGGAATGTAAATTGATACAGCAGCCACTATGGAGAACAGTACGGTGGTTCCTCAAAAAACTAAAAATAGAACTACCATACGACCCAGCAATCCCACTACTGGGCCTATACCCTGAGAAAACCATAATTCAAAAAGAATCATGTACCACAATGTTCATTTCAGCTTTCTTTACAATAGCTAGGACATGGAAGCAACCTAAGTGTCCATCGACAGATGAATGGATAAAGAAGATGTGGCACATATATACAATGGAATATTAATCAGCCATAAAAAGAAACGAAATTGAGTTATTTGTAGTGAGGTGGATGGACCTAGAGTCTGTCATACAGAGTGAAGTAAGTCAGAAAGAGAAAAACAAGTACCGTATGCTAACACATGTATATGGAATCTAAAAAATAAATGGTTTTTTAGAACCTAGGGGCAGGACAGGAATAAAAATGCAGATGTAGAGAATGGACTTGAGGACATGGGGAGGGGAAGGGGTAAGCTGGGACGAAGTGAGAGAGTAGCATGGGCTTATATATACTACCAAATGTAAAATAGATAGCTGAGCAGCCACATAGCACAGGGAGATCAGCTCAGTGCTTTGTGACCACTTAGAGGGATGGGATAGGGAGGGTGGGAGGGAGACTCAAGAGGGAGGAGATATGGGGATATATGTACATGTATAGCTGATGCACTTTGTTATAAAGCAGAAACTAACACACCATTGTAAAGCAATTATACTCCAATAAAGGTGTTAAGAAAAAAAAAGATAATCTCAATGTGTATATAGTAGAAGAACAAGTTAAAAGCCAGTTTGTGTTTTCCAGTATCAGGAGATAGAATTAAACAGTAAAATAATCTATACCTATCAAAATCTACATTTAGGTACTCTAGGTTTAGCTTTAAAAGAGATAACCAAAATCTATGCTACCTTAAGTTTTTTTTTTTCTTATTCTTCTTCTTGCTTTTCATTTTTATTCCCTACAGTAAGATACTGACTCCAGAAGCTCAAGAAGTGGAGAGGAGAGATGGAATTAACTCTTGGGAGAAGAAATAACCTTATTTCCCCTCCACTTAATTTTATGCCTATCATAAGAGCCTTTGGGGAAAAATGAAAAGAGTTACTCATGTCCAAGAGAGCAAAACCTTTCTGTATGTTTATCCTAACTCTAATTGCCTTGTCAAATTTAGAATTCCTGGTCAGATCATATTTCTTTGAGAGTAAAACATTTCTGTAAGTCACTTAAGTTGTTGATTATTAACCAGTATCATCTCTACCTTAACTAACCAGTAGGAAATACAAAATAGAATAGTTATTATTTAAAAGACCAAGTGTTACATAACTGTATTTTAACACATACACACATACAGATAATTCCCCCTAACTAAGGTTTTGATTTTAAGATCACCTGGAAATCAAGAACAAGGGTAATAAAAGGAATGTGGTTGTGTGGCAATTCGTTTTTCTATATATAACTCCTAATAATTGTGGTTTATAATTATCTGTTGACTAACTATAATTGTCTAATTAATTATAATTAAAATTACATAATATTTAGACTGCACTTTAGGCCTATTCATCTTCATGGCTATACTGCATATTGGCCATAAAATATGTAATGTATGGCTTGTGACAAAAAAATACAGATTTTTTTAATACTCTATAATAGTCAAATTTTAATTACCATAGAATTGTGGAAATGGGTGCCTTATAGACATTGATGAGCAAACAAAAGTATTTTTTCCTTGATTCTGTAGAGCCTTTTGTTTGATTACCTTTTCAGGCAAACTGAAGATTAATTAGGATAAACTTTGTTTCAATCTATGGCTAAAATGAAAATGTTTTTACCCATTTATTTTAGTATGCTTAATATAGTAAACAATCTCTTTTCATAGGTTGAAAGTCATTAATGAATATTAATGATTATTTTTTAATTATATGTAGAGACCTGGACATTTTTTGTTCTATTTCGGATATCCATACATGTTAATGGGAATTGAACAAATGTGATATAGCAGTAGCAATGATATAGCAGGACAGCCTTTCCTTATTGAGTGTTCTTGGCTCCCATGTCAAATATTAGATAACCATATATGCAGAGGTTTATTTCTAGGCTATTTGTTCCACTGGTCTACATGTTTTATTTTTATACCAGAACCATACCGTTTTAATTTCTGTAGCTTTATAGTATGGTTCGAAAGCAGGAAGTTTGCTGCCTCCAGTTTTGTTGTTCTTATGATTGTTTTGTGTTTCTATACAAATTTTAGGTTTGTTTTATCTCTGTTAAAAATGCCACTGGGATTTTCATAAGATTACATTGAACCTGTAGATGGTTTGCTTAGTATGGATATTTTTAAAATATAATTCTTCTGAGCCATGAATAAAGGATATCTTTCCATTTGTCTTCTTCACCGTCTTTTATCAGGGTCTTAACAGTTTTCATTATACAGGATCTTTTGCCTCCTTGGATAAATTTATTACTAAGTATTTTATTGTTTTTGATACTATTGTGACTAGAATCTTTTTTTTTTTTTTCAGATGTTTCATTGTGAGTGTATAGCAACACAACTGGTTTCTGTGTGTTGATTTTATATCCTATAACTACAGAATTTTTTGATTAGTTCCAACAGTTTTTTGGTTAAGTCTTTGGGATTTTCTATATATAAGATCATATCACCTGCAAATAATGACAGCTTTTCCTTTCCACTTCTGATGCCTTTTACTTCTTTGTCTTGCCTTAATTGCTTTAACTTAGACCTTCCAGTACTGTGTTGAATAAGAGTGGTGAGAGTGGGCACCTTTGTCTTGTTTCTGATTTTAAAGGAAAGCTTTCAAATTTTTATCATTGAGTGTGATGTTAGCTTTGTGTGTTTGTATATGGTTTTTATTATGTTGAGGTGTGCTCCGTCTGTACCCAATCAGTTGAGGGTTTTTATCATGAAAATATGCTGTATTTTGTCAAATACTTTTTTATTGTGTTGCTGAATTCACTTTGCTAATAGTTTTTGAGAACTTTTGCATCTGTATTCATCAGGAATATTGTTTATAGTTTTCTTGTAGTGTCCTTGTCTGGCTTTGGTATCAAGGTAGTGCTGACCTCATAAAATGAGTTTGGAAGTGTTCCCTTCTCTTACTTTTTGGAAGAGTTTGAGAAAGATTGACATTAATTCTTCCTTAAGTATTTGATAGAACTCACAAGTGAAGTCATCTGGTCCTGGAGTTTTCTGTTTGGGGAGGTTTTTGAATACTGAGTCAATCTCCTAACTCATTATTGATCTGTCGAGATTTTCTGTTTCTTCCTGATTCAGCCTTGGTGGGTTGTGTGTTTCTAGAAATTAATCCATTTCTTCTAGGTTATCCAGCTTGTTGGCATAGAATTGCTCATACTGGTATTTTATGATCCTGTGTATTTCTGTAGTATGTCTCCTCTTTCATTTCTGATTTTATTTATTTGAGTCTTCTTTTTTCTTGGTTAGTGTGGCTCTTGATCTGTCAATTTTGTTTATCTTTTTGAAAAACTGGCTCTTAGTTTTGTTGATTTTTTTTCTATTGTTTTTCTGGCCTCTGTTACATTTTATTTCCATTTTGATCTTTGTTATTTCTGTCCTGCAGACTTTGGGCTTAATTTGTTCTTTTTCTAGTTCCTTGAGGTGTGAAGTTAGAATGTTTATTTGAGATCCTCTGTTTTCTTAAAATATGCATTTATTACTATAAACTAAGTTTATCCTTTTCAGAATTGCTTTTGCATCATTCCGTAGATCTTGGTATGTTTTGTTTCCATTTTCATTTGTTCAGTGTTATTTTTTATTTCTCTTTTGATTTCTTCTTTGACCCATTGGTTGTTCAAGAGAATGTTGTTAATTTCCACATAATTGTAGATTTTCCAGCTTTCTTCTTGTTGATTTCTAGTTTAATACCACTGTGGTCTGAAAAAAATGCTTGATATGATTTCAAACTTATTCTTCTCTATGTGCACTTGAGAAGAATATGTATTTGCTGCTATAGGATGGAATGACCTATAAATGTCTGTTAGGTCCATTTGGTCTAATGTATGGTTCAATTCCATTGTTTCCTTGTTGATGTTCTGTCTGGATGATCTATCCATTGCTGAAAGTGGGATATCAAAGTCCCCTACTATTACTGTATTCTTGTCTATTTCTCCCTTCAAACCTGTTGATATTTGTTAATATATTTAGGTTCTCCAATGTTAGTGCATATATTTATACTTATTACATCTTCTTGATAAATTGATCCCTTTATTATTATGTAATGACCTTTTTGTCTCTTGTTACCATTTTTTACTTAAAGTCTATTTTGTGTAATATAAGTATACCTAACCCCATTTTCCTTTGGTTTCCACTTGCATTGAATTTCTTTTTTTTTCTTATTTATTTATTTATTTATTTAATTTTTTGGCTGTGTTGGGTCTTCGTTGCTGTGCGTGGGCTTTCTCTAGTTTTGGCGATTGGGGGCTGCTGCTCTTTGTTGCTGTGCATGGGCTCCTCATTGCAGTGGTGACTTCTCGTTGCGGAGCATGGGCTCTAGGCATGTGGGCTTCAGTGGTTGTGGTATGTGGGCTCAGTAGTTGTGGCTCGCGAGCTCTAGAGTATAGGCTCAGTAGTTGTGGCACACAGGCTTAGTTGCTCCACAGCATGTGGGATCTTCCTGGACCAGGGCTTGAACCCGTGTCTCCTGCATTGGCAGGCGGATTCTTAACCACTGTGCCAGCAGGGAAGTCCTGAATTTCTTTTTCTATCCCTTCACTTTGAGCCTATGTGTTTCATTAAATCTGAAGTGAGTCTTGGAGGCAGCATATAGTTGGGTCTTGTTTTTTTATTCATCCAGCCTCTCTGTACCTTTGATTGGTGAATTCAATCCATTTACATTAGAGTAATTATTGATATGTAAGGATTTCCCAGTGCCATCTCATAAATGGCTTTCTGTTTGTTTTATATTTCCATTGTTTCCTTTCCCCTCTGTTTCTGCCTGCCTTTGTAAGTTGGTGATTTTCCATGGTGTTATATTCTGTTTCCCCTTTCTTTACCTTGTGTGATGAATCTTCTCTAGGTTTTTGCTTTTTGGTACCATGAGGCTTACATAAAATATCTTTAGATAAAATGGTCCATTTTACATTGATAGCAACTTAATTTTGATGTCATGCAAAAGTTTTACCCTTTTACTCCCTCCCTTTAATGTGTTTTGGTGTCATTATTTACCTTTTTTTATATTGTGTATTCATTAACAAATTATAGTCACTGTAGTTATCTTTAATAATCTCCTTAAACTTTATACTGTAGTTAAGTGGTTAACACACCATTCTATTACAGAATTAAGTTTTCTGTGTCTGATTGTACATTTACCTTTACTAGAATGTTGTATACTTTTGTATGTTTTCATGTTGCTGCTGATTAGCATCTTTTGATTTCAGCTTGAAGAACTCTTTTCAGCATTTCTTGCAAGGCAGGTGTAGGGGTGATGAAATCCCTCAGTTTTTGTTTGTCTGGGAAAGTATTTCTCCTTCATATCTGAAGTATAACTTTGCTGAATAGAGTATTTTTGGCTGGCACGTTTTTTTCAACACTTTGATCTGTCATTCCACTGTCTCCTTGACAGTAGGGTCTCTGCTGAGAAATTGCTGATTGCCTAATGTGTTTTCTTTGTAGGCTACAATCTTTTTTTCTCTGACTGCTTTTAGGATTCTCTCTTTATCTTTGATTTTTGACACATTCATTATAATACGTCTTGGTAAAAGGCTTTCTGCTTTAGATAATAGGGTAATCTGTTAGCTTCGTGAACTTGGATGTCCAAGTCTCTCCCCAGGTTTGGGAAGTGCTTATCTATTATGTCTTTAAATAAATTTTCTGCCCCCTTTCCTTTCTCTTCTCCTTCTGGAACTGATTATTCTAATATATTTTGATGGAACTCCATAGATCACATAGGCTTTCTTCACTCTTTTCATTCATTTTTTCTTTGTTCTGTGCTGTGTTATTTCAAAATTCCTGCCCTCTAGCTCACTTATTCTATTTTCCATTTTATCTAACCTACTGCATATGCTCTCCATTGCTTTTTTCATTTCATTCATTGAAATCTTTAGCTCTAGAATTTCTGTTTGGTTCTTTTTTGTGATTTCTTTCTCTTTGGTAAATATCTCATTTTGATCATGTATTTTTTTTAAATTTACTTATTTTATTTATTTGTTTTTGGCTGCGTTGGGTCTTTGTTGCTGCGTGCGGGCTTTCTCTAGGTGCAGCGAGCAGGGGCTACTCTTCGTTCCCGTGTGCAGGCTTCTCATTGCAGTGGCTTCTCTTGTTGCGGAGCATGGGCTCTAGGCGTGCAGGCTTCAGTAGTTATGGCATGTGGGCTCATTAGTTGTGGCTCATGGGCTCTAGAGCACAGGCTTCGTAGTTGTGGTGCACAGGCTTAGTTGCTCTACAGCATGTGGGATCTTCCTAGACCAGGGCTCGAACCCATGTCCCCTGTATTGGCAGGCGGATTCTTAACCACTGTGCTAACAGGGAAGCCTGATCATGTATGTTTTTGAGATTTTGTTGGATTATCTTTCTGAGTTTTCTTGTAGCTTGTTGAGTTTCTTCAAAACAGCTATTTTGAATCTTTTATCACCTAGACCACAAAATTCTGTAACTTTGAGCTCAGTTGTTGAATTACTGTTCTTTTGGTGAAGACATGTTTCTTTGAGTTTTCACATTTCTTACAATTTTGTGTTGCTGCTTTTACATTTGAAGTAGCAGTCACTTCCTTAAATCTTTACTAGTTGCCTTCAAATGGGGTGTGCTGTTATATGTCTAGGGTTTTTCAGAAGGAGGTGGTGCTATAGCTCAAGTTTGTGCTTTCTCCCTTGCCCACACATCCTGGTATGTCTTTCTGATAGCAGTCCATGTACAGGACTTGCTCTTGCTCACTTGGGAGTGCACACAAGGAGCCATCTGCAGAGTTGGGGGAGCTGTGGATTTAGCTCTTGGGGCATTGTGGGGGCCTGCAGACCTAGTGGGGAGATCCTCCAGTGAGATACTCCAGAGACTCCTGGATGAACTTCCTGCTGAAGTCCTGAGCACAGTCAGCAGGAGCTGCTTACCTTTAATGCCCTTTGATATTTTAATCTGCCTCTTTCCTGATGTCCTACCTTCCCCAGTTACGGAAGTCCCACCTCAGTACTCTGAGTGCTGGTGGAGAGAAACAGGGTTTCCGGCCACGTCCTGCACAGCCAGAGGAGTGGGGCACTCACTCACTCAGGGTGCTCTCCTCCCCCCACCCCCTCACCCCCGCCCAGGAGAGGCCACCATCCCATGCAGTGTCGCCTTAGCATGGGTGGGGGAGTTGGCCCTGGGAAAATTCCTCTTACTATCTCCACTGCAACCAAACTCTTCCCCCCCCCGCCAATGGCGTGCTGGAATATCTCCTTGGGAAAGATAGATTTCTGCAGATTATCTCTTGTCCATCAATATCTGCCCAGGTCAGCACTCTCCAGGTTTTTTCCCAGCTGCAGTGAGAGGGGTTGGGGCAGGTTCACTTGTCCCGCAGCCTGTACAGAAGTCTGTCCGCCTGTTTCCAGATGCACAGGCGGGCAAGACAGCTCCCAGATCCTCAGGTGTATGGTGCTGGATTCCACAGGTCCCACAGAGGCACTTCTGTTGGTTGATGGATATCTAACCCATTGTTTTAAAAGGAGGACAAAAAGGAGGAATGTCTTACACCACCATGATGCTGACATCACTCCAGTTTTAAATAGGATGGTCAGAGTAGGCTTCATTCAGAGGGTGACATTTGAGCAGACTTGACGGAGGTAAGGGAGAAGACTGTAGGGAGGGAAATGGAATATATGGAAGAAGAACATTCCAGACAGAGGGTTCAGGCAGTAAGGTCTCCAATGTGGAAATGTGACAGGTGTGCAAAGAGGACAGCGAAGCTAGACCAGAGTGAGCAAGGGTGAGAGGAGAAGTAAAGGGGGGTGGGAAGGGTCAGACTGTGAAGGGTCCTAGAAGCTGTGGTAAGGATTTGGGCTCTCATCGTGATTGAAATGGGAGGCCATCACAGATTTTGAGCTGAGGAATGAATGATAGCTTATGTTTTATAAGGATCACTGTCTATCAGAAATAGACTGAAGAAGGGTAAGGGGAGAATTGGACACACTAGTTACCTTGGCTGTTGCAGGACTTCAGGGCAGGATTACTCTGAGCAGAGTGAAGAAGTGAAGAAAGCTGCATTTGGGATATATTTTCAAGATAGGAATAGGATTTTCTTAGGTGGGATTGAGAGAAAGAGAAGAGTCAAGATGGACTCCAGAGTTTTTGTCCTGAGCAACTAGGAGGACAGAGTTGCCATCAGCTGAGATGGAAAAGGCTGAGGGTGGAGTAGGTTTCAGGAGTGTGGTCAGTAGTTCAGTTTTGGACGTGTTAGACTTGGCATGTCTCCTAGACGTCCAGCTGGGGGTGCCAAGTAGGCAATTGAAGTCTGGTGTATGAGGGAAAGGACCAGACTCGAAATAGAAGTAGAGATGTGAATCCATGGACCCGGGTGAGATCACCAAGGGAGCAAAAGGCCAGGGACTCTGACCTGTGGTACAAATATGTGAGACTTTGCTGCAGATAATTTAAAACTAAAGTTAGCACACCTTGTGTCGTCTTCATTACTTTTTCCTACTTTTTTTTTAATGAAACTAAATTTATTTTATTTAGGAAGTTTGTTGTACCAGTAGGAACAAAAGGGTGAATTGTAGCAAATCTGATGAATTCTTATGGGAAGATTACATTCCTGAGCCTGAGTTTATTGTTCTGTTTCATCACCGTTTTGTTACATTGTTAATTGTCATTTGGAAGTAGATATTCCCTGTTATTAAAAAAAAAAAAAAAAGAAAAGAAAAGAATAGATTTGTTCTGTGTGTCTCAGCATCTTCTTAAAGTATTCCAGTCTTTAAGTTATAAAAAGTTGATTGGATATTGGGAACTATCAAAGAGAACCTGTACTCTCATATCCAGGCTCTTTTTTCTCCCAGGATATAATGCTTTTAACAGCTTTCAACAAATACTGAAATCTGTTTTCAAAGACATCTTTGTACGAATGTATGTTTGTCCATGTAATAGACTGAAGACAGCCACATCTGGCATTCTCAAAGAAGCACATAACTACTAAATGTAATGCTGCAAATCAACTTACTTCCTTTAAAACTTCACTAAATAATTCCAAGGAGTACAACAAGGTTCCTTATCACATATGTGATTTGCAGATCTTCTCTTCTAGTCTGTAGCACGTCTTTTCATCCTCTTTATAAAATCTTTCAAAGAGCAGAAGTTTTTAATTTCCACAAAGTCCAGCTTATCAAATTTTTCTTTAATGGGTTATGCTTTTGGACTTGTAGCTAAGAACTATTTGCGTAAACTGAAGTCACAAAGATTTTCTCCAATTTTTATTCCAGAAGTTTAATAGTTTCAGGTTGTACATTTAGGTCTGTGATCCTTTTTGAGTTAATGTTTGTTTATGGCATGAGATATAGATCAAGAGTTACTTTGTTTTGTTTTGTGTATGTATATACAGTCGTTACTGTACTGTTGGTTAAAAAGACTATATCCTTTCTCATTGAAATACCGCTGCATTTTGTCAAAGTCAGTTGACATTGAATATGTGGGTCTGTTTCCCATTACGTTCTAATATGTATCTAATAGATATCTAATATGTCAACTCTTTCACCAATACCACACTGCCTTGATTTACAGTAGCTTTTTAGTAGTTCTTGGAACTGCAGTGTGAACCCTTCAGTTTTGTTTTCCTTTTTTAAAATGGTTTTGCTCTTCTTATTCCCTTTTCTTGCCATCTGAGTTTTAGAATCAGCTTGTCAATTTCTTTTTTTAAAACCCCTTGCTAAGATTTTTTTTAACATTTTTTTGAATTAAACATAGATAACTAAGTACAGATAATCTTGTATTCCTCACCCAGTTTCTCCTAATGCTAACTTCTTTTATTTTATGCTAACTTCTTATATTGTATAATCATAATTATCAAAACCAGGAAATTAACATTGATAAAGTACTGTTAACTAAAAACTTATATGAATTTTAACAGTTTTCTATCAATGTACTTTTTCTGTTCTAGGATCTTATTTCACATTGTATTTAGTTACATTTAGTTTCTCCTTAGGCTGAAATTTTTATTGCAGTTACGCTGTATACATAAAGCAGTTGGGGGAGAATTAACATCTGAACAATATTATCTTCCGATCCATGAACACAGTACATCCCTCCATTTTTTTAAGTCTTCTTTTACTACTTTAAGCAATGCTTTGTCATTTTCTGCTCACAGAACTTGTACATTATTAGATTTATATTTTTGTGTGTGTGCATGTTATTGTAAATGATACTTTCTTAAAAATTAGAATTCCAGTGTTTATTGATAAGATAGGGAAATACAATTGATTATTATATATTGACCTTGATTCCTGCAACTTCATTAAACTATTATTAGCTCTTATGAGCATTTTTGAAGATTATTTTTGGGAATTTTTATATAGGCAGCCATGTTGTCTGTGAATAAAAACAGACCTTTCTTCCTTTCAAATGTATATGCTTTCTATTTATTTTTCTTGTCTCATTGTACTGGCAAGTACTTCCAATACAATGTTGAATAGCCGTCATGAGAGAGGACATCCTTGCCTTGTTCCACATTGGGGGTGGGGGAGGGTAGCATTCAGTCATTCACCATTAAATCTGGTATCTCTAGGTCTTTTGTAGATGCTCTTTATATGGTTGAGGAAGTTCTCTTCTATTGACCTAGTTTACTGAGATTTTTAATCATGAATGGATGCTGAATTTTGTCAAATTACTTTATGCACCTACTGAAAGGATTTTTTTTCTTTAGTATGTTGATAATATCAGTTACATTGGTTTGATTTTTGAATGTTGAAATAGAATTTCATTGTCATGATAAAAACCACTTGATCATGTTGTGTTATCTTTTTTATATGTTGCCTGGATTCAGTCTGCCAATACTTTGTAAATGATTGCATGTCTGCATTCATGAGGGATGTTGGCTTGTAGTTTTCTTGTCAAATCTTTGTCTGGTCTTGGTATAAAGGTAATACTGGACCCATGAAATGAAGTGGGAAGTGTTCTCTTCTGTATGCTGAAAGTTTATGTAGATAGGTGTTATTTAATGGTTGGTATAGAACTCTACCATTCTACCAGTAAAACCATCTGGGCTTGGGCTTTTCCTTGTGGGAAGGTTTTTTAACTACAAATTAAATTTTTTTTAATGGTTTTAAGACTGTTCTGGCAATTTTGTTTCAAATGAGCTTTAGCAGATTGTTTTTCAAAGAATGTGTCTATTTCTTCTAGCTATTAAATTTATGGGCATAGAGTTGTTTGTAATATTCCTTTATCATCCTTTGTATGTGTAAAGGTTGTATTATGATGTCCACATTTCAGTTTCCTATATTTTCATCTTCCTCCTTTTTACTCTTGGTCATTCTGTGTAGGGTTTTATCAGTTTTATGGACCATTTTGGTTTTACTGATTTTTCACTATTTTTCCATTTTCTGTTTCATTATTTCAAGCTCTTGTCTAATATTCTTCCTTTTCCTTATTTTGGGTTTAATTTACTCTTTTTCTTGTTTCTCAAGGTGGAAACATAGATTATTGATTTGAGACATTTCTTTTCAAGATAAGCGTGTAAGACTGTAATTTTCCTTCCAAGTATTGCTTTACAGCAGCATAGCACAGGGAGATCAGCTCCATGCTTTGAGATGACCTAGAGGGGTGGGATAGGGAGGGTGAGAGGGAGGCTCAAGATGGAGGAGATATGGGGATATATGTGTGCATATGGCTGATTCCTTTGTTGTACAACAGAAACTAACACAGTATTGTGAAGCAATTATACTCCAATAAAGATCTATTTTAAAAAAAGAGTATTGCTTTAAATTTTGATATGTTGTGTTTTCATTTCCAATTGATTCAGAATAATTTATAATTTCCTTTGTGACTACTTATTTGACCAGTGGGTTATTTAGAAGTGTGTTGTTTACCAGTATCCTATTACTGATTTTTTGGCTCAAGTGTGACCTCCATCTAGCATCTATAGCTTCTAGGGATTCTATGCACCAGAGTTCTGTAGCCCACACTCGGCATTTGGCACTGTGTAAAAATTTTAGCTGAATTCATTTTACTGTCTTGTATGTTAGCCTCATCTTCTTCCCATTCTCTGTCGTGGGTGAGCCGGTACTCACATTCCATCTCTTCTCGAAGGTGCTTGTCTTTCCTTAAATTTGGAACTAGTTGATACACAAACTGTGATGCGTTCAAGAAAAGTTACGATTTTGCAGATTATTCTTTTTGTTTTTGATAATGCAGGAGAAATTCCCAGCTTTCTACATCCAAAGGTAAAGACAGACATCTCAGTGCCATATATTTTAAGCTATAATTTGGGGAGCATGTTAGAGTTCTAGCCACAGAGGCAGAATGAGAGAAGTTAATGACTTTACATATTAAAATGCATTTTAAGGCTTCATTGCAGGCAGAACTGCATTTGCAGTCTCTCAGACTTCATGAAGCAGCCCTATTGTTTTGTTGTAATAAAATTTTAATTTGCTAACCACCGTGACATTCTCAGTCTCTGCACAAGGTAACAGGAAGGAGTTCCTGCATGTATTATCACCACTCCCTTCTTTTTTAATGTTTAAAGTTGCTGGCACATTTTGTGCCTTGTGTGAATGGACAACAGAGGTCCAAGTGGTTGAGGCTGGACTTATTTGTTTATTCGAATAGTACAAGTGGCTGCTCAGTAGTAGAGCAGGACATTTGTATAAAAAGCTCAGCTTCAGCTCACCTCCTCCTTGATCGTCTGATGTTGGAAGAGCCTGTAATTAGGTGCTTCATTCCAGCCTAGTTATTGTTTAATGAACAGAATTCAAGGGAACCATCTGTTGTACAGAGTTTTAGAATCATTGACAAAGATGTGACATCCAATACGAAGACATCTTTTTCTTCCCATTGCAAAATAGTTTGACTAATTTAAAACTTAAACCTTTAGGAGGAAAAACCTAGTTTATGCAAATGATTCTAAGATGTTTTAGAAGACTTTAGCTATCTTTTTTTTTTTTTTTTTTTTAATTTGGCTCCGTCGGGGGCTTAGTTGCAGCACGCAGGATCTTTCGTTGAGGCACACAGGCTCTTGGCTGCAGCACATGGGCTTCTCTCTAGTTGTGGCACGCAGGCTCTAGAGCACACAGACCCAGTAGTTGCGGTGCGTGGGCTTAGTTGCCCCGCAGCATGTGGTATCTTATTTCCCCAACCAGGGATTGAACCCGCATCCCCTGCATTGGCAGGAGGATTCTTAACCACCGGACCACCAGGGAAGTCCCGAGAACTTTAGCTATCTAATTGTGGTCACCATGATCTGGTTTTTTTGGTTACTGATTTAACTTTATTTATTGCTTTTCTTTTTCAGAAAATTCTTCCAGGAGGAAATACATCATTTGATGTAGTTTTTCTTGCAAGAGTAGTAGGAAATGTAGAAAATACTTTATTTATTAATACATCTAATCATGGGGTATTCACTTACCAGGTAAGAATCAGAATGAAAACTTTATTTATAAAATACAGTTATCATCTTCAACCTGTCATATGAAAACCTTTTGGGAACTCTTCAAAAATTCAGGGAATAAGGGAAAATGTAAGCGTTTAGATTCAGAGAATTTTTTTAAAGCTTTTAATTTTATATTAGAGTATAGTTGATTAAACAGTGTTGTAATAGTTTCAGGTGTACAGCAAAGTGGCTCAGTATACATATACATGGATCTGTTCTCTTTCAAATTCTTCTCCCATTTAGGTTGTTGCAGAGCACTGAGCGCTTTTCTACTTACAGCTGTGTTTGTGAATATCCCTGTTCACATCAGACTGAACAAATGCTCTTAAAGCTACAGCTAAAGTGTTACTGTAAGATTGGTTGGCAAAAGAACAGTTAAAAATATTTTCACAGTGACTCTAGATTTTTTTTTTTTTTTTTACTTTTTGCACGCTTACGAAGTGATAATAGTTTCAGGATCAAAACTTATGTGCCTGCTTTTCTTTGGTAATTATATTGTTTAAAAATTTTGATAAACTCTTTTCTATGTGCAGTCATTGGGTTATTAAAGAAAGTGAATCAAGATTTTTATATATCAAGATTACTAAGAATAATTACTTATTTGACACTGTGCTACACACTTTACATGCACTTCTTCTGCCTGCGTTACAGATACTGTTATTCTCACTTTTTTAGATGAGTAAGGTGAAGTTTAGAAAGGTTAAATAATTATGCTACTAGTAAGTTACTGAGCAGGGATTCAAACCCATGTCTTTATAACTACAAACACCATCCTCTTAACCACTGAGCTATATTGCCCATGGAACTCAATTGTTTAAATCCTTAACTTGGCTAGTGTCTTACTTTGCAGTTTTTATGCTTTTGTTTTTGAATATTTCTTCTCCACTACCCAGGGCACCTCATGTATTTTGGAAATTAGTGTCAGAGTAAACATTCCATTTTAGTCAAGAATGGTTTCTTATGCTTATTTATGGTGAGCAAGTCTTTAATGGTCGTTTGATAGGCAGTATATGCTTTTGAAGCCAGTATAGTTGAATCACTTTGACATGCTGTACAGAGCACTTGGCATGTACTTGTTGAGTAAATTAAAAGACCACCATGAGAATATGAAGACCTGTGCCCTACAGTGGTGCCCCCAGCTGACCTAGGTGTTTGTGGCCCACGGGTGACCTGAGGGTCATGATCAGCTTGTTCTCAAGGTGAGCCTCAGTGCCAGGTGTCTTCACCTCTTCGCATCTAGTCTTTCACCACGTCTTTCTCTTAAATGTACCTCGAGTCTGTCTGCCTCTCTCCTCTTCACCCCCGCTGCTCTCTCCCAGGCCACCCCCACCTCTCCCTGGATGGCGGCACAGGAGCCTCCTGCCTGCCCTTCCTCTCCCCCACAGCCCCTCCGGCAGTGCATTGTTCACTCTGTAGTCAGCGTGATCTTCTCTGAGCAGGAATCAGATCCAGTCAGCTCCTCCTCAAGTAACTCCTTATGTTTTACCATTGCTCTCAGAGCAAAGTGAAGGCTTCTGACCAAGGCCAACAAGGCTCTAAGGATCTGACTCCCGTGTAGCTCTTCCCACCTCATCGCATCTGACCAGGGTTCTCGTCTTATTCTTTGTCTTCAAACAAGCCGCACCCTTTCCTGCCTCCTGCCCTCTGCCTGTGTACTTCCCCTTGCGGAACACACTTTCACTGTTGGCTCGTTCTCATCTATCAGGTGACCTCAGTTTCCCCGTCCACCCTCTCTTAAAGAATATTCCCACCCTCCCTCCGGCCAGTTACTCTGTATCACATTACCCATTTTTCTGAACCTTTTTATTGTTATCTAGGCTGTCCCTAATACTAGGATGTGAGTTTCATAAGAGCAGGCACATTATCTGTCTCGTTCACTGTTGAATTTTTCAGCAGTGCCTGTGGTTGTACCTAGCACATCATAGGCCCTTAATAAATATTTGTCACGTGAATGACTGGCTCACCCTGTTTAGTCGGCCCACATTCCTATGGAGGAACATGACCTGGGACTGTGCTTGGCATTTAAGAGATTGTCTGGGCCCTACCTCCATCTTCTGATGGTTGGAACAGGGAAATCTTTTAATTCCCTGTTTCCTCCTTTTGTCTATCCCATGACCTCGTGAAGGACTACTATCATTTTCATTTCTAATATAGAAATCATTCCAAATGTATATATATGTGCATTTATATATATATATATATATATATAAAAGAACATATATATATTCTTGATGTATATCAAGAAATTGATGTATATCAAATAGGTAGCCAAACAAGTATAGAAACTACATGTGTGTTCCTTTTAAAGGGAGTTAAGATTTTTTTCCATAAGTTAACCTCACCAGTTTTCCCTAGATCAATCAGTTATAACTATAAAAATGTTACAAAACTCTAAAAGCAACTAAAATTGCATTTTTTTTCCTCCTTGGAATCAGGTATTTGGTATTGGAGTTCCAAATCCATACCGACTGAGGCCGTTCCTTGGGGCCAGAGTCCCTGTGAATAGCAGTTTCTCACCTATAATAAACATACACAATCCTCACAGCGAGCCTTTACAGGTGAGTTTATGGTGGTGATTTTGAATGTGTTTAACTTTAGTGGAAATTAATGCTTAATGTGAAATTTCAGTTTGTTATAGTTTTCAAGACTATTTAAAATAATGTGGTACACAATAATAGTACTAAAGAGAGATAATTCTTTTATTGCAGCTTGTAGTCTGAATTTGGGGTTATATCAGTCAAGTTATCAAATTTTTGGAACCATTTTTTTTGTTTGTTTTGTTTTGTTTTTTTGTGGTACGTGGACCTCTCACTGTTGTGGCCTCTCCCGTTGCGGGGCACAGGCTCCGGACGCGCAGGCTCAGCGGCCATGGCTCACGGGCCCAGCCGCTCCGCGGCACGTGGGATCTTCCCGGACCGGGGCACGAACCCGTGTCCCCTGCATCGGCAGGCGGATTCTCAACCACTGCGCCACCAGGGAAGCCCTGGAACCATTTTTTAAATGGCTGTGGTTTCTCTGGTGTTAGTTTTAAGCACCTGTACATGTAATTTAAGAAGAGTCTTCATCTATACAAGGCCACTGCTTTTCTTGGCTTCAGCTCCTTCTGGCCCAGTGTAAATTTTTAAAACCACTATTCATATTTATTTCTAATAATAAGGTTTTGGTGATGGCAGCCTGGAAATTAAAATCCAAAGAAAGCGTGATATAGAACCACTGATGAAAAGCCAACTTATTTTTTTATTTAAAAAAATCCAACTCCATATCTCACCCAGTGTTTCAGTAGTAAAATTATTCTCACATTTGAAATCCCTCCTCACTCGTCCCTTGTCTCTAAGACAGTGGGTGTGGCTGGTGTTGCTCCTTCAAATATTTCCTAAAATTAAAATCCCCACCCCATGCCCCCTGTGACTTCCAGCCGTGTGACATTTGCTGCCACTATAACTTCTAGTTTTGTTGTCTGTGTTGGAAGGAGATGTGGATGCTTTCCAGAACAGTCCTTAATGTCCACACCCAGGGCCCATAGAGTTCTTTAGGACCCCAGTACTGCAGAACTTAGTGGTGGCTTGAAAATGGCAGGTGGAGGGAAAATACCATGCATTGTGATAAGCCGCAGCGCTTGGGCAACCGAAATGGCTTTTGCCGTCCTAGAACCCCCTGGTAGAACCCCCTGGTAGAAGGGCTCATAAACAGTGAAGGTGAAAACAAGAAAGAACAGGACAAGATATTCAGAGCTGGGATTATGAAATGCTTAGGAATTATATGCTAAAGTAGCAAGAACGGTTTCACCCCCAAACTCGGCTGACACTGGGTGAGGATAGCTACGAATAAAAATACTCCACCCAAATTTTGGTTATTTGTAGCTGGATATCTTTTTTTTTTTTTTTTTTCTTTTTTTTTTTTGGTGGTACGTGGGCCTCTCACTGCTGTGGCCTCTCCCTTTGCGGAGCACAGGCTCCAGACGCCCAGGCTCGGCGGCCATGGCTCACGGGCTCAGCCGCTCCACGGCATGTGGGATCTTCCCGGACCGGGGCACGAACCCGTGTCCCCTGCATCGGCAGGCGGATTCTCAACCACTGCGCCACCAGGGAAGCCCTGTAGCTGGATATCTTGATCATAAAAGAGGAAAATGTTCTTGCCTCCTGCTTTTACAAGGGAAAAGTATTTCCTCTCCATCATCAGTCTGTCGTTTATATCCTTTTGCTACTTTGGATAATGGTGAATTTTCTCTGTTCTGGCTAACTTTTATTACAGATCTATACAGAAACCTCATAAATTCTTGCTACATTTTTTTTCTTGACTGTTTTCAGTCCAAGACATAAAAACTGTCCTCTCATTCTCTCAGACCCTGCCGCATGAGTTGCCACAGTCTTCTTTAGCAGCAGCGTTACAAAGCACCCAGGGGGAGGCCTCTCTGGTTGCCACACCACGGACTGAGGGTCTCGCTTCCTGCTTGGAAGGATGAAGCTTACAGACTCAGCAGATGTTGGCTAATCTGCAGTTACTTTCGTAGCCTTACAGTCTGTGTCTTTGCTCCTCAGCCTTTGGAGTCATCAAGCTGTCATCCAGAAGAATTATCTCTGAATTCAATGGTGATTTTTTTTTCTTTTGTTCGTCTAGTCTTTTTCAGTTATATAACATTTCAATTCAAGATTTACTACAATGGACTTTTCATCAGCGCACAGGAGAGCAAATGGGGAGCCAAAGTTGTTGCCCTCTTAGGAACAATAGATTGTTTCTCTGGAGCGCTTTTTTTTTTTTTTTTTTTTAAGGGAAAATCCAAGTCCCTACTGGATGGGCGCTTTTTAAATTGAGGTATAACTGACATATAACATTGTATCAGTTTCAGGTATACAGCATAGTTTAACTATAGTCACTATCATGTCTGTCACATTCCTGTGACTTAATTGCCTTTATAACTGGAAGGTTGTGTGGAAGGCACTCTTAACCTGGGAGTCCTATAATATGTGTCATGAGTCTTAAATTTAAGACAGTATTGTAAAACAAGAAATTACATCTGATGTGTTCATTATACAACACAAACACACGAGTATGTTCTCATTGAAAAAAAGAATGTTAACAATTCAAACATGTGTGAGGCGAAAGTCCCTTTGAACTTGCTGCCTTCCGGTCCAGTGGTGTCCGGCAGAACTCTCTGTGCTGATGGAAAAGTGCAGTGTCTGCTCTGTCCAGTACGGTAGCCACCAGCCACGGGTGGCTGTGGAGCACTTGAACTGGTGGCTGGGGTGGCTGAAGAACTGAACATTCAGTTTTATTTGATTTCGATTAATTTCAATTTAAATAACCACATGTAGCTGGTGACTGTTACATTAGCACAGCTCCAGCCCTGAACCCTTCCTCGGCGATACCCTTCATGTGATCTCTGTGTGTCACATCAGGCCTTTTTCTGTGTGCTTGTGTGCAGATATTTGGGCACATAAAAATTAACATTCTTCGTGGGAATCTTTTTACATAAATTATATTTTGTATATATTGCTGGCTTCCTTTTTTTCTCTAAACTTTATTAAATTAGGATAACTAGCACTGGACTAAACATCAGGAGTGTGTTGTCCGAGTTTGAATGTAATCTGTCCTTCGATTTTATAGTTTAGCCTTTATCTGTCCTCATTTCCTTATTCCATTTCGTGCTATCAGTGGCCTAACCTCTTAATCTTACCTTTGCAAACATTGTTAGGCTTGTCTCCTTAATACCTTGGAAGATTAAATGAGATAATACATGGTGTTTTCTGGTTTTTAGAAAAAGTTCTGCAGTCACCCCATCAGTTAAGGTGCTGTTACTGTTAACACAGTGTACTGTAGGGGAACACTAATAAATTGGAAGGCAAGTGATAGTACTCAGAGAAAATCCTAGCTCATTAGTCTTTGCTAAATGCATCACTGTAATGACAACACACACACACACACACACACACACACACACACACACACACAAAAAAAAAAAAAACCTTGAAGCATATGCTAAAGTATTGCTGTTTTCCCTGCTTTATCCTTTTTTTGTGTACTCCCAGAGGACTTTTGTGATAAAACAAGTAAAGGTTTTCTACCCATTCTCATTCTTCACCCCAAGTTTGCATTTAATTAAATATATTCTTTATTTTTAAGAGATAGGGTTATCTGCCTTTAAAGAAAAGTCACCTGCCACATGACCCTTCTATTCCTTGGTATTTACCCAAGAGAAAGGAAAGCACATGAAAACCCAAAGACTCATACAACGTGGTGTTCATAACAGCGTTGTGACCAAACATCTGTAGTGACCAAAAATTGGAAACACCCCAAATGTCCATCAACAAGTAAATGGATCAAAAATTGTGGCATATCCATAAAATCAAAAAGAAGTGAACTGTTAGTACATAAAACAACATGGTGGATCTCAAGATAATTACACTGAATAAAAGCAGCCAGACACAAGAGTACATACTGTATGATTCCATTTATATAAAACTCTAGACACTACAAACTAATCAAGAGTGGCCAAGAGCAGCTCATTGGTTGCCTGGGGATGGGAGAGGGCAGAGGGTGACAGGCGGATTGCAAAGGTCATGAGGAAACTCTGGGAGGTAAAGGGTTTATTTAATATCGTAATTGTAGTTGGTAGCTTCATGCCTGTATACATGTCAGAATTCATCAAGTTGTACACTTTAAAAATGTATAGTTTAGGGCTTCCCTGGTGGCGCAGTGGTTAAGAGCCTGCCTGCCAATGCAGGGGGACACAGGTTCGAGCCCTGGTCTGGGAAGATCCCACATGCCGCGGAGCAACTGTGCCTGTGCACCACAACTACTGAGCTTGCACTCTAGAGCCCGCGAGCCACAACTGCAGAGCCCACGTGCCACAACTACTGAAGCCCGCGCACCTAGAGCCCATGCTCTGCAACAAGAGAAGCCACCGCAATGAGAAGCCCACACACCGCAACAAAGAGTAGCCCCTGCTCGCTGCAACTAGAGAAAGCTCGTGCGCAGCAACGAAGACCCAATACAGCCAAAGACAGATAGACAGATAAATAAATAAATTTTTTTAAATGTATAGTTTATTGTACATGAATTATACTTCAGTAAACAGTTTTTAAAAATCATGGGTTGGGACTTTTCTGGTGGTCCAGTGGTTAAGACTCCGCACTCCCAATGCAGGGGGCCCGGTTTCGACCCCTGGTCAGGGAACTAGATCCCGCATGCTGCAACAAAGATCCCACACTCAGCAATGAAGATCCCGCTTGCTGCAACTAAGACCCGGCATGGCCAAATAAATAAATAAATATTTAAAAGAAAAAATCATGGGTGTTGGTACAAGCCACAGAGATATATTAATAGTAGCTGTGATCTTGCTACAGAAGACTTCAAATATTTTCATAGTACGCTGATATTGTTGTATATGCTGAAGAATGATATGCTCTTCACTATGTCACAATTACAGTAGTTATTAGATCTCCTGCATCTTGTTATAAATGTGTGAATAAGGAAGCATTTGTGTTACTATAAGAACTGTAAAATTTGTATTTCTAAAATATGATACTTTCCATAAACTGTTTCCTTAGGAAAAAATAGAAATAAATGTCCTACGGTTGGATTTCCTAAAATCCAGTCTCTGAAACAGCTCTACTATTTCCGAGTTCAGTATTTCAAAGTTACCTTGTTTTAATTAAATATACCACCATTGCTTACCCATATGAGCACTGCCTCTGGTGATGTGACACCACACTTATCCTACATTTACGTCTGTAAACGTCTTTAAACTGTTTCTGATGAACAATTAAGATGTCAGACGTTTCTGTATAACAGCAGATCACTTGCATTGAAAACATGATTTTGACTTAACCATCATGTGCTCCTTTGTCACAGGTTGTAGAAATGTACTCTAGTGGAGGAGATCTTCACCTCGAACTTCCCACAGGTCAGCAGGGAGGCACCAGGAAACTGTGGGTGAGTTCTGACGTGTTCTTCTCTCTTGTGAGCTCACATGAGACCAGTTATTCTCTTAAATACACCAGAAAATACTTAACTCCTCATCACTGGAAGAAATACGGGTGACTTTTCTGTAATTATTGTCTTAATATTAAATTTATATCAAACTAACACAACATTGTAAAGCAACTATACTCCACTAAAAATTAATTTTAAAAAATAAATAAATTTATATCAAATATACTTGAAAATTGGAGAGAGAGAAACAGAATAGTAATTTTTGGAAAGAGCAGTGAACAAAAATTGGTGTAAGCTTTAACCCACTGTATGGAAAGAAAGAAGTTTTAACTATTCTTCCTCAGAATAATATTAGTAAAGTTGTCTCTGAATCTAATCATTTATAATATGCTTTACACTAATATTCAAGAAAAAAAAAAAGCCATGGGAAGGACCTGCTACATTATTTAAGGTAAAGCAAAGCATTAAACATGCAGACTTACTATCGATGGAGGAGATGCCATTTGCAGAGGGAACATAGTCAGGCCCTCGTGATGACTTAGAAACTAAATTTTTAAGCGGTCTATAGCCATGTTTAATGCTATTTAATATTTGACAGTACTCTGTGTCCATGGTTAGAGAACCACTTTTTCTTGGAGAATACTAGCAAATATTAACAGATTAATGAATACTTAGTAACTACCTTATTTACAAAGCTTCCTGCCATAGGAGGGTTGTTTGGTTTTTTTTTTTTAATGTTGCCTACCCAGCTTTAATCAAAGAAGGGAAAGTCATGGAAAATGCAGTTCTTGTACCGAGGTCACTAAAATCGCTGCTCATTCGTAATTGAAGACACACGGACCTGACCACTGTGAATAGGTTCTGAACATCAAAGTTTCTTTGTTAATTGCTCTGTTAAACACACACAGCCTCTAGATTCTGTCATCTGACCAGTCTCAGCCAGGGAAGGGAGGTGGAGGGGACATTTTTAGGATATTGACTTGAACATCTAGAAACCAATTTGTCAGTGACTAGGTTAACTTCTAAGAAGTAGAAAGACTCTAGCAGGTAGAAATATGTAATGGATGGTCTTTTTATATCCTTTCACAAAAATGATTTACCTTGAAATTATGATATTGTTTGAAAAGCCTTTGGGAGAAGTAGTGTATAAAACAGTGCTTCATAGAATTAACTATGACCAATTAAGTTTGTATTATAATTCTAGATAGAAGAACTAAGAATTTACTATGAAATATAACCAGATTCTAATAAACATAAAAAAGTCAGATTTCTAATTAGTTAAGAACTGTAATGAATGGTAGCAGACATGGCAGATTGTTTTAATACTCCTAGCAGCTACGAGAAAAGATTTAGTGACTTATTCCTACAAATCTAGAGTGAGAAAAAGTCAGTTGGCCTGGGCCTCACCCCCAGCCCGTTTCAGCGTACATGAGAAAAGCCCAGCTGCTAGCGATGGGGAAGCGGATGGCCTTTCTCTGGTCGCCCCAGGAGCGTTCCAGTCACTTCTTTCCTACTTTGAGACTAAAAAGTTAAGAGAGTAGAGGCAAGTGAAGACCAGTAAATTCTAAACCATGAGGATTTCTTAAAATAGGCCAGACGGTGTGTGCAGAAAAACTCTGGTGGTCCCAAGGGAGCCAGATTATTCAAAACCCAGGAAAAGAATTATACCTCAAAAGCAAAGAAGTTTTTTTTCCAGTGAGTCTTCCTTCTAGTGTATATGTAAGTGTTCTCTTTTTACGAGCCTAAAACGTTATGCTACCTTACATGCTCAGAGCCTGACTGAACACGGTTGGTGAACTGTGGATTTGCTTGGGAAGCTTTGTTTTGTTAGGTTTTTAATGAAAGGAGAGCAGAGTCTACGCTCTCTTGGTTATCATTTAAAGAGAATCCTAGGGCTTCCCTGGTGGCGCAGTGGTTGAGAGTCCGCCTGCCGATGCAGGGGATACGGGTTCGTGCCCCGGTCTGGGAAGATCCCACATGCCGCGGAGTGGCTGGGCCCGTGAGCCATGGCCGCTGGGCCTGCGCATCCGGAGCCTGTGCCCCGCAACGGGAGAGGCCACAACAGTGAGAGGCCCGCATACCACAAAAAAAAAAAAAAAAAAAATAGAATCCTAAATGGGCAGAAGACCTAAATAGACATTTCTCCAAAGAAGATATACAGATTGCCAACAAACACATGAAAGGATGCTCAACATCATTAACCATTAGAGAAATGGAAATTAAAACTACCATGAGTTATCACCTCACACCAGTCAGAATGGCCATCATCCAAAAATCTACAAACAATAAATGCTAGAGAGGGTGTGGGGAAAAGGGAACGCTCTTGCACTGTTGGTGGGAATGTACATTGATACCGCCACTATGGAGAACAGTATGGAGCTTCCTTAAAAAACTAAAAATAGAACTACCATACGGACCCAGCAATCCCACTCCTGGGCATATACCCTGAGAAAACCATAATTCAAAAAGAGTCATGTACCACAATATTCACTGCAGCTTTATTTACAATAGCCAGGACATGGAAGCAGCCTAAGTGTCCATCGACAGATGAATGGATAAAGAAGATGTGGCACATATATACAATGGGATATTACTCAGCCATAAAAAGAAACGAAATTCAGTTATTTGTAGCGAGGTTGATGGACCTAGAGTCTGTCATACAGAGTGAAGTAAGTCAGAAAGAGAAAAACAAATACCATATGCTACCACATATATATGGAATCCAGAAAAAAAAAAAACTGGTTTTGAAAAACCTAGGGGCAGGACAGGAATAAAAATGCAGACGTAGAGAATGGACTTGAGGATACGGGGAGGGGGAAGGGTAGGCTGTGACAAAGTGAGAGAGTGGCATGGACATATATACACTACCAAACGTAAAATAGATAGCTAGGGGGATCAGCTCGGTGCTTTGTGACCACCTAGAGGGGTGGGATAGGGAGGGTGGGAGGGAGACGCAAGAGGGAGGAGATATGGGGATATATGTACATGTATAGCTGATGCACTTTGTTGTAAAGCAGAAAGTAACACACCATTGTAAAGCAATTATACTCCAATAAAGATGTTAAAATAAATAAATAAATAAAACATGATTTAGCTTAAAAAAAGTATATTATGAGACTATTGCATATGAAGAGACAGTTAATGAGTATGCCACTAAAAAGTGTAGGGAAAAAAGTATTACAGAGATGTATCAGTAAGTCCATCAAAAGAATTTTGTTTAAAAAAATAAAAAATAAATTTAAAAAAAAAAGGAGAGAATCCTTTTTGCAATGACCTAGAGGGGTGGGATAGGGAGGGTGGGAGGGAGGCTCAAGAGGGAGGGGATATGGGGATATATGTATGCATATGGCTGATTCACTTTGTTGTACAACAGAAACTAACACAGTATTGTGAAGTAGTTATACTCCAATAAAGATCTGTTTTAAAAAAAAAAGAGAATCCTGTACACTTCTGGAAAAGCAGTTTCCCTGTGATGGTGATGTCTCTGTTAAGAGAATTTCAGGACTGAGTTATATACCCAAGCACCAGCAATACATCAAATAATAATTGATATTTATGGATTAACTCTACCTCTTAATGATGATTTTGCCGCTGACAGTTTGTTTTCATATAATTTTGTTTCTTTCATTTTGCTCAGTTTTACACAGCATACTTCATTAGTTTTAAGATATGTGTGTTTTTATTATTTAACATCCTCCCAAATTGGACTGTGTGTTATAATCAGTGGAGTGAATATATTTGTTTAATTGGCAATATGTTTTTTTCTTAGTAAGTATATAAAATAATAATGCATCTTTCAGGTGATGTCGTCTTATTCAGTAAACTGTGGTGGTTTTTCTACATTATGGTCTGTTAACTTGTCAGGAAATTCCTCCTTATGAAACCAAGGGAGTGATGAGAGCCAGTTTTTCGTCTAGAGAAGCAGATAATCACACAGCTTTCATAAGAATAAAGACTAATGCTTCAGACAGCACGGAGTTTATCATTCTTCCAGTTGAGGTGGAAGTTACCACAGGTGAGTGGATGACTAAAGGAGCTGCAAGTTTGTTTTGGTTTCAGTACATCCTACTCTGGCGAAGTGAAATATAATTGTTTACTTTTCTTTTTTCCAAGCTCCTGGAATTTATTCCTCAACTGAAATGTTAGATTTTGGTACACTGCGAACACAAGGTAAAAAAAAGAGACAGTGTCTTTATAGGTCTTTAAAAAAATCCCTGTATTCATTGCTGAATGGCTCTACTTTAACTCCTTTGTAATTAATTCAGCTTTGAAAGTTATTTCTCAGTGGGTTACATAATCTTGTAGAAATCTGCTTTGGGGAACTCAGAGCCCTTAGTGATTTATACCCCATTCCTCTGAGGGATAGCACTGCTTACAAGATGGGAAAGCAATGTCATGGGTAACTTAAGTCTTCTAAATGGAAGATTGAGGCATCAAGTAGTTTCTTAGTTTCGTAATCCAGTTTCTCACCTGTTTAGTTATGCTGAATCTTTTCTTTTAATAGTAAAATGAAGTAAAAAGATTTACTTCTGGATTTTTGTTTAGATATGGATTATTCAATTGCATTATAGTAACGTAACGTTAGAATTGGTCCCCAATGGTCAGAGAAAGAATTCAACTTTTAAAATTGAAAATAACCAAAAAAGGATTTATTAAGAGAAAAGTAAGAGTCCCTGTAATATGGGATTCCTGTGAGCCATATGTAATTAAAAATTTGGTTGTTTAGGATTGAAGACCCGTTTTTGAAAATTAGATTTGGTTTTAATATAATAATTTTATATTGTACTGTACTGAATTGCTTCATTATGCTTTGCTGGAAAACAAAAAGATAGTGGTAACGTCAATTTCACTGAAAAATTTTGTTTTGTTTTGTTTTTTGGTCTGATTGTTTAGGAGGGGCAGTTCCTGTAGTACTCACTGTCCTTAAGAGTAAGGCAATTCCTGTCTAGGAATGTGATTGTCACATTCTTTTTATAAATGTGATTGTTATTCTAGTTCACCTTCTAAAATATAGTCCATCTGATATCTAAGAAGAGAAAGATTATAACTTGCTATAAAGCATACCATTTTAAGAAATATTTTCTTTTCCTCAATTTTAACAGATCTACCAAAAGTTTTAAATCTTCATTTATTAAATTCAGGAACAAAAGATGTACCAATAACAGTAAGTTTTTACTTTTTTTTTTCCTAATTTATATATTCTTTGTTTTTAAACTTATGACACAGTTTGAAATGAGTAAACTCTTGCTCTAAAGAAATTCTGTTTTGTGGTGACCCGGTGAACACTTTGGTATAAAGTGTGATACAAGAAACCTGTTCTGCCTCTCTAATCACCAGATTTTCAGGATGAGAAGGGCATGTCGACAATCTTCTCCAAGCTAAGTGTGAACCAGAGTTCATGAGGTTCCTGTTTAGGCCTGTAGCGTCTGATAAATCCTAGGATCTGCGTGCCATGTGCAAAGAAAAATGGGTTGTTAGACTTAAGGTACGATTAAGTAAAAAGAGAGAAGAAAAGGTTCAGATGAGTTGGAAAGAGAAATAAGGAAGCAAAGAAATATGGTAGGTAGTGGTTGAGTGCTGTTAACCTTTGTCTCCGGTACCCCTTCTAACCCGCAGCTGCCGTAGTTACCCTTGACAGCACACTGTAAACTAGGGTCCTCTCTCCCCCTCACACATACTCACAGAACAGGTGACTTTGATGCCTTGTCGTGGAACTGGAGTGTCATGAGATGCTGAGCAAGGTCACTGTGCGTTAAATTTAATAGAATAAGTGGGGAAGTGTTCTTTCCTCTTCTGTTTTGGGGGAGAGTTTTTGAAGGATTGGTGTTAATTCTTCTTTAAATGTTTGGTAGAATTCACCAATAAAGTCATCTGGGCCTGGATTTTTCTTTGTGGGAAGTTTAAAATTATTAATTCAATCTCTTTACTTGCTACAGGCCTGTTCAGATTTTCTTTTTCTTCTTGAACCAGTTTCAGTAGCTTATGTCTTCCTAGGAATTTTGCATTTCATCTAAGTTATCTAATTTGTTGGCATACCATTGTTCACAGTATTCCCTTATAATTCTTTTTTTTTTTTTTTCCTGTGCGGTAGGTAGTAATGGCCCATCTTTAATTGTTGATTTTAGCAATTAGAGTCTTCTCTATATTAGAAAAAAACTTTTGGTCAGTCTAGCTAAAGGTTTGTCAATTTTGTTGACCCTTTCAAAGGACCAAGTTTTGGTTTTGTTAATTTCCTCCCTTTTTTTTTTTTTTGGTTTGATACCAAAATACCCTTTGTTTTATGAATAAAGGTAGTAGATAGTAGGAATTTCTCCTTCCGTGCCACCAACATCCTCACATTTGCAAAATAAAAAGTTAGAAAACCTCTGTTAGACTTCCTCACACACACACACACACACACACACACACACACACACACACACACACACACACACACACATTTTAGATTTTACCAGCGAAATGCAAAGGCCTAAGAATCACTGCTCTGTTACAACATTTTAAAATCTCACTTTGTACTCAGAATTGTGATTCATTTTGTTCAGATTTTCTAGTTTAGTATTAGACTTTCCTCTGCAGTGGAGCGTGATTCCTGCTGCTAGATTTTGTCCAGGTTGCTTTGGCTACAACCTACTTACGTACTTTGAACTTCTTGGTCCTGGATTTCTTCTTGAGCCCAGTTGGCAGCATGAAGCAGTTACCGCATACGTGATGACGTGCACACCGCTCCCTTCCCAGCCCTTTCCTGCCCGCGTGCTCAGGGCCACTAACCTCCCCGGAGGAAAACTCCTGACGCACACCGTCTGGCCGGGCGTCCTGGGATTCAGCAGCACATTTGCCTGTGGGGCACATCCTGCCTATTGGTGGATCACTTGCCATTGCCTCAGTTTGAGATGTCAGATGATTTTTACTTTCTATGTGTTCTGCATGCTGTTTGTCTCTTACTGGTTTCTTCAGTCTGTGGGATGCCTTGTACAGAGGAGGAACTCTCATGCTTTGGGGGCAGACTTCAGGCCTTGAAATCACTTCTCCAAATGGGAGGGCTTAGAGATTTGATGGGAAAGTGCCTTTACTTAGCCCAAGCATTCTGGTCTAACATTTTACCTACAATAAATGGACTCAAACAAATGTCTTTTTTCCATAAACATTTTCTAGAAAAATGAAATTAGCAATTCTAAGAATGTGAATGAAAAATGTAATTCATTTATGATAGGTAATTAAATATAAATAGGTCCATGTGCATCCTTTTCTCTTTTATTTTTTTTTTTAATTTTAATTTTTTTTTTTTGGTACGCCGGCCTCTCACTGCTGTGGCCTCTCCCGTTGCGGAGCACAGGCTCCGGACGCGCAGGCTCAGCGGCCACGGCTCACGGGCCCAGCTGCTCCGCGGCACGTGGGATCCTCCCAGACCGGGGCACAAACCCGCGTCCCCTGCATCAGCGGGCGGACGGACTCTCAACCACTGCGCCACCAGGGAAGCCCCCCTTTTCTCTTTTATTAAGGAGTTTTAGGATACATTGTAAGTGAACATTTTTGTTCTTACCGTGGGTTAGACATATCTAGGTTCTTTACACAGATTACCTTGTTTGATACAGCTCTTTTGTAACGTACACAGGTCCTTGTTTTCCAAATTGGGAAAATGAGTCAGACCTTTTTATTTTTAAGTGACTTAATTCGACTGTAAAATGTACAAGTTACATGGAAGTATATTAGGAATATAATGATACTTATTAATCAAGTCTTTATGAATATATCATTTTATATTCAATATTCCTATTAACCTATTGATTTATGTATATGTGTTTAGATCTACATTTGTGTCTACCTATGTATGTATCTTTTTCTAACATCCGAAGCCTGTACTCTGCCAGTGTTTTGCTAGTTTTATCTCATTTCCTCATTCATTCCTTCATTCACTCATTCAGTAAATATTTAATAAGCATCAACTATATGCTAGCTTCTGTGCTAAGTACTGAGAACACAGAAGGGAATCAGACAACCAAGGTCTTTGTCCTTACTGAGCGCATCCCGACAGACAAACAGGTATGCAGCATAATTGTAAATTGAGAAATAAACAGAATGGCATGTAAGTCGGGGAGGGAGTTGATTTAGATAGAGTTGTCTCTGAAGAGCTGACGTTTGCAGTAATAACTCAAGAGTGAGAGGTAAGGCACCCATAAGAAAAGCTGGTGGCCAAGTGTTCCCATCAAAGGGATCAGCAAGTGCAAAGGAATAGCTTTGATGTCAAGGGAAGCAGGGTTGGGGGCGGGGCGGGGGGGGGTTGAATGGAAAAGCTGAAGGCTGGAGAGTCAAAGCAGGGCTTCCTGGGGCCCTGGGAGGGGTTTAGATTTTATTATAAGTGCAATGGGAAATTACAGAATTTTAAGCAAGAGAGTGATGTCATTTGATTTATGTGTTGTAAAAAGTCAGTGTAGCTGCTTGTGGAGAATGAACTCCAGAGGGTTAAAAATCTGTTGCATGGTCCACTTGAGAAATGATGGTAGCTTGGACTCCTCGCCTTATCAGCCAGGGGATGAGCCCATCTACCATGGAAACTGAGTTTTAAGAGAGCTTCTCAAGGTTTTTCCTTTATTTTTCTCCATAATATGCCAGACCTAGAGACTGGTGCATTTTTTTAAGGATCCCTCCCTTCCTCCCTCCCTCCCTCCATTTCACAAATATATAGAATTTTAGGATGAGCTCAACAATGCTAGAACCCAGAGGGTTTTTTAAAATTCCCCTTCAGGGAATTCAGAGTCTCTTCATCTTTCAAGATATAAGACAAGCAGCTCCAAATATAAGTTCCTCAGTGGAACCTGTCAATGGACAAGATGCCCAGGTCCAAGCCTTCCTGACATTGTCTATAACACAACTTTGAGAATATGGCTTTCCTCAATATTTACAAAACATTAATGCTATATAAATGATGGAATAAGTTTGCTTGAGATGTCTTAAGGCACCTTTGTATGAAGTTTCCTTGCTAATTAATGAATAAGAATCACAGCTGTACTTAATTAATTTTACAAATGTCAACTTGACATGAACCTTAGCTCATTTGTGCACCTACTGTTAAAAATACAATCGCTATATACTGAAAGGTTATTTTTCTTCCTTGCTCAAAGTAGTTGAGTAGTTTCAGAATGTCCTGAGCCTTGAGTTTCACTTGAGAGTTACAGAGCATTAGTTGGGCATGAATGTCGTGAGAAAAGCTGAAACTATTGGCTTGGCCAAAAAGTTCGTTCGGGCTTTTCCGCTCTTTACGGAACAAACTTTTTGGCCAACCCAGTACACTTTGAGCCTGTGCAAACTGCCTTTCCTGGGACTCTTGCCATATTTTTTCCACTTCTTGATTATCTTTAAGTAAGCAACAGTTAGTGACTGGTACTAAAATATATTGTTAGTATAAATATGCTTATTACAAGTTAATGATTCTTTATTATTTTTCATTTAAAACCGTCAGAATAAGCCAACTATTTAAGTGTTTTGCTTGTTTGTCTCGCTTTGTTTTTGTTTCCTTGGAAAACAGGTTTTAACTGATTGGGGGAATTTTTTTCTTTTAATGGTAACAAGTGAACAATTTAATTTAGACCATTTGTATAAAACATGAGTCAGTTGAATACTATTTTACTGTTAGTGTGACATGTTTTACGGTAATAATAATGTAAAGTTTTCCTCTGGTAAGAAAAATCTTGAAGTGTGTTTCATGTGAGAAAAACATTTTTTTCATCAAATATTTATTCTTAGTTCTTACTACTTACTGTGACTATATGGTAATAGATACCATTGCTTAGCTATTTCTGGCATGGGGTTGTGCTTGTTACTGATGAACCACCACTTACAGTCTTTAAGTGTGTTTGAAAATGGTCAAGGTTCCATTGCTGCTGTATCATAATCAATAGAACAAGTGAAAGAATTAGGAACCGTATGTGTCCTCTGTAAACTGTAAGGCTTTATACGGTCATCTCTCTAACAAATCCTGACCTCAGGATAAATGTGGCTAATTCAAAAAAAAAAAAAAAAAAAAAAAAAAAAACAGCATAATTAGGGACTTCCCTGGTGGTCCAGTGGTTAAGACCCTGCACGTCCACTGCAGGGGGCCCGGGTTCAATCTGGGTTCCTGGTTAAGGAACTAAGATCCCACGTGCTGTGTGGTGCAGCCCCCTCCAAAAAAACAGCAAAATTAATAGAATCACAAAATTTTTCAGATAGGTGGAAACTTAGAAAAAAATCTAAACCAACCCCTGGGATTTTAAGGGTGGGAGAAATATGGCCCAGAGTAAATGGGCAGCAGAAATAAGGCCCAGAGTCAATGGGCAGCTTACTCAGACTCACACTGCTGGTTAAATAGTTAGTATCCTTCTGTTGTAAACTCATCACTCTGGGTCTCACATGTACTTCTAAACGGCTTTCTTTTCCTTCGGAAAAAGTTTTTAGTGTAGTGTGATGAAATCAAATGAACCTTTTGTCCAGTTTGTAGTTTATCTTACAGTCAAACTGCTTTGTTTTACTGTTAAAAATACACACACACGTATACAATATATACATATATACATACCCTTCAAGGAATGAAGAGATTCATACTTTAAATGATTGCTAATAACAGCAAGCTTATTGATAGTAAATATATTGATACGAACCAGTCAACTCCCAGCTCCATTAGAGATTCAAAAGCAAATGAGTTCTCTAAGAAGAAGAAGAAAGAAAAAAAGTTAAAATGCTGGGAGAGCCTGAGGCCAAGAGCTAAGGCAATTAAGATTTCCAGCACAGGAAACTGCGGGGCTCTCATCCCAGGCCTAGTAGAGACGCCCTAACAGCTGAGGGCTAACAGCGGAGGGAAGGGAGGCGCCCTACTGACTGGGACTAAAAAGCAGTGTCTGTCATCACTCTGTATGTAACCAACTTTGCTTCCTATGATTGAAACACAATGCAAGAGACTGCTTTTCCTCACACTCTTCTGAGGTGCTTCTCGTGCCTTCAAAGGACTGTCCTTCATTCTCTATAGGCAGATTCCACCTTTATACATGAGCAGAAAAGGTGGGTGGGGAGCTGGGGGAAGAACCTGGTGGCTCACGGGGATCTGACTGTGCCCATGTTAGCGGGATTGCCTGATGAGTGTTCCTTTCTACTGGAAACATCTGGCTTAGACAAGTTTATAAAGCCCCTGAAAATTCAACAGAAATGCCAGAAGTGTTCTGAAATCAAAGTAATATTCAGATTGCATTCTGAAAGAAGATTTTTGATCAAGACTTCTATTCAATACCACGATTTTCATTAGTATATGTTTGGGCAGAGTAGGATGCCAGGTGAAGGGCCCTGGACCAAGTCAGGACAGCTGGTTTCCAGTTCTGTCTCTGGATGCCAAGCTATTGAAACATCACTCAATATTGCAAGGTGTCCTTCATCTGTAAAACAGGGAAGGAAGTTGGTATCTTTAAGGGCCCTTCCCATGAAAAAATGCTTTGTGTCTGTGCAGCTTATCATATTAAAAAAGTAACTGCACCTAAATAGTATTTATTTTTTAAGCTTGCTCAAGAAGTGCAAGTTTTTACTGTTCTGTTGTTGTTGTTTTAGGTTTAGTTGTTTGAACAGAAAGCTCTTACTTTGTTAGGTGGAAAGCGTTCTGACCTCTTCCAGGTTGCACATCCCTGCCATCTGCCTCCTCACAGTTCACCCCACAGCTGGGAGCACAGCCCCCATCATAAGTCCTCATGTCCCCTTCTCTTATATATAAGTTAGGCATTCATTTAGAAAATAAATACCTTTTCTTCTATTTTATGTATTCATAGCCATTGTACTTTTCACAGTTGCTTTATCATACATTTTTCTTCTGGTCATCATTTTATTTCATAAAAATAGTCTAAAGTTAATTTGAGGTCTTATCAGCTTAGCCTACTCTATTTAAAGGGACCACATAAAGTTAAACTTTTCAAGTTTTGATTCTGCTTTACTTTTCACTATAAACTGAACCACTAGACTAAAATAATGCTGTGTAAATTTTTCTCTTTGCAGAGCGTTCGACCTACACCACAAAATGACGCTATAACGGTGCACTTTAAACCAATTACATTAAAAGCTTCAGAAAGTAAATATACCAAGGTTGCAAGTATCAGCTTTGATGGTAAGTATTCAACTTTTTCTCTCTGATAGCGTGCTCTTACTTTGATAAATGAGAAGTCATCTGTGTTGACATCTTAATATAGAAACTCCCAGACTATTTTACAGTCAGATTTTATAGTACTGGTTAGGTTGGTTTTTCTTGTAAATCATCACCAACTCTTATTTGATTGTTTCACGAAAGAAAATATTATAACTTCATAAACCTAAATTAATATTAGCAAATACATTAGGATTGGAATTAAATTTTTGTTATCTGGGCTCTTTCACATATATACCTGTTATGCTTTGCCTTAATTATGAAGTCATTAATTTTTGTACCTAAGTGAATATATATTTGAATTTCAGAAGCATGTTTGAATTTAAGAGCAGAAATAAAGTATTTTCTGTAACATTTCCATATATTGGCTTTTATTAACAAGGCAGACTGTCCTACCTAAACTAAAATTAACTGCCTTCATGATAGAATTGTCAAATTAGATAACAATTATTTCAAACATGTATATTGTGTATTTTGACATTTGAAATATTAACCCAGACTTAACATATTTTAATAGCATGTTTTTATTCAGTTTTGCCCACTTTACTACAACATTTACTGAATTTGCTGTCATAAAATTTTTTGAGTAGTGATGTAATGGCTGCCTAACTGTATATGTAATTTAAATTTAATGAAAGCTGAAACTCCAAGTGGGACTTGGCTCACAAGGGCACGGGCAAGCGAGGAGCCCCGACGCTTAAGCTTTGGCCCCATGATAAAGCATCTCTGCTCATAGCCCACGTTCCACAGCCAAGCTCCTCATCAGAAGAGACTATCTGGTCACCGAGTGGCCTGCCGAGTGTGGCACGGTGTCTGTGGGGGCGTCGGTGCCCACTCCACGCACATGGAGAGTCTGGGGGCGTCTGGAGCAGCCGCACAGCTGGCTGCCAGCGCAGCGCTCATCCTGTGAGCTCAGAGAAAACGCCCGAGGAAGTCAAGATTAAAGACATGGCCTGCTTCCGTGGTGCAGCTGTCAGGAGACAATCAGTATTGTAGAAGGCCTGATAGGACAGATCTTTCCAAACGTGTGATCACTTGTCTTCTGTGTTGCTAAGATACCCGCCATGACCCACCAGTATCAGGGTCAGTATCAGCAAGTACAGTGTCTTCCCTTACTGGGAAAGAGCGTGACCAGTAATAATTTCTGACCCCAAGAACAGCACGTAGGACCTACCCTTCTGATAAATCCAAGGAGTGGGAGGTCTACACGGGGGCAGCTGTGCTGTGTACTTCCCCCATTCTTCTTTTCCCGCTTCTGTATTGACAATACAGTGACTGTTTCCACTGAGATAAATGTAAGTCAGGAATGGTGGTTCTGAGATCACAGACGCCAAAATAAGTGTTTCTTAAAGAAATGATGTAAAATTTAACACAGAGACAAGGGAAAGCATCTTTTAAAGCAGGTGCTACATTTCTTAAAAGTGTTTTTTATTACCATGGGAAAATCCCTCCACCTTTCACCTCCCACCTCTCCCATCACCACCCCGGATTCCAATACAAATGGTATTACCCTTGAGATTGCTGTGAAAATCAATCAAGAAATGCTTGTTTTACCTAACTTTTAAAACGTTCAGGGGAATTCCCTGACGGTCCACTGGCCTGGGTTCAATCCCTGTTAGGGGAACTAAGATCCTGCAAGCCGAGAGGTGTGGCCCCCCAAAATAATTAATTAATTAATTTTAAAATTAAAATTAAAAATTTCAGAATGTGCCATGAATATTAACTCCACAGTGTTCACTTACCAAGCAAGCATGTTTCATCAAGTCATGATTCTTTATGATTTTTAACTGAATTTTCTTGAGGTTTTGACCACTTCATTGCTAAAATATAACTTGATAAGATACTATGAAATGCCTAAATTGGGCTTCCCTGGTGGCGCAGTGGTTGAGAGTCCGCCTGCGGATGCAGGGGACATGGGTTCATGCCCCGGTCCGGGAAGATCCCACATGCCGCGGAGCGGCTGGGCCCGTGAGCCACGGCCGCTGAGCCTGCGCGTCCGGAGCCTGTGCTCCGCAATGGGAGGGGCCACGGCAGTGAGAGGCCCGCGTACCACCAAAAAAAAAAAAAGAAATGCCTAAATTATCAGCCTTATATCAGAATAAATAGCAAAAAATCCCCACAAAACTAAAGCAGAAACGGTTCTACAGTAAGCAGAAAGAAATGAGATTTAATGGGAGTTTCAAAAATCTGAATTTGCACCGTCTGTACATAGCCACATACTAGATGTCATACCATTTTTTGTTGTTGTTCTTTTTTTGTGCTAAAGTTGGATAACAAACATTTGCAGAACTTACATATAAATTCTTCTCATAAGTGGAAGTGTTCCTGAAGTACTTAAAGGGGATAAAGATACACAGCTTCTTTATTTGCTTTGAAAAGAACATCTAATGGGTACACAGATTGGATCCAACTGACTCTTTTCTGTAATTCCAGATGGAATTATTCCGAAGTGCTACAAAACTTAAAGGTTTTACTTCATCTGTGAGAACAATATGATGGCAGGGAGGGTATATGCCTCCTCTTACACTATAGGTTAGGGTTGGCTGATATAAAAAGTCAGAGCTCATAACTCTTGACATTTTTTTGCACCAGGCTACTTTATTGGTATTTATAGCAAGACTCTGGCCACACAAGGAATGTTATTTCTTAATCCAGCTATAAACTAGCAGTTCTCAATTTGGGGGGCTGGGCAGTGTTGCCTCCCAGGGGATGTTTGGCAATGTCTACAGACACTTTCGGTTGTCACAGCTGATGTCTAGCAAGAGGCCGTCCTGTGCACCGCCCAACACTCCGCAGAGCACAGGGACAGCCACCCTGCCACCCAACAGCGAGTTTACCTGGCCTGAAATGTTTGTAGTGCCAGGGTTGAGAAACCCTGCTGTAGGTAAAGCCAAAGCTTATGGCTGTAGAGAAGTAGCTCAGATATAGCACTTTTCCTCCTGAATTGTGTTCACTTGCTAATTCCTTACCTGTTTATCCCATTACAGGAAAATTAAAATATCTTTCCATTTTTGTATGAAAAGTGTGATATTTCAGTTGAAATGTTGTAAAAGTATTCTTTGTGCCAGTTTGAAAGCTCAGTTTCTTAAGATTTTGTCAGTCCACATGCAAAGTCACTCATCCTCCTCTGTATAAACTCTTTGGTAGCAAAAGGTGACAGATTATGTTTTATGCTTCCTTTCAGCATCAAAGGCAAAAAAACCATCTCAGTTTTCTGGGAAAATAACTGTTAAAGCAAAGGAAAAGAGTTATTCTAAACTTGAAATACCATATCAAGCAGAGGTTTTAGATGGGTGAGTTTTTCTTTAAAATAAACTTTATAACTTTTTATTAAACAGTAAATTCATTGATCTTAGCAAAAGTAGTAGCCAAATTCACATAAACTCCATGGAATTCGTGTTGAGAAGAACAACTTCAACCATAAAGGAGAAAAATCTCCTGTATTTTGTTTATTTTTTTTAAATTTTTTAGAAGAAAGAGGTAAATGGGGTGATATGATTTGGGCTTAAATGAAGTCTTAATGATTCCATAATACAATAGAAAAATGAATCTGTGATTTTAAAATCATATGAACCATTTCCTTTCTGTAATTCTTTTTGTAACATGCAAGTGGCTATGGCTTGTTATTAAAGTATATTGTCACTTGAAACAAAATCATTTATATTCCTTTATAGACTCGTTAAAATACTGTTCTAGAATTACAGGTTTTTATAAATGGACAATAATATATGTCGTTCAGTTTCTAATTATACTTTAACCAATAATAGTTTAATGTCCAGCGTGGCAGGGACTCCATGTGGTCAACCACTAAAATGCTTCTAGTCTTACTTCTCTAACAACAGTCCTAATGCTGAACATAAATTATTACTCACAGCAAAAGAACTTGGATTTTAAATTAACACGTGGAAATAAAAATAATTTCTTTTGTTTTTGTTTTTTTCAAATAGTTATTTGGGATTTGATCACTCTGCAACATTGTTTCACATCCGAGACAGTCCTGCTGATCCTGTGGAAAGGCCAATTTACCTTACTAACACTTTCAGTTTTGCGATCCTCATTCATGATGTGTTGCTACCAGAAGAAGCCAAAACAATGTTTAAAGTATGTCTGGGAATCCTCATACTTTTAATTTTACTGATCTGCCAAGCAAATGATGCTGACACATTGTTTTTTCTCTCCCATCATTTCCTAGGTTCACAACTTCAGCAAACCAGTCTTAATTCTTCCAAATGGATCAGGATACATTTTTACTCTGTTTTTTATGCCATCCACATCATCCATGCACATAGATAACAATATTTTACTTATTACCAATGCCTCTAAGTTTCATTTACCTGTGCGGGTATACACAGGTTTTTTAGATGTAAGTATGCTATCTACCTTTAAAATTTAAACTCCCTACACATCTTTTGTGTTTTCAGCTACTGTCAGGCAGTCATGTTGCACACACTTAAATTTTGCTCTTTCTGTGCTTTACAAGTTGTCCTAATTCCTCCCTCCCTCGTCAGTACTTACAAGATTTTCACCCTCCCAGCAGCCATGTCTCCTCGTGATGCAGTTGACTCCTCTAGTTATGCCTCTATTTAGATCTTTTCCACATTCCACTCTCTCTTGGTTTTGCTTTTAAACTGTCATAGTCATGGGGAAGCTGAAAACGAGCTAAGTGGAAGAAAGAGAATAAGCAGGGAAGAAATACTATAGGGCGGGTGAAAAGGAAACTATGTAGGGAAGAGATGACCAAAACCAGGAAGTGCAAGAATGAGGAAGAGAACCAGATAAGAAAGAGGGAATAGGTGGGAAAGACACAGCTGGAATAGTCACCTAAATACGGCAGGAAAGGAAATAAAGGTCTTTCTAGTACAGAAAATAAGCCAGGAAAAAAAATCCAAACAAAGCTGTGCTTAAAATTATCAATGAAAGAAGTTTAGATAAGAAAGAAAACTGATAGGAAAGATATAAAAGAAAAAAGAAAGTGAAAACCTAGAAATGTAGTTCTGCAGAAAGCTAGCATCAGTAAGAATTTTAGAGCTGAAGGGACCGTCGCTATTATATCACTCCTTCCGCATTTCTTTTGCTTAACTGATTACTGGTTTGTAGCTGCTTTCATGAATGTGTGATGTTTGCTGAGACTGAGGACTTTTTGCCTAATTCTCCAGGGCTCCGCTTAACCTCACCTAGCACTTCAGTTTCCTGCTGCTTTTATGTGCCTTCAGAGGAGAACTAGCAATGCAGTAGAGTCCATGAGTGTTTTCATTTCTGAGTAATCAAAATATGTCCATTGTACAAAGTTCTTAATTATATATTATGTATGTGTATATTTACATAAAATATAGGAACCTTAGTATATCTTAATACAGTTACTTTTTCTTGATAACATTCTCTTACATAAGTGTGACTTTACATTTAATCTAGTTCTTATATATCTTTCCAGTACTTTGTATTACCCCCCAAAATAGAAGAACGTTTCATAGATTTTGGTATACTGAGTGCTACAGAAGCAAGTAATATTTTATTTGCAATTATAAACAGCAACCCAATTGAGGTAAAAAAATTATTTTTATTCTAACTCACATTTAAGGATTTTACGCTAGTGCCGCAATAATCACTTTCGTATCTTTCTCTTTTTTAAGTTGGCTATAAAAAGTTGGCATATCATTGGAGATGGTTTATCAATAGAACTCGTAGCTACTGAAAGAGGCAATAGAACTACAATACTCTCAAGCCTTCCAGAGTTAGAAAAATCCTCTTTATCAGACCAGTCATCAGTAAGTTAACTTTTTTATTGTTTCCTTAAACTTAGATGTAAACCTCAAATAGAAGACTAGTCATCATAATATTTTTATGAGAGTTGCAATAGCACTGGCTATTTGATGTTGAAAGGACCTTATAGGTAGTCTGCTTAAACCCCTTCCTTTCATGGTGAGAAAGCACTTGAGACTCAAAGGAGTTAAGTTGTAACACAAGTGTCCTTACAGGAGAAATTCCCATGGGTAGTAAACTAACCCTGTGTTCATTGAATTCACTAGGCAGAAGAGATAGCCCTGCACATTGATAGAAGGTGTTTTCAATTATACAGTAATATTTCTGGTCAATTCTCTGTGCTGATTAGAAGAGAGTATCAATGAGGCAAACATCATTTGGTGGATCTCCGTGTGGATCTCCCTATATATTTTTACTCTATCTTATGTACAGTTGGTCATAAAAGAGCATGAAACAAGAGTAAATGAATATAGCAGTCTAAGCCCTGACCACTACTGAAAAGAGAACTTGGAGTTTATACCTACTCAGAACAGAATTAGTAGAATCACCTTGTACGACTTCGAAGGAGCAGAACATATGTCATCTGTAGGTTAGCATAGAACTTCTTGTGGCAGCTTTACAAAAGGAAAAGCAAATGTCCTTATGCACAGAGGTTATTGACAAATATGCTTCCATGGAATGCTATAGGTCATAAAAATTGACTTAAACATTTAAACATCCCCCAAAATAGGTTTTTTGGAGGACAATCTGGCAATATATACCACTCCTGGGAATTTTTCCCATGGAAGTAATTTAAAGAGCCAAAAGCTGTGAGAATGCAGATGTTTGTGATAGCATTATTAATAATTCCAGATAACTGGAAACAGCCAAATGCATAAAGTCACTATTTTATGATTGAATATTAAAGCAAATAAAAAGCTGTAAATATGATTGTATGTAGAAATTTGGAAAAGGATTTCTGAAAAAGTGGGAAATAGTACTAAATAATGTGTATTCTAATTGCAGTTGTGTGGCATTCAAGCTGCATAATCAGATATTGTGGTCAGTATATGGGCGTTTGCATTTTAATAATTTATAATGTTTTAAATTTGATTCATAAATAAAGCCTCCTTTTAAAACAAAAAAGGATATGCCCATGAGAAGTAATATTTGTCACCCCAGCGGAGGTTTTATTTTTAATACAAATAGAATGCTGAAAAAGGTTAATAATGAGACCAACCATTAATGTGTTCATTTCAACAATAAAGTTACAGTAAAATTGTATGTATATCTAATCTGAGATGGTTGAATTATACTGTTTTTTATAAGACATTATAAATTAATAATTTTAGGACTCTGGATCATTTCCTCGTACTAAATAACATGTGTTAACACTTACTACTTAAATTTGAGAGGTCCACTCAGTAACATGAAGCCTGCTTGAAACTTTAGGGTTTTAGAATTCAGTTTTATATAAAACTGTATAAACACAAAAACAAGGGACAGAAAGATGAGATCACTGTTATGAATGCTTACTTAAAATAGGAAGTTGTAGTGAGTTGCCAGCTTCAAAATAGCAATTCCACAATATGTGTTTTTCTAAGTTTGTAATGCCTAAACTTTCAACTGCTTTCCACCTGTTTTCCAAAAAGCCAAACCTATGAACTAGGTAAGCATCCTGTTCCTTATGAAACACACATTGCCCACAGCTCTCTGTGCTCTTGAGACACATGCTCTTATTTGGCTGGTTAAAGTCATGATGAAAACGTTAGAATGCACAAAACCAACACAGAAATGCGTATAAAAGGGGGAGAGTGAGTATGTTTGGCATATCAACATTTGTTATTTTGAGGTAAATGTGAACTCTAGGTAAAACATAACTATTACAAACTAAAAGTACAACTTCACAAATTGAATTTCATGTTTTTTGGAAGTATCATTATTGAAAAGGTTAAGTGCCAGAAACATCAGCAAATAGCTTGAGAAAACAAGATCCACATTCTCCTTTCTTTCACATTTTTATTGCTTAATTTTTCCTTCTTTCCATGATTTTTGATGTTTCCATATGATCCAATCCCAGTGAATCTGAAGACATGGTTATTAAAACATGACAGAGTTAAATTCAGAACTTGAAGCATAACCAGCTTTGTATGTATTAATACTTTTGCCCTAATGCGGCCACAGGGTTAGTGGAAGGCTGTGTCCCTCTGCTGCAGCCCTCACCCGCTTTGACCCTGCACGTACAAGATTGGGGTGTGAGGACCACACCCCTTCCCAGCTTTGCAGCTGAGAAGTCAGCTGTTCCTCAGAGAACCAGTTTTCTCAGTGGCCCATGGAATAAGTATAGTAGATAAACATCCAGGGGTGGGCATTATTTTGAGATATTTGTATGAGATGATATGGTAATTCAGTGTTACACTGGTACAGGTTAGGATTTTGAAGTCAGTTTATCACCGTAGCTTTCTTTTCCAATTTTAATAGAAAACTTCAGCCAGCAAGGCTAATGAATGATGTCATTTCTCCTACGTACAGGTAATATTAGCTTCAGGATATTTTGCAGTGTTCAGAGTCAAACTTACTGCAAAAAAACTGGAAGGGATTCATGATGGGGCCATACAGATCACAACAGACTATGAGGTAAGGACTTTATTTACAGGGATTCATGTCGATGGGGTCTTTCTGAATAATTCGGTCTTTTTTTGTTTTTATAGAAACAGAGAACTAAGTTTACTCAGAAAGTTACAGTTTACCACTTTCGTGCCTTAAAAACTGAGCTTTTGAGAATAGTTTACAGAATATTGGTGTTCATTAGCTCATAGTTTTCTGATAAAACCCAAATCTTTTGATGAAAAACAACTTCAGAAAAATGCATTTGGCACATTTAGAATTGCTGTTAGAAGCCTGCTTACAAATTGTTGTAGCATTGCACAGACCCTGACTGAAATTCCTGAGATAGGTCTCTCTCTTTTCTGAGGTCATAAATGTCCTCCTGTGTAACATTTCCAAAAAGGAAGATGCAATCAGGAAATCATATCTTAATTTGAGTTCTCACAATCATATTTACATGTCATTCTAAGTCAAGGAACCAAGTGAAAATCAGTGAACTTTTTAAAGGCTTTTTGTGGGGTTTGACATGTTGCATTCAATGAGACTTTGAAGAGACATATTTCTGCCACACCTAAATATTTTGATTTATTATTTCAGAGCTCTTTGGGAAGTCGAGCACTGCTAAAGTCAGCAAGTTGCTACCCTTGTTCTCCTATCTGTTCAGTACATACAACCCCCGCATGAAAGAAAACTAATTCAGAATAAACAGAATTGGTCATTTAATAATAAATGATATGTTGGGAGTATGTCAAATTAATTACTTCCAAAAATAAGGAATCCACGTTTATGACTTTTGATAGGAATAAGTACATTTCATATCTTAGCAAAGTATCAGTATCTTTCTGAATTGCAAATAAGAGTATGAGTTGAGATTCAAAATCTGGAACATTCAACTCATTTTTTCAAATTAGGTTGATGTTAATTTATTGCTGAGTACAAAAAGTAGAGAGCTATGTAACTTTAGAAAATGCTGGATTTTTCATTCATTGTTTTAGGAGAATAATTGAACTTTACTTTTTAAATTAATAATCTACAGAATAACCTATATTATGAAAAATCTGTTCTTCATTCCTTCCCCATTGTTTGGTCTTGTTTACCATGTTCTCATCGAATCACTGAGAAGTACATGGAAATTTATTGTATTTCAGTGCATTTTATGAAGTACATGGATAGATTAAACAGTATCCATGGGTGATTTTAATTTTGCTTATCAGTTGGTTAATGCTTATATACATCCCAAGATTGGTTCTTTTAATCCCCCAAAAATAACTGTCCCCCTGCAACAACTGTCAGTGTCAATTGCAGACTTAAACAGTCATTTCTCTGTGGTTTGCTTCTTCCCTCCACAGATCCTAACAATTCCTGTGAAAGCTGTGATCGCAGTGGGTTCTCTGACTTGCTTCCCAAAGCATATGGTTCTTCCACCTTCTTTTCCAGTAAGACAGTTAATTTGTAGCCTTCTTCTTGCTAATTTTTTTTCTCTTTGCCTTTATGTTCCTAGAATTCAACAATAAAGTCAGTTACTCTTTATTAATCACTTATTTTAAGGTAAGACATTGTACCAGCTTCTTTAGGAGACATAAAGAAGAGTAAGAAATAGTCCCTTCTCTCAAAAATTTTTCAATCTAGAATGAGAAATGGGCCCATGCTTCATAGACGTAGAGCAGGATGTAGAAATTGCCCTAAGAGGTGAAAAATAACATGCTATGAAGAAAATACATACCTAATTGATGAAGGTGCCATGTGAATTGGCTTGGAATTTCTTCTGGCAGGGATAGACAAGGGGTAGCAAGAATAGCATTCAGGGCCCAGGGCACAACCTGAATAGAGACACAGGCAGCAAAGTCTGAGATGGCTTTAGGCAGTGCTGAGTTGTCCAATTTTACAAGAGTGCAGGGAAGTTTCAAGAGAGAAGATGGAATGGTACCTTGGAGTGATAGCATGAAAAAAATGCAGTGCACTTAAGTCCATGAAAATCTATAAAGTTTTTGAGCAGAGGCTGGACATCGTCAGAGTTAAGCTTTCAAGACTGGCTCTCTGGCAGAAGTAAATGTAGGACACGTCTGGGAGTAGCAATAGTGTGCCTGGAAGCCAACCCAGAGAGACTCTGGCCACGGTCCACAAGGAAAGCGTCAAAGGGAGGTTTGAGCTTAGGGCGTTGGCAGAGGCAGTAAATTGCTTTCATACCTCCACGCCTTTGCTGCTCATCTGCCTTGGCTGCCCTTCCTCCTCTCCTGCCTTCAGGAACTCCTGCATGTCTTTCAAGATCCAGTTCCATTGTCATCTCCTCTCTGAAGATTTCTTCTGTCTTCTTTCTACTGTCTCCACTAGACAGTACTAGTTATTTCATGTGAGCTTCTGAAACAATTTGAGATTACCTCTCTTGCAGCAAGACTCACGTTGTGCTGTAAATGCTGCCTTATGTGTTGGTCACCCCAACAAGACTCTGAGATCCGGTGGGAAAGAGATGAGGGATCTTACACCCCAAGTAGCAGGTATCTAGTAGATAATGGGTGGATGAAGGAGCAAAATGATGAAAAAGAGAACATAGGCAAGAGACATTTCAGATGAACTGTTTGAACTGTACTTGAATATCTTGAGGAGGTCATACTAATGGAAACAGGTGTGGGTAGATAGAGGACTCAAGAGTATGACATAGAGTTTGAGCCTGGAGAACAGGGAGGAAAGAAACGGGGAAACCAGGAGGCCACCTTTTGCAGGAATATAGTGTAGTCGATTCAGGACACCTTGGAGCAGATGGAAGTGTCTCTCAGCTGTGGTAGGAGACCTGACGGGTTGAGAGAAACAGTACATTGCAAAATCTTAATGCTATCTACGATAAAACCTAAATTCAAAATTTAGCTCCTTAAATATAAATTAGCTTCAAATATAAATTTGAATTAATAGGTTCAGCACACCTAAGTTTAGGTCTTAATTAAATCTTTGTCTTCTTATCATTCCACTTTGTACTGACTATACAGAACTCTTCATTATTTATCCGAAAGAACCTTCAATTGCCTTTCAATCCATGATCTCCTTGATCCCTGCATAAGTCCTGGAAGGGAATAATTCAGTAGATGAAAAAGTGAAAGGCTCATGGACAGAGTAAATGAGAAGGCATCTATAAAAACAAGGTGTTGGTTTTGCAGTACTTCAGATTAAGCTTTCAGATATCTTCAGATGGCTTATAGGATCAGATATTTGCTTGGAATTACGAATTAACTTGATAATTGGTCTTAATTGGGCTGCTGTAACAAATTATCATAGATTGGGTGGCTTAAACAACAGACATTTATTTCTCATGGTTCTGGAGGCTGGGAAGTCCAAGATCAAGGCACCAGCAGATCTGGTGTCTGGTGAGGACCTACTTCCTCGGTTTGCCGACGGGCATCTTCTCATTGTATCCTCGCACAGCCAAAAGAGCAGACAGGGAGGGCAGGCTCTTGTGTCTCTTTTAAGGGCACTAATCCTGTTCATGAGGGCTCCACCCTCATGACCTGATCACCTCCTGAAGGCTATGCCTCCTGATACCATCACACTGGGGGGTTAGGATTTCAACATGTGAGTGTGGGGAAGCACACAGACATTCAGCCCATAACAGTCATGAAATTCTGTAAAATCTCTTATCAGTTGGAGACTACTAGAGCCAAGTGATAAAAACTTGGTACTTCAGAATGAACATTTCCAATAACTCACTTTTTAATACTTCGTATTTGAATACCATTATAAAATGAACTTCTGTATCTGTTACCTCTTTTGATCCCCACCATACCCCTGAGAGACAAGACATGGACACAAGAGTAGTAGTTATTACAGGTGCATGAAGACCAGGTAACTGCCAGGAAGACACAGCTGGTTGGAGGCCAAGCCGGGACTCAGCATAGGCTTCTGCTTTCTTCTCTTATGTTCTTATCCTCACAGCAGCGTCCCCACCCTCTAACATCTTTCTCCTCTGGTTAGACTATAAATGATGAGTGTTAGTCTTAACTGCACCATCATTCAACTCCTTTTACTGTTCATTTACTTAACTTCTTTGTCTTTTTTAAATTTTTTTTTAAACGTTTATTTATTTATTCAGCTGTGCCAGGCTTAGTTGCAGCATATGGGATCTTCTAGTTGTGGAATGTGGGATCTAGTTCCCTGATCAGGGATCAAACCCAGGCTCCCTGCACCAGGAGCGGGAGTCCTAACTGCTGGACCACCAGGGAGGTCCCGACTTCTTTGTCTTTCAATACCAAATATTAGACCAGCAGGTCTGGTCATTTTAGAGACTTCTTCAAATGGCTAGGAATCAGGTTATAGGATTCTGGTTCTGTATTCAAACAAAAGAAAGTAAAATATTATAATATGATTCTTATTGATGATTATTTGAATCATGTAATTTTTTATTTAAAATCTGGTACCCCGTCATAGGGAGAAGCACACAGCTGATAAGAGCAGTCATTGGTAATTTCATGATTTAATCTGTATGCTGTTTTAATATGATGCTTGATAACCTGTGTTTTTAAAAAATGTCTAATTTGGGCTTCCCTGGTGGCGCAGTGGTTGAGAATCCGCCTGCCGATGTAGGAGACACGGGTTCATGCCCTGGTCCGGGAAGATCCCACATGCCGCGGAGCAACTAAGCCCGTGAGCCATGGCCGCTAGGCCTGCGCGTCCGGAGCCTGTGCTCTGCAACGGGAGAGGCCACAACAGTGAGAGGCCCGCATACCGCAAAAAAAAAAAAAAAAAAAAATGTCTAATTTCTCTTTGGCACAAATAGTATTTTTCTTTTATAAAGAAAACAGCTTTGGATTTTAGAGTTCAGTTGTTTCATCCCTCATTTAGATACTTTTAAGGCAACCTGGCCTTGGTATAATCAAACCTTTCTTAACAAACTGACAGTGACTGCTTCCTTTATTCAAAGCTAGCTCTGTACCTTTGTTAGTATGTGAACATTTTTACTTTAATTCATTTTTACGAGATTGCAGAGATTTGTCGTGCTAATTTATCTGTAATAGGCCATAAAAACAACAAGATACATATATTTGGAGGAGGGGCTCTGGTTACAGATTTAAAGTTTATCAACTTTTGAAAATTCTGAATGTCCTTTGAACTTTGGTTTCCTAGAAATATGTCTGTCAGCTCTAAAGTGTGTGTGTTCTGAAGAAAATCTACCATTTACAGATGAGTTTGTTTGTTTTCTTCCTTCAGGGGAAAATAGTTCATCAGAGTTTAAATATTATGAATTCCTTCTCACAGAAGGTAAAGATCCAACAAATACGATCTTTGTCAGAAGATGTACGATTTTACTACAAACGATTACGGGGCAATAAGGAAGATTTGGAGCCAGGGAAAAAATCAAAGGTTTGAAAATGTTACATTTGCAAAAATTCCCGTCCATTAGTACTTTGTTATTGTGACGACCTTCTGTGGATTTGGGATTCATGGTTCTCCTGTGCCTCTTTATAGATCGCAAACATTTATTTTGATCCTGGACTGCAGTGTGGGGCTCATTGCTATGCTGGCTTGCCTTTTCTGTCCAAATGTAAGTTATCTTGCCTTCTCTCTCATGCCCTTCACCCCTTCCCCAGAGTACTCTTCAATGAAAGGCGGCCACTTTTAAGGCCCATCCCTATCTCTTGATGCTATAGAAATCATCTGAAGGGCTGAGTATGTCATACCATTTGTCTCCTTGGTTTAGCTGAACCCAAAGTACAGCCTGGTATAGCCATGCAGGAAGATGCTTGGGATGCTGACTGGGATTTGCATCAAAGCCTGTTCAAAGGATGGATGGGAATAAAGGAAAATTCAGGTCATAAGTAAGTGGTCTTGAGTCATTTAGGTATTTGAGCTATCTTTACCAGTATGAAACATGACTTTCTAAAGTTATTCTTATATTAGGTTATTTTATTTCTCTGTAGGTAAGAAAATATGCCTAATCTTCAGGAAATTTTAATGAGGCATCTTGAATTGCCATTGTAATTGTACATTTCTCAGAAGTATGCACACTACCATTTTTGTCTTTTTTCCAGTGTTCTAGATGCTTCCTTAAAGTCAAAGAAACTCGATGAAGTTGTCCTTGTGTAGGAAAACTTCATTGTTGACCTTAGACACATCCATTTGCATAAGAATGAAAGTTTCTACCTACCACTGACCTCTGTTAAAGGCTAGGAAAACACTCTGTAGGTTTAACCTCGAAGGAGGAGGAGTGTCTCTGCTCCTCCTGAAAAGAACTGCTTCCTCCCTTTCGAGAGCTGAGCTGTTAGGGGTGCATGGCCCGTTCACATGGGCTCAACCTTATGTCTGTGGCAGGTAGAAAATGTCCCGGCGACAAATCAGTACCGCATCTGGATTCAAAAGCAAAGATACTCTTATGTGGTAGTATAGAAATTTGATCTTTCTGTGTACTTCAGAAGAGAATTTGACTAGCAAACTGATGAAAACTGTTCTTCTCCATTGGCTGATTTGAAATGTATTTGTCAGTATCATCAAGATCTTCCAACTTATAGTACTGTAAGATTTTCAAGCCATGAATGATTAAATCTGCAGGTTTCTATTTATCTGAACTATCTGCTGTGAAAAGTTCTCTTAAGGCAAAAGAGAGTTAAATTTTAACTTTAAAATGGTTAAAATTAGTGCAGAGACTACTTCTAATGAACTCACTAAGAGAACACTAATTCAAACGCTCCTCGGTTCTCTACAGTCCCATTGCGGACATTGTAAGGTACAGGTCGCCTCCGCAGTTTAACATCCAATTATGAATTAATAACTTGCAGTGCTGCCCTAGGTTCATCTGCCAAGGAACCTCTTCACGCCCCGCCCCCTGAAACCCCCGCTTTCCTTCCGTGAGCCTCGTGTTTCACTCCTAAAGACCCAGGCTCCCTGCCTGCCCTGTGCCACTGTGTCCCAGTTGCACAGTGAATGTGGCATTTTCCCTGCCCCTGCCTTTGTCTTACTTTCTCAGCGTGCATGTTACAGAGAATTCATTAAACCGGTACTCTCCCCAATATTAGGGTGTCATAATTCAGTAGTCTACAGGATAAAACAGGCTTCAGTTTTGTGCCCAGGCACCTTAGCCCCATTTATAATATTGTTTCCTTAGGGAATGTGCTCTGAGTTCTTAACAGCTGGCTTATAAATACTCATAAGTAGGGAAATAGTCAAATGAGGCCCTGAAAATTGCTCTTAACTGTATATATCTGGACAGAATCCTCATATGTGTTACCTCTTCAACGGATGTCTTCATTGTGTATCAGGATTTTGTTTTGTTTTTTATCTCAAGTGGGGAAAAAGCCATATGCCAAGCAGTGCACTGCCTTCTTATTAGTTCTACTGAAATATTTGCCTGCTGTTGGTGTCTGGATCTTTCCACTAAACATGCAAGATCCTTTAGGTTCCCCATAACATCACATTATCTGAATATCCCTGCCTTTTCCCTTTCATATTCAGTACGAAAACAACACTGTACAGGTGATCAGTGATACTTTAGCAGCTCTTTGTGCCAAAATAGAGACATCTTCATACATGTCTCTATGAAAAGCATAGTTAAATATTAGAGCAAATAAAATTTCTCAAGTACACAAGCCTAATATTGTTACAGTGACTTACAAATTGTTTTTCTAGATTGAGCGCTATATTTGAAGTAAATACAGACCTTCAAAAAAACATACTGTCAAAAATCACTGCCGAGCTCTCCTGGCCGTCCGTCCTCAGCTCACCCCGTCACATGAGGTTTCCCCTTACTAATACAAACTGCTCTTCAGTAAGTATTCAGAGCGACACCAGTTCTGGGAAATCTGTAATAGGGTTATGAAGTATATCCTCTCTTTTTTTAACATCTTGATTGGAGTATAATTACTTTCCAATGTTGTGTTAGTTTCTGCTGTATAACAAAGTGAATCAGCTATACGTATACATGTATCCCCATATCTCCTCCCTCTTGCGTCTCCCTCCCACCCCTCTAGGTGGTCACAAAGCACCGAGCTGATCTCCCTGTGCTATGCGGCTGCTTCCCACTAGCTATCTGTTTTACATTTGGTAGTGTATATATGTCCATGCCTCTCTCTCACTTCGTCCCAGCTTACCCTCCACCCCCCCACCCTCCCTGTGTCCTCAAGTCCATTCTCTACATCTGCGTCTTTATTTCTGTCCTGCCCTTAGGTTCATCAGAACCATTTCTTTTTTTTTAAGATTCTATATATATATGCATTAGCATACGGTATTTGTTTTTCTCTTTCTGACTTACTTCACTCTGCATGACAGACTCTAGGTCCATCCACCTCACTACAAATAACTCAATTTCATTTCTTTTTATGGCTAATATTCCATTGTATATATGTGCCACATCTTCTTTATCCATTCATCTGTCAGTGGATGCTTAGGTTGCCTGCATGTCCTGGCTCTTTTAACCATGGCAATCTTTCACTTACTGTGTCTTTACTCTGTTTAAGGAAGAAGAGATTACGTTAGAAAATCCTGCAGATGCTCCTGTCTACATTCAGTTTATTCCTCTGGCCTTATATTCCAACCCTTCCGTCTTTGTCGATAAGTTAATATCAAGGTAGGCATTGCTGGTAGATTATCAAAATGTTTTCATATTAGCAATGAATTATTATTTTACACATTTAAAACTTTATTTCAGCTCATACAGTAATAGATTGGGCTTAGAGAAATTCTGCATCTGTAATTGAAGTTGAGAGAAGGTTCTGGGGAGAGAGATGGATATTATATTAAGCATCTAGAAAAGCTTCCAGTTTAAGACAAGAAAAAAATAATATAGAACTCCTTCCTAAAATCTTATAAAGAGGAAGCAAGTGGTGGAGCCTTTCAAATATTTTAGTTTAAAAAAGTGAACAAAATATTAACTGTAAGTTGTAGCTATTTTTTGAAGGCTGTTAATCTGATAACATTGATCTCAAAATCTGCCAAAAGATAAGCACAACCTTAGCATTTATAACCCCTTTAATTATGATGCTGTTTACAAAGAAATATGTGTATGTTTTTTTAATTTCAGGTTTAACTTAAGTAAGGTGGCAAAGATAGATTTAAGAACACTAGAATTCCAAGTCTTCAGAAACAGTGTAAGTATTCAAACTTCATACTATTCCAAAGAAGTAATTCTACGATATGATCAATGCAAATGTGAAAGAAAAATATTGACCATCCTTAAATTGGCTGAAGGGCAAGTTACTGAAGAAGTCAGAACGGTCTAGTAATTATTTTAGAGGCAAAAAGCCCCGGAAGAATGGGTGGGATTTCGATTGCCATGAGGCACCCTGGATAGAAGGTCCTGTTTGTGGGCTTTAAACATTAAGCTCATGAAGGTTCATAATAATGGCTGCCAGAACCTCTGAGAGTATGTAGATAAGGTATATACTGATAGATAATGTTTTTTTTTTAATTAAGCCTCAAAATATTGAGCTTGGTCATTTAAATTTTTATTTTGGATGCTTTATAATAAAATTGTAAGCTCCATGAAGGCCAGACCCACAGCTAGCTGTATTCATACTTAGCGCAGTAGTGAGCATAGGTATAACTCAACAGGTATTTTTAAACTAATAAATGTATACATAAACTGGTTTGTTCTAGGACCAAATATTCTCTATCATACGGGCCGGGCTGAGCAGCCACTAACCACTCATGATTGTATAAGAGCTTAATGTGCAGGATCTGTGTCAGTCAGGAAATTAGCACTTGGAACTAAAGCCACCTGCAAACTGGCCCGAGTCTCTTGGCCTCGATGCCCTTGCCAGCCGCTCTCATCCAGCTTTAAACAGCCTGTTCACACCAGCCCTGATGGCTGTGGAGCCTGCACTGATTCGGCTCTCTGGCTCTCCCTGAATCTTTGTTTGCAAGCATGTTAACGGTGTTTTCTTGTTTTCTTTTTGACGTATGGTAGGTACCTTGTTTCCCAGTTCTGGGTATAAGCTCCTTGAGGGCTTGTCTTCTACTTATATGGTTTCCTTCCCACATTTATAATACGAATGGTGTTGAGTGAATGAGAGGAGGAATCTAGTTAATCCTCCATCATCTGAATTACTTTAAGTGAAAACAGTAAACGACCACCTCCTTTCTCTCCTTGCTGTGAGCTCTTTTGCTGAGCACGGTCCCAGTCTGTCAAGTGGCCACGGGATGCCTTCCTGCCATGCTGTGGCTTTGCTGCTTCCCATTTGGAATAAGGGAGGTTGGCTCCTAGAGTAACCATGGCTTTGTACCTACCAACTTGGTCACCTCGACCAAGTAAATAAACCTTTCCAAACTTCAACTTCTTCACTTGTAAGTGAAGTTAATAATTTGTATATTACAAAGTTTTTGAACAGGTTAAACAGACCAACGTGGAAGCCCTTAGTTGGGTTGCTTGGGACATAGGAAGACCTCAGTGAATGTTGACTGGATGAGTCAATCTGTGGCTCACCAGGTGGGAAAGAAAGGCAATACGAAGGTTTTCAGTATTTCATGAGCACCTAGTATGTATCAGCATTATGCCAGGTGCATTCACATTTATAATTTCATGTAATCATTACAATAGCCAGGCTGAGCTATTACTGACCACCCTAAGAATTGAGTATTTCCCTTGTTCTGTTGGTGGTGGAAAAACAAAGCTCAGAGAGGAAGTAACTTGCCCAAGTGATAACTGGCAGGGCCAAATTCAAATCTAGTTCTCTCAGAGTCCAGAACCCTTGCCCATACTTTCGTGACACATGGTCATTACTGGTTAGGAATCACTAATTAACCTGTCCAACTAGATGTTTTGTGGTTCTTGAAGGATTTGTGTCCTTTCCCATAGCTTTGTGTTTTAATGTATAAGGCATAAATTAGCCAAACCTTTATGGAATTGTTTTTATGTCTATTTTTAAGTAAATCTTGTATAAGAAAGTAATTTTTTTAATAAGAGAAAGTAATTTTCAATGTTGTATTTTTATTTTCTGCTGAGTAATAGGTAGAATACTAGACTGAAATTTAGACCGTCTCATATTCTAGTCCATGCCCTTCTCTTGGAATCTTTTTTACGTTGCTTTTTCTATCCATAAAGTGCCAACATAATAAGTTCAAGCTTATCTAGACTCCAAATATCTAGAAAGCTCAGTAACCAGAAATGCCTTTCACTCTGCTTTTATAAGAGAGGAAATATTCATAAGAAGTAAATGACCTAGTATTTACCTTTTTTTATCTTACCAAATCTTTAGTGGTACCTATAAGATGTAGGTACTGTGAGAGATAGGAAGATGAATAAGAATACTCTAGACCTCAGGAATTTATACTAAATAAACTATTATTTAGAATAAACTATTATAAACTAATAACTATTCTGAAAATAGTTTTGACACCTGAAAAGACCTCTGAGATCCCCAGGGGTCCACGAATCCCTCTTTAAGAACCACCACTACAACAATTATTGAGAATTATGGAGGGCCTTCGTGATATCCCAGAGGCATTACAACATCCTAAAGTATTTTCCAAGTCATCAGAGTTTAAATTAGTTGTTTTGGCGAATATATGTATAATGTATAACATGTTCATCAATTACTCAGAATAGTTCATCTTAAAGGGAACCTGTTTACCAACCGTTTTGGAGCAGTCGAAACATTGTTGTCCTAGTAGACGTGGACAGAGAAGAATTTTCGATGTAGGAAAAAATATTTGCCTCAGAAGTGAGAATTTAAAAGTAGTGTGCTTCACAAAGTCTGCTGACTGTGAAGTTATGTTTGTAGAATCAGGCTGTTGAAGTAGATAGATCTGTATATAGTAGGAAAATCATACAAAATGCACTCCAAGTTAGCAGAGCCATGTAGAGCCATGGACATTTATACCCAAGTATTACCAACCCTTCCCCCCAGAAAGTTTAAGGTTAATGTTTCCTGAAATCAGAACAGTGTAACCTTATATGTGAACTATGATTTAAAAAATAAAAATAAAAAACAGATGTTTTTTAATTTTATCTGTAACTGTCAGGAAGTCATATTTTGATTATTAAAC